>NW_019154142.1:11597427-11967666 GCF_002288905.1 Enhydra lutris kenyoni | reverse complement strand
CGGGGGAAATTGGAAGGGGAGGTGAACAATGAGAGACTATGGACTCTGAAAAATAATCTGAAGGGTTTGACGAGGTGGTGGGGTGGGAGGTTTGGGGAACCAGGTGGTGGGTATTAGAGAGGGCAAGGATTGCATGGAGCACTGGGTGTGTTACAAAAACAATGAATACTGTTATGCTGAAAAAAAAAAATGATTAAAAAAAAAAAAAGCATTACCTTAGGGTCATCTGGGTGGTTCAGTTGGTTAAGTGGCTGCCTTCAGCTCAGGTCATGATTCCAGGGTCCTGGGATCAAGCCCTGCATCAGGATCCCTGCTTAGCAGAGAGGCTGCTTTCTCTCCCTCTGCCTGCTACTCTGCTTACTTGTGCTCTCTCTCCATCTCTCTGTCATATAAATAAATAAAATCTTAAAAAAAAAGCATTACCTTAAAATATAGGACTGAATCAATGAATAAGAATTATTTGTGATAAGTATATTATGTTATAAAAAAACATGATTCTGAGCTACTAGATTATACTTTAAAAATTCACTCTCTTAAGATATTTAAATATCTGAAAAAATAGAAAATGTTACCTGATTAACATTTTAATGAATTTTTAAAGGTTTTAAATTTTAAAATTTAAAAAAATTTTTAAAAATATTTAATATTTTCTTGTAAAATATTACCACAAAAGTGAGTCTCATCAAAAACAATAAATTTGCAATTCACACATTGTTTTACCATACAATTTATTTTAAAATACCTGTTGAATGAGATGAATCAATAAACGTAGGGAGTTTCTGCACGGTATAACCAATATGCTATTCTAAACTCAGAAAAATAACTACATAATGTGCAACTGCTGATAAGAAATCACAGTGGCATATTCTATGTATTAAACAATCAGAATTGATAGAAAAAGTCAACTGTTATTTAAAGACAAAAACAGAAACAAATATACCAAACCCTGGAACATTAAGGAAGCAGTTATAATGTGATGCAACAGCCATAAGTGAGGATGCATGTGTATATCTAGAAAACTAATGTCTTTGAAATAAACATGCAATAAAATATTTTCAAGTCCATAGAAATGTAAATGATAAGCTTCAATATAGAATCAAATTGAGGATATTCAAAAGAAATAAGGATGATGTATTTATATACATCTGTAACTTTCACTCTAAGGCAATAGTTTTCATGTTTTAAAGGATGAGAAACTTAAATTATCAATGTTTTTAAACATAATTTGAAGAGGATCGGTTGAAGGTAAAAAGGAATTTACACTGTAAAGTGTAGTTCTGGCGTCTGCCACAAATAAAAGTATTTTGTCCTTTTCTTTTTTGTGAATTTTGTGATTTTTGCTTTGTGATTCTGACCAAGCTTCTTTTTTTTTTTTTTTAAGATTTTATTTATTTATTTGACAGACAGAGACCACAAGTTGGCAGAGAGGCAGGCAGAGAGAGAGAGAGGAGGAAGCAGGCTCCCTGCCGAGCAGAGAGCCCGATGCGGGGCTCGATCCCAGGACCCCAGGATCATGACCTGAACCGAAGGCAGAGGCTTCAACCCACTGAGCTATCCAGGCGCCCCCTGACCAAGCTTCTTAATTCCCATACCTTCATTCACAAAATTGGGACAAACCATTATCTGTATCCCAAAGTTGGAAGAACCAAGTGGAACAATGCATACATAGTCTATAGCAGAATATCTGGAAAAGAGGAAAGTACTAAAGACACATTAACTCTCAAAAAAAGTAGGGGCTAAGCAAATGCATAAGAAATGGATAGGGCTGCCTGGGTGGCTCAGTGGGTTAGGGCCTCTGCCTTAGGCTCAGGTCATGATCCTGGGATCCTGGGATTGAGCCCCACATCAGGCTCTCTGCTCAGTGGGGAGCCTGCTTCCTCCTCTCTCTCTCTCTGCCTGCCTCTCTGCCTACTTGTGATTTCTGTCAAATAAATAAGTAAAATCTTAAAAAAAAAATATCTACAGATAGAAAAACAAGTTCTCAAGTTTTTCTAAGATTTCAGTTTCATTAAATACATGGGTAAGTGATAAACAGAAGAAAGCTAACCATATATGATATTAATATTATTATGTCATATTTTTATAATCTATTCTTAAATATGGCTCTTTTTCACTATGTGATTTCAGAAAGCAAAAGAATATGTTAAATGACCAAAAAATAATATGCTGAGTTTTTTTTTTATTTGACATTTTGCTAGGGTAACACAATAAAACTTCCTATTTTATAAACTGTGTTCCCTGAAATAAATTCTTAAATTTCTAGTAGTATTTCTTCTTAAGATTGACTATTTGTTCATTGAACATACACAGTCTACTGCCTAAAAGAGAGATGACTTCATAACTGTGTGTGTGTGTGTTTGTGTATGTGTGTTTGTATGTATAAAACAAATGCTGAATCTTAATCAATTTTAAAATCAAGGGAATAGAGTCTTTAGGGGTTAAGAGTTTAATCACACGAGGGAATTAAACTCTTCGGAGCTCTAAGGGCCAATTAATTTAAATTGTCTTTTCATCCCTTTCAAAGACAGACACCAGCACATCCTTAACAAAGATTATTTGACATAGAAAATATATATCCAGAGTGGGGGTGAAATCTAAACTACCAGGGATCAATCACACATTGTGTCATTTCATCCTAGGCCAAGCATTGGGACTTACTTCATCCTTCTTTTGAAAAAAAAGGTTCAAAAAAAAAAAAAGCAAAACTGCTATTTATTAACATTCTAGATGAGTTTTCTAAACTACAGAATCCCCAATACTTTCCTACACTTGTTACATGCCTCAAAATCAGTGGCTCCTCTTACAAAAATTATGCATGCATGCATGTATGTTTGTATGTATACATCTGTTCATCTCCCCATTTATCATCTCTTTGTTATTTATATACATTTGTCTAATAAGGGCATATTTTATTTCTGGAATTATTTAATATAAGACTAATAAAAATTTTTATATGCAAACTGTTTTATTTATTACAAAGTTACAATTCTTAACTTACTAAAACTATTAGTATCACAAAAACTTAGGAGTATTTTGCAATCTTTTCTTCTTCCTGTTATTTATCCTCCAGAATTGCTTTATTAAATGTTCAATAAATATTTTTCAAATGCCTATTACATTCCAGACACTCTGTTAAGCAAGGGGGATAGAGATGTTGACCAGAAGAGAAAGACCTCCTGTCCTAATGGAGCTTATACACTCATAGGAAAGGCAAACATCAGTCAAATAATAAAAAATGTATATATAATTACAATTTTTGATTCTACATGAAGGAACTGAAAAGTCTTATAGGAAATTAAGAAATAGGGTCTGATTTTGGTTTTGGACATGACTCTGAGCAACCTTTGAGACATCTAATAGTAGAGAACAAATAGGGGTTTCAATACTCATGTCTGGTGCTCAAAGTAGAGTTCAAAGATGGAATTATAAATTTGATAGTTATCTGCCTATAGATTAAGACTGAGGTTGATATTGCCAACAGTGTCAACACAGTGTAAGGAAATCCAAAGGAGACAAAGAGGACTAGTATCTGTATTATTTGTTTTAGTCTGATAGAGGAGGATGAAACTGTAGAAGAGTTTAGGATTAGGGGCCATAGAGGTAGAAAATAGAATGGACAATATGGTACCGAGAATTTCACAACCATGGCACCCTGACACAAAACAGTTGAATTTGAAGTCAATTCAGATATTTTGCTTAGGTAGCCTGTCAAATCAATCAAAGCCAGAAGCAACAATGAATGAGGGGAATTATGAGTGTAAATTAGCAAGAAGAGGTAATGAACTAGGTAGAATAGTCTTACAGAGTTCATTTCATCAAGACAAAAACATGAGTAGGCACAAAACGCACATTTGTGGAATCACAATTTTTGGATCAGGGGAAATATTTTTAATAATCATGCTATTATGTGTGTTCATAGACCTTAGGGACATCTTTTTAGCCTCCATAAAAATACATGAGTTCATACTTCAAGTGTAAGATTTGAGGAAAGTATATATATGCTTATTTTAAAGTGTAATGTGATCACCTCCAGAGAACCACATTTTGAAACTCATTGCCTTTAGCCACCTAGCGAATAGCTGAAGCAGGAAATAGGAATTTAGTCTTCTGAGATTTCTTTATACACTTTTTCCTCTGAAAATGCATGTTCTCTTACTTCACAATCACTTCCGTCTATCATGTACATAAAAGGAAACAATCTGTTTTTAAAGCTGTGGCTTTTCTTTTTTGTGTTTTTTGTTTTGTTTTGTTTTTGATGGTGAATATGCTGCTGGTAAAAGGAAAAGGCAGACAAACATCATACCCCCTGCCAGAAAGCATCCTTTAAAGGGCTATTTTAGATTAATAAATAGACACTAATGTTTTGATATAAAATTTCTAAAAGAGTTAGTTATAAAGTGATCCCTCGTTAATTGAGCAATAGGCATGCAATTAATCAGGTATAACTTTTTTTATCGGTTTAGTGTTTGGATCATAAATGTAAATATGTCCTAATCATCATAGTCAAATATCTATGACAGCTCACTTAGACCACAAAAATATCATTTCAATGTTACTTTTGAAAAATCTCAGGAATATAGAAAAATGAAACAGTGACTCATATATGTTGTATGAAGATCGCAAATACATATATATAATCTTAAATTTAGAACTACTCAGAAAATATACAGAACTGTCTTAGATAAAAGTAAGGGAAGAATGGTGGGGTTTGTCCATTAATCTATCCATATGTTTGTGGAAAATTGTTTGAAAAATTAAAAAGGAAATGAGTCTATTCTAAATTGTAAGATACTGAATAATAAATAATAATAAAATAAGATGATAAATCATCATCACATGAAACAAAAAAAACAGGTCTCAACTTTGAAAAGTTTGGAAAATTTAATCTCATACTGTAAGAGTAGCAAAATTCATTTGTAAACGTGAACTGATTTTAATTAACTTTATTACTCTTAATTACTTAACAAAGTAGTCACACATCTTTGCAAGAATTTCAGTTTTACTGCACTTTTAGCGGCCAAGAAGTCAGTGCAGGGTCCCCCCCAAGTACATTCAGAAATCTGGTTCATGGTGTGCAAGATTAGTACAATCAATGTGGGACAAAAGAAATACTTGTTTAAAATGTAAGCCCCTAGATCCCTATCATTAAGGGAATTTGCCTGCTGGTGAGAAACATTTTGACTTCATGAAGCAAGTTTATTTTCTTTATAGTTATAGCATTTGTAATTGTGCTAGGGCAGTCAAACCCATTTGATTCCTAAAGAAATCTAACAGGACTTTAAATGGCAATGCCTCTGAAGCTACTGTTTATGCTGTTTTACAGTTTAGTGCATTAGAGTAAGGATATTTCTCTGCCAAAAGCTGCCTCCCAGCGAACAATCCAAAAGACCAGGCACAGACAAATAAAGGATATGCTTTCTCTCTCAAATCAGAAACCAAGGATATATGCTTGGAATGCCCTGGGACAAGGAAACTCAATAGGGATTCTCAGTCAGAACATTTTATACCCTGCTGGTCAGATAGGCACATTCTTACTACATGACTGGCCCCAGTGACAGTGCTCTGTGAAGTTCTCACTAAAACTAGGTTCAAATAATAAGTATCAATGATATAAAAAAAAATAATAAGCTGACAAGCTAGTACAAAATTCTCTGAAATTTGCCTTGGATCCATAGGTACTGCCCCCCAATATATATATACATACATACATAAACCAATACATTGCATGCCTCGTATAAGTGTCCACACTACGTCAGTACACCTATGACTTTAACAAGCTCAGGCTAATTTCAGGTTCCAATAGCACAAAAGTCATTTCTTTATTTTTTCTTAATTTTTATATCATTCTTTCATAGCCAGATATTTAATAAGGCATTTAACTTGGATATCTTGACATTATAAAATATTTTGTGTATATTTTACATATGGATAGAGTTGGAGTACTTTATACCGTCATTCTTGCCAGATGGTGGAGTCTTCAGACTTATTTCATTAAGTTCATATTATTACTCATTCTTTTGTCTTACTAGTAATTGTCATTAATCCAAATAACAACTAAATATGAACAATCCTTTTGTGATGATCTTAGTGGTAAAGTTGGTAATATCAATTCTGTGCTTTAACTCCAAATGTTGCTTTTGTTTAGTGTATGAAATATTTTATTCCTTCTCTTATCTTTTCATAAATTTCATAATGTATATTGAATACTTACTATTTGGAAGAAATTTCTTGGTAGAGGGAATGATATAAGCAAATGTGTCAAGATATAAAATGACATGGTCAGCATCAGTGCAGGAAGCTAGATAGAGCTGAATATTTTTAAGTTTAAACTGTAATATGAAAAATAATGCTTGTGTTTAATTACAGATAGAAACATTAAAGTTTTATAACCAGTGAATGTAGAGTACAGATTTTCTGGAAGGTATACAATGAATACAAGACTTATTGACTCAAGCTTGAATCTGTGTTGGCAAACAGTATTATGTACGTGAAGTTTGAACCTGAGGATTACAAGTGAGAAAGGGTGGTTTGTAAGGAAAAGGTAACTCTTTGGGGCGTACCTATCAGCCCTTTCTTTCTCTTTTTCTCTCCTTCCTTCCTTCCTACTTTCTTTCTTTCATCTATCTTTCCTTCTGTCTTTTTTTCTAGTGTTTTTGTGCTATTTTGGAAAATAGAGCTTTTTCCATTCCTAGTGTATTGGATTATTGTCCACAATTCTTCCCCTCTTTGTATCTACTCTCCTCCTGCTACATAACTTCTCATTTCTTCCTTTTAAAGGCGAGTGTATTACCTTGTCTCTTCACTTCAGTCATGGTTATGGACTTGTTCTTGCCTACAAAATGTGAGTGACTATGGGCCTATTTCTAACTTGCTCTCTAGGACCTATGCATTGCCATGAGTCATGTATGTCCTTGTTAGCCCCCTCAGTCAAGGAATATTAGTTACTTATACAGCCAACCCTTTCCTAATCTCTCCCCTTAGAGACTCTTAACTGAGTCAGCAGACTCTCTCCAACCTAGCCCACAGACACGTTAGAAATATATGTTATTGGATTATTCAAATGCAAATTTTTTCTTTTGTTATGCAGGAATAATTGATGGATATATATGTTTTAGTCTTTGGTTTCTTCTTTACAAAACTCTCTTAACAATATTAGAGTAGATGGATGAATAAATTAAGGGATAAAGAAGTTAGAGGTAGATTTGCAAATGCCAGGTGATTTTATAATTATTGTATGTCAAGTCAGAATTACCACATAAGAAAAGTATATATGCCTTCCTCTTAAGCCTGATCTTAACCTATATTCTCACACATTTATTATTTGTCCAGCCACACTGATCTCATTAAAATCCATCAAATATTATAATTTCCTCCCCCTTGCCACTATTCATTTTGCACTTCCCCCACCCTCCCTGAACAATTTTGTTTTTCTGGCTATTACTATCTTCTTCCACATTTCACGGGGTTCACTCTAATCATCATTCAGGTCTCAGCTCAGTTCTCCTTTTTTTTTTTTTTAAAGATTTTATTTATTTGACAGAGAGAGATCACGAGTAGGCACAGAGAAAGAGAGAGAGAGAGAGTAGAGAGAGAGAGAGAGAGAGAGAGAGAGGAGGAAGCAGGCTCCCTGCCAAGCAGAGAGCCCGATGTGGGACTCAATCCCAGAACTCTGAGATCATGACCTGAGCCGAAGGCAGAGGCCCAACCCACTGAGCCACCCAGGTGCCCTCAGCTCAGTTCTCCTTAACCACAACCACTAAAGAATCACTATCTTCCACTACTCGGTTTTGTAGTCTTCCTAGTACTTACCATTCTCCAATAATTTTCTTATTTATTTGATGATTTTATTGCTATTCTTTCTTGGTACTTTGCATCTGGAACACAGAGCTTTTAGCTATCATTTTAGGGTTCTAAACCTAGAAGTTAAACATCTGCCAAAAATAAAGCAAATGCTCAAAAAATGTGTTATACCAAGAAGTAAGGAAACTGGAAAAGTTTAGTCAATGATGTATATATTACAATCCCATTTTAGCCATGTTAATTGATAAGATTCAAAGGGGTAAACCAAGTATCTCAGTGTCATCCAAAGAATAGATGGCAGAGCTAGACTTTTAACCCAAATTGCTTTGAGTCTAAAGATCATTACATTTTCATGAACACTGAATAGACTCCCTAGGCTAAGCAAGGTGAGATGCCTATGTTTCTTGTTTCTTTGTAGTAGATGAGGGTTCAAGTAAGAACTTTTTCTGTTTTTGTTTTTGTTTTTTGTTTTTAGGGTAAATATTCACAAGTGGAATTGCCAAATCATATGGTAGTTATATTTTTTTGTTGTTGTTGTTTTTTATTTGGGGGGGTTGTTCGTTTTATTTAAATTCAATTAGCCAAGTGACAGTGCATCATTAGCTTTTGATATAATGTTCAATGACTCATTAGTTGAGTATAACACCCAGTGCTAGAGATCCTCTTTTACAGTGGCTGCACCAATTCACATTCCCACCAATGGTGCCCAGGGTTCTCTTTTCTCCATGTCCTTGCCAGCATTTGTTTTTTTCTTGTCTTTTTGATAAAAGCCATTCTCACAGATGGGAGGTGGTATCTCACTGTGGTTTTGATTTATATTTCCCTAGAGGGTATTACACTAAATGAAATAGGTCAAAAAGAAGAAACACTATATGATTTCACTTATATGAAAAAAACAAATGAACAAACAAAGCAAAACAGAAATAGACTCAGATACAGAAAACAAACAAAATCTCAGATGCCAGAGGAAAGGCAGGTAGAAGGATGGATTAAAAAAGTGAAGGGGATTATGAAATACACACTTCCAGTTATAAATTAAATAAGCCATGGAGATTTTATATATAGCATAGGCAATAAGGCCAATAATATTGTAATAACCTTGTATAGTTACAGATGGTAATTAGAACTATTGAAGTGATCATAAAATATAGTATGTCAATTATAAATCTATTAAAAATCAATAGATGTATAAAATAAACACTTCCTTCAGCAAAATAAATAAATAAATAAAGCCTTTTTAAATTAAGGATTTATTTCTAAGGTAACTTATGGGGATAAAATCTATAAGCACATCCATAGATATAAAAATTCAATTAAGTTTCATGCAACCAAAAAGCTGTTCATTTTGTGGGGTCTGGGTGGCTCAGTCAGTTAAGTGTCTGCCTCTTGATTTCAGCTCAGGTCATGATCTCAGGATGTTAAGATTGAGCCCTGTGTAGGGTTTGATGCTCAGTGGCCCCCCCCTCACTTGCTCACTCTAAAATAAATACATCTTTAAAAAAAAAAAGCTGTACATTTTGCAATTAATAAAAATAATGAAGATATTAAAAATATATCAGGAGTTTCAAAACACCTAGTTATGTTATTTTCAAGAATCTGGTGGCATATCATTCACTTAGATAAAGAACTCAGTGCAAAAATAGGAGAAAGATTTCCATTTTGCTCATGATTTTTTCTTTCATTTGGAATCTATCAGCAGGTGTCTTATTAAGTTGTCTTAAGTGCAGCAATTAAAATCAGTCTGGTTTTTTTTTTCAAGATTAAAAAGGTCAAAGTAGAAAGATCACTTGGAATTACAAATATGGCTTATTAGACTAGCCAATTTTTCATCTTTTATTTTCTTTCTTTTTTTTAAAGATTTTATTTATTTATTTGACAGACAGAGATCACAAGTAGGCAGAGAAGCAGACAGATAGAGAGAGGTGGAAGCAGGCTCCCTGCAGAGCACAGAGCCCGATGCAGGGCTCGATCCCAGGACACTAGGACCATGACCTGAGCCGAAGGCAGAGGCTTTAATCCACTGAGCCACCCAGGTGCCCCTCATCTTTTATTTTCAATGAAGAAATCTTAAGTTAGAGAAAGTTTTAATAACACTGAAGGAAAACATGAAACTCATATTGGATATTTTGTCTTTTACATAAGCTAAGAGATCTTAAACTGCTAATGAATTTCTTATTATTTCCCTTTTCTCTGAATATGTATTCCATTTATAGTTTAGGAACTCGTTTATTTTAGTTGAATTCTATTTTTACTAAACCATTCTTAGGGGCCGGGTGACTCAGTTGGTTGAGCAACTGCCTTTGGTTTAGGTCATGATCCCAGAGTCCCAGGATTGAGTCCCACTTTAGGCGCCCTGCTCAATGGGAAATCTGTTTCTCCCTGTAACTCTCTCTACTCTCATGCTCTCTCTCTCTCAAATAAATAAATAAAATCTTTGTAAAAAAATCTAAGAAAAAAAAATCTAAAATCTAAATCTAAAAAACCTAAAAGAAAACCCCAAAACATTCTTAGATACCAAAGTCACTAAGCTTCAAAATATCTCCATTTATGCTTTTTTCTATTTGTATTTATTTATTTATTTATTTGTTTGTTTGTTTTTGAGAAACAGAGAAGGAGAGGGAAAGAGAAAATCTTAAGCAGGCTCCATACTGAGCCCTCTCATGACCCTAAGGTCATGACCTGAGCTGAAATCAACAGTTGGTTGCTTAACCAAATGAGCCACCCAGGTGCTTCTTTCTCTGCTTTTTACTGTAAGTCTATTTTCCCCATTGGCCTGTCATCACTATATCATCAGTCTTAGATTTGTATTACTCTAAAACATCATTTTTATCCAAATGGATACATTGGCTTTCCCCAAAATAGCTTTATTGTTTTAGCTTCTTTAAGACAAACAGATCCGATCATATTGTCTCCAACAAGATCCAGTGTTCCTATATATTCCAGATCAAAGTTTACTCTTTCCAGAAAGGCAAATCTCTGCCTTCATGTTTTCTCTGAAAGTAACCAAAAGTAAGAAGTTCATGAAAAAAGAAACTATGCAACGAAATCAGAGAATGCTTATAAATGACCTATAATTGAGATCTATGTATAAATGAAGAGATAAAAGCAGACCAAAATTGACCAGAGTGAAACAGAAAGCTGGAAACTAGACAACATATGCAACATCAGCCAAAAAGTGAACTTTCCAAACAAGTAGCACATCTTGAGAGAAAATACCAAGACTTTTGTTCAGAACATGGGTTAGCGAGGAAGCCTCTTAGAACCTCACTAACATCACACAATAAGGAGACAGAAAGGGTTGAATAGGTGATGGGTATTATGGAGGGCACTTGTGATGAGCACTGGGTGTTGTATGTAAATGATAAGTCACTAAATTCTACTCCTGGAACTAATATTATGCTTTATGTTAACTAACTGGACATTAAATAAAAACTTGGAAAAAAAATGGAAGGAAGGAAGGAAGGGAAAAAAAGGAAAGAAAAGGAAAGAAAATAAAAGAAAATGAAAAGAAAAAAGAAAGGGCTAAACAAAAAAGGCTGCAAAAGCATTGTCTTTGCAAGGGGCAGTTTGCAAGGTGGCAGTTACACAAGTCTCGAATATTTACCAAGTTAAGCAAAGTAAGAAGTGATGCCCATCCCCCCACAAATACTCTTACAAAAGTTTTTAGCATGAAGGCTTATCTATGGAGTAAATCAGTGAAATTTTCAAAGCTCAGATAATTCTTGTCATGCCCCATGCTCTTTTCCTACCTGGAGCATATTCAAGAAAAAAGCAATCTCTAAACTAAAATAAAAGTACTAATAAAAAGGGACCTTAAAAACTAAAATACTGGGGGAGGAGTCAAGATGGCGGAGAAGTAGCAGGCTGAGACTACTTCAGGTAGCAGGAGATCAGCTAGATAGCTTATCTAAAGATTGCAAACACCTACAAATCCAATGGGAGATCGAAGAGAAGAAGAACAGCAATTCTAGAAACAGAAAATCAACCACTTTCTGAAAGGTAGGACTGGCAGAGAAGTGAATCCAAAGCGACAGGAAGATAGACTGTGGGGGGAGGGACCGGCTCCTGGCAAGCGGCGGAGCAACGGAGCAAAAAACAGGACTTTTAAAAGTCTGTTCCACTGAGGGACATCACTCCAGAGGCTAAACCGGGGTGAACCTACATGGGGTCAGTGTGGCCTCAGGTCCCGAAGGGTCACAGAAGGATCAGGGGTGTCTGAGTGTCACAGAGCTTACAGGTATTAGAATGGGGAAGCCGGCTACAGAGACAGAGCCGAGGAGTGAGCTCTCAGTTCGGGGTAACCTTGAACGGGTCGCAGGCTCGGTGAGCTCAGAGCGTGGCCGGAGGCCAGGGAGACGGGAGTAATTGGGCGCTGTTCTCTGAGGGAGCACTGAGGAGTGGGGCCCCTGGCTCTCGGCTCCTCCGGGCCGGAGACTGGGAGGCCGCCATCTTCATTCCCGTCCTCTGGAACGCTACAGAAAGCGCTCAGGGAACAAAAGCTCCCAAAAGCAAACCCGAGGGGATTACTCAGCACGGCCCCTGGTAAGGGTAGTGCAATTCCGCCTGGGGCAAAGACACTTGAGAATCACTACAACAGGCCCCTCCCCCAGAAGAGCAACAACAAATCCAGCCAGGACCAAGTTCATCTACCAAGGAGTGCACTTTCAATACCAAGGAGAGCAGCGGAATTCCAGAGGAGGAGAAAGCAAAGCACAGAACTCATGGCTTTCTCCCCATGATTCTTTAGTCTTGCAGTTATTTTAATTTTTCTTTCATTTCTTTTTCAATTTTTTTTTCTCTTCTTCTGCTAAAAATTTTTTAAATTTTACCCTTTTCTTTTTTAACTTTTATAAATAGTTTATCATATATATATTTTTTTCTTTATTCTTTTTCTTTTTTTATTTTCTTTTCTTTTTTTTTCTTTCTGAACCTCTTTTTATCCCCTTTCTCCCCCCCTCACAATTTGGGATCTCTTCTGATTTGGTTAAAGCATATTTTCCTGGGGTTGTAACCACCCTTTTAGTATTTTACTTGCTCCTTCATATACTCTTATCTGGACAAAATGACAAGGCAGAAAAATTCACCACAAAAAAAAGAACAAGAGGCAGTACCGAAGGCTAGGGACCTAATCAATACAGACATTAATAATATGTCAGATCTAGAGTTCAGAATGAAGATTCTCAAGGTTCTAGCCGGGCTCGAAAAAGGCATGGAAGATATTAGAGAAACCCTCTCAGTAGATATAAAAGCCCTTTCTGGAGAAATAAAAGAACTAAAATCTAACCAAGTAAATAAAAAAATCTATCAATGAGGTGCATTCAAAAATGGAGGCTCTCGCTGCTAGGATAAATGAGGCAGAAGAAAGAATTAGTGATATAGAAGACCAAATGACAGAGAATAAAGAAGCTGAGCAAAAGAGGGACAAACAGCTACTGGACCATAAGGGCAGAATTCAAGAGATAAGTGACACCATAAGATGAAACAACATTAGAATAATTGGGATTCCAGAAGAAGAAGAAACAGAGAGGGGAACAGAAGGTATACTGGAGAGAATTATTGGAGAGAATTTCCCCAATATGGCAAAGGTAACAAGCATCAAAATCCAGGAGGTTCAGAGAACCCCCCTCAAAATCAATAAGAATAGGTCCACACCCCGTCACCTAATAGTAAAATTTACAAGTCTTAGTGACAAAGAGAAGATCCTGAAAGCAGCCCGGGAAAAGAAGTCTGTAACGTACAATGGTAAAAATATTAGATTGGCAGCAGACTTATCCACAGAGACCTGGCAGGCCAGAAAGAGCTGGCATGATATATTCAGAGCACTAAACGAAAAAACATGCAGCCAAGAATACTATATCCAGCTAGGCTATCATTGAAAATAGAAGGAGAGATTAAAAGCCTCCAGGACAAACAAAAACTGAAAGAATTTACAAACACCAAACCAGCTCTACAGGAAATATTGAAAGGGGTCCTCGAAGCAAAGAGAGACCCTGAAAGTAGTAGATCAGAAAGGAACAGAGACAATATACAATAACAGTCACCTTACAGGCAATGCAATGGCACTAAATTCATATCTCTCAATACTTACCCTGAATGTTAATGGGCTAAATGCCCCAATCAAAAGACACAGGGTATCAGAATGGATAAAAAAACAAAACCCATCTATATGTTGCCTACAAGAAACTCATCTTAAACCCGAAGACACCTCCAGATTTAAAGTGAAGGGGTGGAAAACAATTTACCATGCTAATGGACATCAGAAGAAAGCAGGAGTGGCAGTCCTTATATCAGATCAATTAGATTTTAAGCCAAAGACTATAATAAGAGATGAGGAAGGACACTATATCATACTCAAAGGATCTGCCCAACAAGAAGATCTAACAATTTTATATATCTATGCCCCTAAGGTGGGAGCAGCCAACCATATAAACCAATTAATAACAACATCAAAGAAACACATCAACAATAATACAATAATAGTAGGGGACTTTAACACTCCCCTCACTGAAATGGACAGATCATCCAAACAAAAGATCAACAAGGAAATAAAGGCCTTAAATGACGCACTGGACCAGATGGACATCATAGATATATTTAGAACATTTCATCCCAAAGCAACAGAATACATATTCTTCTCTAGTGCACATGGAACATTCTCAACATTCTCCAGAATAGATCACATCCTGGGTCCTAAATCAGGTCTCAACCGGTATCAAAAGATTGGGATCATTCCCTGCATATTTTCAGACCACAATGCTCTGAGGCTAGAACTCAATCACAAGAGGAAATTTGGAAAGAACCCAAATACATGGAGACTAAACAGCATCCTTCTAAAGAATGAATGGGTCAACCAGGAAATTAAAGAAGAATTGAAAAAATTCATGGAAACAAATGATAATGAAAACACAACAGTTCAAAATCTGTGGGACACAACAAAGGCAGTCCTGAGAGGAAAATATATAGCGGTACAAGCCTTTCTCAAGAAACAAGAAAGGTCTCAGGTACACAACCTAACCCTACACCTAAAGGAGCTGGAGAAAGAACAAGAAAGAAACCCTAAACCCAGCAGGAGAAGAGAAATCATAAAGATCAGAGCAGAAATCAATGAAATAGAAACCAAAAAAACAATAGAACAAATCAAAGAAACTAGGAGCTGGTTCTTTGAAAGAATTAATAAGATTGATAAACCCCTGGCCAGATTATCAAAAAGAAAAGAGAAAGGACCCAAATAAATAAAATCATGAATGAAAGAGGAGAGATCACAACCAACACCAAAGAAATACAGACGATTATAAGAACATACTATGAGCAACTCTACGCCAACAAATTTGACAATCTGGAAGAAATGGATGCATTCCTAGAGACATATAAACTACCACAACTGAACCAGGAAGAAATAGAAAGCCTGAACAGACCCATAACCAGTAAGGAGATTAAAACAGTCATCAAAAATCTCCAAACAAACAAAAGCCCAGGGCCAGACAGCTTCCCGGGGGAATTCTACCAAACATTTAAAGAAGAACTAATTCCTATTCTCCTGAAACTGTTCCAAAAAATAGAAATAGAAGGAGAACTTCCAAACTCATTTTATGAGGCCAGCATCACCTTGATCCCAAAACCAGACAAGGATCCCATCAAAAAAGAGAACTACAGACCAATATCCTTGATGAACACAGATGCGAAAATTCTCACCAAAATACTAGCCAATAGGATTCAACAGTACATTAAAAGGATTATGCACCACGACCAAGTGGGATTTATTCCAGGGCTGCAAGGTTGGTTCAACATCCGCAAATCAATCAGTGTGATACAATACATTAATAAAAGAAAGAACAAGAACCATATGATACTCTCCATAGATGCTGAAAAAGCATTTGACAAAGTACAGCATCCCTTCCTGATCAAAACTCTTCAAAGTGTAGGGATAGAGGGCACATACCTCAATATTATCAAAGCCATCTATGAAAAACCCACTGCAAATATCATTCTCAATGGAGAAAAACTGAAAGCTTTTCCGCTAAGGTCAGGAACACGACAGGGATGTCCATTATCACCACTGCTATTCAACATCGTACTAGAAGTCCTCGAAGCAGCAAGCAGACAACAAAAGGAAATTAAAGGCATCCAAATTGGCAAAGAAGAAGTCAAACTATCACTCTTCGCAGATGACATGATACTATATGTGGAAAACCCAAAAGACTCCCCTCTAAAACTGCTAGAACTTGTACAGGAATTCAGTAAAGTGTCAGGATAAAAAATCAATGCACAGAAATCAGTTGCATTTCTCTATACCAATGACAAGACAGAAGAAAGAGAAATTAAGGAGTCAATCCCATTTACAATTGCACCCAAAACTATAAGATACCTAGGAATAAACCTAACCAAAGAGGCTAAGAATCTATACTCAGAAAACTAAAAAGTACTCATGAAAGAAATTGAGGAAGACACAAAGAAATGGAAAAATGTTCCATGCTCCTGGATTGGAAGAATAAATATTGTGAAAATGTCTATGCTACCTAAAGCAATCTGCACATTTAATGCAATTCCTATCAAAGTACCATCCATTTTTTTCAAAGAAATGGAACAAATAATCCTAAAATTTATATGGAACCAGAAAAGACCTCAAATAGCCAAAGAAATATTGAAAAAGAAAGCCAAAGTTGGTGGCATCCCAATTCCCGGACTTCAAGCTCTATTACAAAGCTGTCATCATCAAGCAGCATGGTACTGGCACAAAAACAGACACATAGATCAATGGAACAGAATAGAGAGCCCAGAAATAGGCCCTCAACTCTATGGCCAACTCATCTTCGACAAAGCAGGAAAGAATGTCCAATGGAAAAAAGACAGCCTCTTCAATAAATGGTGTTGGGAAAATTGGACAGCCACATGCAGAAAAATGAAATTGGACCATTTCCTTACACCACACATGGAAATAGACTCAAAATGGATGAAGGACCTCAATGTGAGAAAGGAATCCATCAAAATCCTTGAGGAGAACACAGGCAGCAACCTCTTCGACCTCAGCGGCAGCAACATCTTCCTAGGAACATCGCCAAAGGCAAAGGAAGCAAGGGCAAAAATGAACTATTGGGATTTTATCAAGATCAAAAGCTTTTGCACAGCAAAGGAAACAGTTAACAAAACCAAAAGAAAACTGACAGAATGCAGAGACATATCAGATAAAGGGCTAGTGTCCAAAATCTATAAAGAACTTAGCAAACTCAACACCCACAGAACAAATAATCCAATCAAGAAATGGGCAGAGGACATGAACAGACATTTCTGCAAAGAAGACATCCAGATGGCCAACAGACACATGAAAAAGTGCTCCATATCACTTGGCATCAGGGAAATACAAATCAAAACCACAATGAGATATCACCTCACACCAGTCAGAATGGCTAAAATTAACAAGTCAGGAAATGACAGATGCTGGCGAGGATGCAGAGAAAGGGGAACCCTCCTTCACTGTTGGTGGGAATGCAAGCTGGCACATCCACTCTGGAAAACAGCATGGAAGTTCCTCAAAATGTTGAAAATAGAACTACCCTATGACCCAGCAATTGCACTGCTGGGTATTTACCCTAAAGATACAAACGTAGTGATCTGAAGGGGCACATGCAACCAAATGTTTATAGCAGCAATGTCTACAATAGCCAAACTATGGAAAGAACCTAGATGTCCATCAACAGATGAATGGATAAAGAAGAGGTGGTATATATACACAATGGAATACTATGCAGCCATCAAAAGAAATGAAATCTTGTCATTTGCGACAACGTGGATGGAACTAGAGGGTATTATGTTTAGCAAAATAAGTCAATCGGAGAAAGACAACTATCTATGATCTCCCTGATATGAGGAAGTGGAGATGCAACATGGGGGGTTAAGGGGGTAGGAGAAGAATAAATGAAACAAGATGGGATTGGGAGGGAGACAAACCATAAGTGACTCTTAATCTCACAAAACAAACTGAGGGTTGCTGGGGGAGGGGGGTTGTGAAAAGGGGGGTGGGGTTATGGACATTGGGGAGGGTATGTGCTATATGGTGAGTGCTGTGAAGTGTGTAAACCTGGCGATTCACAGACCTGTACCCCTGGGGATAAAAATATATTATATGTTTATAAAAAAAATTTTAAAAAAACCTAAAATACTGAAATTTTAAAAATGCAAAAGAACAAACCAAACTAGGCAAAACTGGGAAAATTTGCAACAGATTACATGAAAATTGTGAAGAAAGGATGACATTTCCATGGACCCAGGTAAATAAACATAGTCTTTAGAATTAAGAGCAAAAGAAGTATAATAATAATTAAAAACATTCAAAATAAAAAGATGAGCTAAAGAAGATAAATCATGAAAATTTGAAACTTGAGAACATGTGTAAAAGAAAAATAAGACCACCCATGGAAATAAGGTCTATATTACAACAAAGAATAAAAATAGACACTGATGAGGAATTATATCCAGTATATACAAAAGAGTCTTGGGAAAAATTGAGCAAGTTAAAATTTAAAGTTAAAAGAATTTAAACATAACTATCAGGGGCGCCTATGTGGTTCAGTCCTAGGTGTTTGCCTTCAGCTCAGGTCATGATCCTAGAGCCCTGGGATTAAGCCCCGCTTCTGCCTCCCTGTTCAGCAAGAAGTCTGCTTTTCCTTCTGCCTCTCCCCCTGCTTGTGCTCTCTCTCACTCTCTCTCCCAAAGGAATAAAGTCTTTAAAAAGAATAATAAATAAACATAATGATTGGTGAATGCAGAGACATAAAACTGTGAGAGGAGACAGGCAATGTTGTTACTAAAAAATAATGGAATACATGGAATGAAAAAATATTTAAAATATTCAAATTTATTTTATTGTCTCTTTAAAGATACAGACTATGGTCACAGTATGCTTTATAAATAAATGGCATTTATAATGGAATATGAAGAAAATATAAGGATGTTTTCATACACACAAATATGATTTGGGTTCAGCATTACATATTATTTTTTAGGGTAAATAAAACCAGCCTCCTTGCCTCTGTTTCATAATAAAAGTATGTTTTTATTATGTATAATTAATTATTATTAATATTATTAATATTATACATATTAAAATAATTATGTATAATAAAAGTATAATTAATAAAAATTAATTTAGTACCTTCATCTGTCTTACCTATTAGAATAATTTTTTAATATTTTCATATGAATCTTATATGGTCAGAAAATAGATATCAAATGACATTCTTAATCTGAGGTTAATGAGGCTCTAGTAATTCCTATATAGGAATTGATTTTCAAATAAACTGAGAAAGAGCATAATTTAGTTATCATGTGAGAATATCACAGTATCTGCCTTCTGATCAAACTGGGAAATAAGCTAAATTTAAAGTAACACTAATATTTTATAATACACAAAATGTATTTTAGTTTCACTGTGGAGAAAGAAATTTCTCAAGTGCCTCTGTAATTTGAGCATGTATTAACATTGGTCTGATATCCATCTACTACGTTAAAATATCTGAACCCTGTGTTATTAAATGTGTGCATTACTACCTTTGTAATGTGGATGCCCTCTTCAGAGCTTAAAGCCGGTCTCGTAAGAGTATGTTAGAAAAACAGTCACTCTACACTCATCATTTATGAGTGGACTTTAGATTTTTTCCTCTGTTATGGCTGCCGTGACTTAAAATGCCCTTGCCCAAAGCAAAAATAAGCCTGTCAGTTCAACTTAGAAAATTATTACTTGAAAGCCTCTTTTAGGACACATAGAAGTTATTCTGTATTGAATTAATTACCCACACACAAACACACTTTATCTACATTCAGACCAGAATGTCTCTGGGTTGAATAGTGTACTTCTGACTGGCTTGCATCGATTCACACTAGTTTACTGAAAATAACTGGATCATTTTGCCCTATTTTTCTCTTTCTTACTGAAAATATTTTTTTCTTGCTTGACAGTATAAATGCTATTTGTTTCAGATTCATTATTAATGATTAAGAAAGGCAGCCAGATAAAACATATTTAACTTTTAAAAATGAAAATATGATATTCAAGCATGTTATCATTCAGGAATATGTAAATTAGCACAAAAATTATTTGCCATTTACCCATCTGATTTTTCACAAGCAAGGGTGTGGTGAAATAAGTTCTCCCATATTTTACTGTTGAGAATAAACATTCATGTCATGTTTGGGAGAATAACAAAGATACATTAATCAAAATTTTAATGTGTATCATCTTTGAGCCAGCATTTCCAATTTCAGGATCCTATCCCACAAAAACTATCACATGTTAACAGAGAGAAAACTGTTTATAAATGGTTCATTGGAACATTCCTTATAATAGCAAAACAAAATTGAAATAATTTTTATAGAGTTGTTTACAAAAATAATCATTGTCTGTATTGCATCATTTATAATATAAACATGGATATAATAATCCACTCTAAGGAAATGTAAGTAGCCATTAAAAAGAATGAAGTTTACAGATGATAAAGATCTCCAAGAGAACTTAATGTACAAAGTAATTTTAAGAATATGTGTAGTATTACTTCTGGGGATCGAAATAAATTGGTAAATTTTTGTTTTTTATAGATGGACGTTAGTATTTTACTCCATAGTCATCCATATAGTTTTAGAATTTTCACAATGAATAAGTATGAATCTAAAACTTAATAAAACAATTAAAAATATAATAAAGTTTTATATAATACAACATTAGGTTCCATAACATAGATTCTACATTTATAAAAGAGGATGCTTTTGAATATATTTTAATGAATGTTTCAGCAGTAAATTTTTTCAAAGTTTAATTTTTCTGCATGGGAAAATCAAAATTTCAACTAATATTGTACATTGAGGTAGTAGGGATAAATGGCATGTCTTAACACACATATATGTTCTCATGTTCCTATGAGAAATTACATGGAAAAACAATTCTTAATTCTTTGCTATTTTAAATATAATTATTTGCTCTGAATAATAAAAATATAAATATTAAAGTGTTTTATGAAAAGTAATGTGTTTTGTAGGTCATTTATTTTTTACCCATGGTAGAATAACATATATATATATTTCTTCCTGGTTTTAAAATCACTCATCTTTCAAAATCTCTAGAACAACTTTGAAATATGACAAATTCTATCTACACATCTTTCTATATCTATACATAAAACTGGGGCCGCTGGGTGGCTCGGTTGGTTAAGCTTTTGCCTTCAGCTCAGGTCATGATCCCAGTGTCCTGGGATCAGTCCTGGGATTGGTCCTGGAATCAAGACCCTCCTCAGTCTCCCTACTTAGCAGGAAGTCTGCTTCTCCCTCTCCCTCTGCCCTTCACTCCCCCCCACAAATTGTGCATGCTCTCAATTTTATCTATCTATACGCATATATACATATATATATAATATACATAAAATTGTAAGCCTTTGTACCTCTTCAATAAATATATAGCATCTTGGTTGAAAGTGGAATTTGAGTTCCAGATCTTTCTTCTCTGTAAACATTCATATAAATCTAATGTTTTTCTTAACAACCAATGTAATAAAGAAATATCCTAAACAAATCAGTGTGAATAATTTTACCTTTGCTCGTATTTACTAGTGCCAGCACTAAATGAACTAAAGTAATAAAATTATTCTCCCAAAACAATAAGGATTGTACCTGCATATCCAATATATTGAGTGTAACTTAGAATTATTTTTAATGTAGAGTATTAGAGGGATTATAAGATGAAGGCCTTAAAGCTCCAAATGCAGATTAATTTCTAACCATTTTCTCTTTTCATTTCAAGCTTTGTCACTGGACTAATATCTGTAGTCCCTTACTCAGTTTTCAACACATTATGATTTCACAATTGCCAGGAGGATAAATTAATTATCTGTAGTTTTCCCTTCTTTCTTCAAAAGATGCATTATTAAAGAATTTTTTGCCACTATACCTTATTGCACAGTATGTTCCAATTGGTCTGACAATATATTAACACAAAGAAAGACACCATACATTTTGGAGAAAATAATTAGAAGAAAGTAGTATAAATGTTATCAGTTCTGACCTACTTTCTACTTTGTCTGCCATTCTTGGCAAAATAAAACATTCAAATAGCTACAGATTTATTCACAAGCATCTCTGATACATTATTTTTGAAACTATTCTATAATACTTCTGTAAGAGCCATGCTTGGTTTAAGAAAATATCTTATCCTTCTGATTTCTTATAAATAAATATTTTACCAATATTTGCTTATATCAACTGATTTCATATTTTTACTAGAGTTTAGTTCCCATGTACAGCATAATTCTACAAGTTACATATACCATCTAAAGCAACGAAGAAGCCAAAATACTTTTTAAGTTTTTAAATTTAATTTTTCTGTATCCAAAATTATAAGAAGAGAAATTATTTAGAAATATAATTTTGGAATAGAGATAGCCTGATCATAAGACTTGCAGTTCAACAAAAATCATCTTCATTGTTTATCTAGTATTCCAAAATGAAAGTTGTCATCAATGACAAGAGATTCTTCAATTTAATAGTAATAGTAGCATATATTTTTTAAATAAACACACTTTGGTTTTATTCAAAGAAATTTTTTAAAAATTTTATTTATTTATTTATTTGTCAGAGAGAGAGAGACAGACAGATAGCACAAGCAGGCAGAGTGGCAGGCCGAGGCAGAGAGAAGCAGCCTCCCCGCCGAGCAAGAAGCCCCATGTGGGACTCCATCCCAGGACCCTGGGATCACCTGAGGTGAAGGCAACGGCTTAACCCACTAAGCCACCCAGGCGTACCTATTCAAAGAATTTTTAATCATTTTTATGTGAAAGCTATGATATACCCTGAATTATTGTTACTTTATTATTTCCCTTTAAACATTAATTAATAACATAATGACAAAATTTTACTGAAATATGTATATTTTAGATGAAATTCTTTCAAAAATAAACTTATGTTTGCCTTCTACAATATATGATTTATTATGATGATCTAACAGTACTTCCAAATTGATTTTTGGAAAACATAAGTGTTTAAAATGTAGTTGTAAAGTTTTAGAAGAGTATGAAAAATTTGGTCATTCAAAGATTAATATTGTAGCTTCATTGAGTACCATGCTTTAAAAATGCTTGCAAGGAATACAAAATCCTTAGAATTTTTTGGAAGATGTCAGTTGCAATCTGAGATATTTTCATTTATATTTGTGGCATTTGCTTATCTGTAACCCCTCAAATTATTTTCCCAAGTCAGTATTTGTAAGGTGAATGTTACCCTCACCAGTCTTACCATCTTCTGGACAAATCCTGTGTACTCTACAAAGTACTTACTAATAAAAATACTTACATTTGAAAATATTACACATCCAATAGTAATTGTTATATTTCATATGTGGATTTTCTTTGGAATTATAGTTAAAACAACTGAGTTATATAATCAGCAAATGATTTCATTCATTATATCTGCTATGGTATCAAACAACTGGTCTTGTATTAAGCCTCTGAAAAATTATTTCATTATTATTTTGGTGTGGATGTTTATATTCTGATTAAATGTCCTACTATAATGCCATAAAATTTTCAATGTTTTCTGTCAGGTAAAGAAAATTTTCAGTACAATCTCATTAGCTTTCTCATATGACCTTCTGAAAGTTAGATATCACCATGCCACACAAAAAAATCTTGTATGCTGAGTTCCACAATAGCACACCATTTTTTCTTATTTTCTCCATTCTTCATATTCAATAGTAATACATTTTCAGATTAGGTGTCAGTGCTTAGCTGTTATTAACACTACTGATTATATGCATACATTTTACTTTCTTATTGTTTTTATAAATGTAAAATGAATGTTGCCAAACTTCTCATATACTCCCATTCTTTTTTTTTAATTTTTTAAAATTTATTTTCAGTGTAACAGTATGCATTGTTTTTTGCACCACACCCAGTGCTCCATGCAATCCATGCCCTCTCCAATACCCACCACCTCGTTCCCCCAACCTCCCACCTCCTGCCCCTTCAAAACCCTCAGATTGTTTTTCAGAGTCCATAGTCTCTCATGGTTCACCTCCCCTTCCAATTTCCCTCAACTCCCTTCTCCTCTCTAACTCCCCTTGTCCTCCATGCTATTTGTTATGCTCCACAAATCAGTGAAACCATATGATAATTGACTGTCTCTGCTTGACTTATTTCACTGAGCATAATCTCTGCCAGTCCCGTCCATGTTGCTACAAAAGTTGGGTATTCATCCTTTCTGATGGAGGCATAATATTCCATAGTGTATATGGACCACATCTTCCTTATCCATTCGTCCATTGAAGGGCATCTTGGTTCTTTCCACAGTTTGGCAACCGTGGCCATTGCTGCTATAAACATTGGGGTACAGATGGCCCTTCTTTTCACTACATCTGTATCTTTGGGGTAAATACCCAGTAGTGCAATTGAAGGGTCATAGGGAAGCTCTATTTTTAATTTCTTGAGGAATCTCCACACTGTTCTCCAAAGTGGCTGCACCAATTTGCATTCCCACCAACAGTGTAAGAGGGTTCCCCTTTCTCCACATTCTTTAATTGAAAAGTACTCTCTTTGAAAATAACAACATAACAACATAAGAAACATGTCATATATCAATTGGTCACCCATCCACACATTGTTATCTGCAGCCAAATGGCCCTATTACCCTTTTTCTGTCCTTTCTCCCAAATATTATTCTAACTCATGTTCACCTTTCTTCACTTCTATAAAATGTTCATATTTCTCTTTGATGTGTTACAATTTCCATGGTTGCAAGAGGAGGAGACTGTGCTCCACATGAGGGCGTCCATGCATGGGACAGAGAGTGAGTCATCTGACCAGAAGAGATGAGCCTGAATAAAATGCCCAATGTAAGCCTTCCCTCTATTTTAACTCCACCCTACTCTCACAGTGGCGCCTGCACATTATGGAAAGAGTTGTGCTGTTTAGCCTTTCCTAGAAAGAAATTATGCTTACATAAAGTCTTTTGGATAAGGGCAGAATGTTCAGTGTGGGAGTATGACTGTTGTTTTAGCATATGGGAGTCTGAAATTAAAGACCATAAACAGTAGCAGCATGAAGATAAACCTACTAAAAAGTAGAAGGACTAGGACGAGTTTTCCTGAATACGGGAGTAATATGTAATGCTTTTTAACTTTCACTCCAAAATGGCCTAGTTGATCAGGGATGTGGGTGGGAGTAGGAATTACTGAAACCCATGCTCTGCGGAGACTGCAGATCAAACATTTAAAAAGGAGTGCACTGCTCGTCTTAGCATAATGTTTTTGGCTGAGCTTCTTTCCTGTTGAAAATTATCTTCTAGGTAACCTGTTAATCACACACAGAAATATCATCTCAGATGGATACAACTTTTATGGATTTTAAGGTTTATATATCTGGGCATGCAAAAAGATTTTTAAAAAGCATACAATTATATAGAAACAAATATAACAACTAAAAACAGAATTGATTGTGAACAACGTAAATGTGTTCCAATAAAGCCAAACTAAAAATATTCCACAATGCAACTTTTCCTTAGCCAGATCAGAAAAATCCCTCCACAAGCAGAACCATGTGTTATAGAGAAACAGGGTGGATCAACAGATAGCAGTAAAACTCTTAATATACAGCAATAAAATGTATTATATTTGCAAATTTTCCAAAATCATACAACCATAGAACACATTGCCAGTGTCCATCTCAAGACCTTTGTAGGTCCCATGTAAGTGAGGAGCCCTAAATCTTCAACTTCATTAAATGCATGGTGAATTTAAATTAATGATCATATATCTTTCATATATTTTCTTTTTTTTAAGTTTTTTAAAGTTTTTATTTAAATTCTAGTTTTCATATATTTTCTTGAATTCCTGTTTTGTTCAAAGTTGCTTATGGATGCAGGTATGACAAAGCTTATGTATAATGTCTGTTTCTTTATCTATAAGAAGCTCTTATAGTCAACTATGAGACTAGACAAAAGAGAAAAAAATGAAATTCACAAAATTATAAAAGCAGGTAACAAACATACAACTTCACTATCTAAAAAAAAGTATTAATAAAATTCATGTCATGAAAGTGGGAAAGGCTTATGAAAATAGGGCAGTAACAAAAAATAATTACCTTGATGAAGATATGACATATCACAAGGTATTTGATGTTAGTATAAAATGGTGCTACCTTTCTGATGGGGAATCTGTCTGTATATAAGAGCTTTCAATTGTTCATGCACTTTATTATGCCAATAATTTATTTAATAATTTATTTTAAAGAAATAGTCTGAGATGAATACAAATAATTTGATACTAACTTATCCATTTGCAACTAACTGCAAAATGCTGAATGTGACATCATAATAGACTTATTTAATTTTTATACATATATCCACATAACAAAGTAGTTATTGAAATTTATGTTTGAAAATGATTTATACCACAATATTGTCTGAAATAAAAGTGTGCATCTAACAGATAAAGTTTCCATATAAATAAAGAGGATCAAGTGTATGCTTATTGTGATGATCACTGAGTAATAAATGGGACTGTTGAACCATTATATCGTATACCTGAAACTAATGTTTAACACTGGTATTGGTTTTAGATATTATAGATATGCTACCAATTAATATAATACTGTATGTTAATTATATTTTAACTAAAAATGTATACATATATCATCTAATTTTGTCATATATGTGGATAAATGACAGATCAGTGTTGAAACAACAAAGACCTTCAAATATTTTCCTACAATATTAGCAGTAGATATTAAATTTACATTCATTTACATATTTACATAGATTTATAAATGCAGATTATATTGTTAAAGTATCATTACAACTTTCATAATTTATGGAGTTCTCCAAAATGGACTGTAAGTAAGTACATTCTTTAGGATATCTTACTTATTGTCTTGCTATCAGGTTTTTTTTTTAACTTCTTTTTTTGTTTAATTAACATATAATGTATTATTTGTTTCAGGGGTATAGGTCTGTGAATCATCAGTCTTACGCAATTCACAGCACTCACCACAGCACATACCCTCCCCAGTGTCCACCACCCAGCCATCCTATCCTCTCCCCTCCCCAGCAACCCCCACTTTGTTTCCTGAGATTAATAGTCTCTTGTTTCATCATTCTCTCCCTTCCCCCCATGATCCTGCCTTTCAAATTCCTCATATCAGAGAGATCACATGATAATTGCCTTATTTCACTTAGCATAATACCCTCTAGTTCCATCCACATTATTGCAAATGGGGTTTTGATGACTGCATAGTATTCCCTTGCATATATATTTATTAAATGTATAGTTTAATCCAATATATTTCAAAACATATTTAAAATGTGATATTTTAACATTCTTCCACAGCTTTATTTCATTTAGTTAACTGTGTGTAATAATAATAGTAAGCATTTTGTGCAATTTCAAGTGCACTAAGCATTTTGCCTAATTCAGATACTTCACACATTTCAAGTTTGCTTAACAATGCCAATCCCAATTTACATATGATAAAGTTGATGTTCTGAAAGATTAAGTAATCTATCCAAGACGCAGGTGTTAGTAGGAGTGGCATCAAGGCTCTTTTCGTTCCCAATTTTTGTGCTTCCTCCATGATATCACATTGCCTCACAAGTTATTGGTAAAGACAGAGAGGGGGTTATTATTAATATTTATATGTGAGATTTCTTACAATCAAGAAGCTTATGAGAATGAACTGACACAAAATGTCAATTTTTCATATAACTAATTTTATATCTTTTGACAATTTTTATATGCTTGTTTAAATATGAAAAACGTGTAATTGACAACTTTGGACCAAATAAATGTTGTAGGTATTATAGATACACTATTAACACATTGCAGGATTTTTTTTTTTATTTTTTAAGAGATGTAAGTAATTTGGTGAGAGCTTGGGGAACTTAATATGCATTCTGGTGCTTATATACAGTCCATTTGCTTTGGTACAACACTTTGGATATTAATTTTAATGATACACTTAACCTGTTTTTATGTTTCTGACTTTGCTTAGAAATGATTCTACATGTTTTATTTTATAAAATAATTTAAAACTTTAAATTACTGAATTTAGTTCAATTTTATATTGTTATTTCTGCACATTTGTCCAAAGACCTCCAAAAATTGTCATGTTTACAGTGAATAAATGGATAAAAACGGGGCGATTTTTTTTCTGAGACAGCTACTTTGGATTTAGTGAAGCTTAGCTCAGATTGAATTACATGCTAAAATGGAATTCAGGTATACAAATTATGTACAGTACCACAATTAACTTAGAATAGATGCTCATTATCCTGCTGTTTTGTTCCATTTTTGTTCACATGTCAAAAAAATCAAATATAAATGCAATTATTTTCCAGGAGGAAATAAATGTCAGCAATTCAATATTCAAAACAGCAGCAATCACAATGCTGGATGACCAAAGCAGTAACTTTGTGAAGATAACAGGCAAGCAATTAACCCTGAAGCCAGATTATCAAATCATTCAAAGAAATCTTAGATCAATGGAGGAGAGTTGCAATATGACTTCACAAAGTAAACAAAAAATATAAAAAGCACTCCTCCTCAGATGGCTATATGATCTTGTTAACCTCTAGTTAGCCTACTCAATTTGGTGGCGACTACATACTAGCAAAGAATCCTCACCAAGTTAAAAATGTGTTTAAAATCCACTCTCCTAAATCTGTGTTTGGAGTGTCTGTACTTCTCCATTGGTCATATTAGTTCTTTATCTGTTTATAGAAAAAGAAGATTAATTCCTTCTTAGGATATATACCATTATTTTGTCTCGCAGTCTTCAAATGAAGAGAGGGCTTAAACTCTATAATAAAGTACTATAATGGAAGTCAAAACTTTCCTAAATAGCTGAATCCATTTTTTGAAATTAAGCTTTTATTTGTAATTATTATATGAATTACAAAATAAACGCACATGGACACACATCAAAGTTCATTATAAAGCTCCTCTAGGCCGTTAACCAAAACAGCCACTAGAAGCAAAACATCAAAATAGTTTACATACATTTAGCAGTGGTGTAAAAAGTTTTGTCAGATCTATGACAGTTTAGAATGAAGGGGAACTTCAGAATTTCTAGAATTCAACTCAATTATTTCACAACTGAAAAAATAAAAGCAACACACACACACAAACACACAAATATACACACACACAGTACTTGTGAGCATCCATGGCTTCTGAAGTTTTGTTCTGAAGTTGGCCAACTAAGGATAACACAAATGTGGGATGGAAACTATGGTTCCTTCTATATTCTTCATCTAGATAACTTTCCTCCATTTATAATGAGTGTCTGCTAAATTTCATATCTTGGGAATCTAGTATTTTCTCAAAATACACACACACACACACACACACACATCTCAAAACAGGAAAAAGTATGTGTTATGAAACTTATTTTGGAAGTCCTGACAAATCTATACCCTCTACAAAATAACACTTATTGGAACATTTGAACTTAATAAATGTGACTTGAACTTATGATATTAATACACTTTTTAGAATAAATATTATTACTTTCCTCCACCTTCCCTCTTCCCATTTCCACCTTATAATAGAAACTACAAAAAGTAACTATTGTAGGGGACTACCAACCCAGTGTCATTTCAAGATTCTATTAACTGGTGCAAAAGGATGATCGTGAGTAAATGAACTAAATGTTTCTAAAAATCCCAACCAGAGTCAGAGTAGAAAAAAGGGGCACAGGAATCTGGAACAAGTCAAAGTGCATGGATTCTACCTTGGAGATGGTCAGCTTGATACAAATACTACAAGTTCTTCTTTATTGTGGATCTTCCCCATTTACTTGAAGGATTGCATTGAGCCATATCTACAGTCACTTGCCATTTGCATACTGAGGTTATAGTTATATAGTTACAGAGATTTCAATAGTGTTTGCCAGTGTTTGAAGAGTTAAGAACCTGGAGGAGTAACCTGCTAATCTTCCTCTAGAATTGTGTGTACTGTAGCTTGTTTTTCCTTGAGATAGATCATAATTAGGTTTTTGGATATTTGTGAAGCAATAGTTTATATTTTGACTAATTTTATTATATAAACTGATTTTATCCATGGATGTATATTTTCCATTGTAAAATATTGTTTGAGTGCTATATATTTATTAATACATATAAAATGAAAGGTTGAATGGGTTCACTTTTGAACCCTTACATATTATAATCTGATTTCACTGTTATACAAAGACTTGAAATTTCATGTTTTTAGATATGTTCAAAGATCCATGGTTCTTTAGATTGAAATATTAAATAAATTAATGGTTAATTGACATGATCTCCATGCTGGGCCTTTTCTTTACGTTATGAGAAGGTCCTCCAGATATTATTGCAAGACTAAATCTGTACCAATGATTTCCATTATACCTTAAGAATTATTTCTAAATCAATGCTTTCACATCCTTATTTACAAATTAAAAGTAACAATACTTCTAAAATGATAAGGATATATGAAATATATACCCAAATGTAGTATCATTAAAGTCTGATATGGAAACAAGCACACTTTTACCTAAAAATTAAATTTTCTTTAAAAATGTAAAACATGAAATGTTTGTTGAAACTACATATCAATTTCTGCTTACCACTCTTCAACAAACCAAAACGAATAAAATCCAGATACACAACATAACATGAAATGTTTTTCATAGTATTAAAACAAATTGAGGTCAGCAATACCACTACTACAAAGATCTAGTTATGATCATATTATATGTCACAGTTGATACATTCCAACATGGAAGAGACCTTGGAAGTTATGTAATCAAGATGAACAATGAATAAGGCAATATTGCCACTCTCTTGGGCTACCACAGAAGAGAATATGACACTATTTCACATAGAATATTGAAATAGAATATATTTAATCTAGAGTATTTCAGAATAAATATCTCTCAAAAAGTTGAGGTTATTTCTTAATAATGTTATCATGAAGACTTGAACACTATCAGTTACATTCAGTAGTTTTACCCTTCTTATATCTTATGATGAACTACTATACTTGTTATCCTACAGATTTATGTTTTCATCTGGGAATTCACAGACACTATACTATGAGATTCCATGAATAAATATTTTTCAACCAGAACCTTTACAGATTGTTATTAAAAAGAGGTGATATTTTGCCATGCATAATGGATCTATTCAAGAAGTCTGGTTAAGGAACTATTTTGACATAGTAATAGAGAGTAGACATATCACCATGGTTTCTCAAGTAGTTTGCATTAAAATTGAAACATTAAACTAGATTGAAGTCTCCTCTACTTTCATTTCCATGCCACTGAAAAAATAATTTAGCTGAGAGACATTGCAGTGAATGTAACATTTAAGTGATTGGCCATATTTTTGGGTTTTGATGCTGAATGTACCTGTCTTATCATTATGAAATAAAATAAACTTATGATGTATTTTTGTTCATTCTCTTATGGGTTTGTATACTTCTGCAGCTTTCAGATTTCATAAATAATTTCACAAGTAAAGCACATAATATATGTATCTTTGGTAATATTATCAATAAAATGATGATAAAATCTAGGACATGGGGAAATTTCATTGCTGCCCTGGCATAATCCCACTGGCCACATCCAAATTCAGGAGATGACAACAAGTAAGCACTGACATATAAAGATCACCCTTGAGGATATTTAGAAAAAAATCTATCATCTATAAACCTAAAGTGATAACAGACATTAACTACACGGGATGTGGATGTGTTCCTTGTCAATTTTCCAAAGGGGAAAAAGCATTTACTGAAAAAATAAACTTAACTGTCAGGTAAAGAAGAGAGCCTTATCATTGACAAAATTAATCACAAAAATGTACTAAAAGGTTACTGTTTTAAGATGGTCTGCAGGAACACTGGATATTTTTGTCTAAAACAAATTTAGGGGTTATGTACTTCAGTTCAACAGCAAGTAAACATGTCTAAAAATGAAACAAAAATATCTCAAAATCAATAGGAATTTTTAATATTCAAAATAAAAATTATCTATGGACATGGACATGCCTGAAAAAAACAGATTAATGACTGAAGGCTGTTCTTCTGCAAACAAATGCTGTCTCAGTTTTATAGATCTGACTGACATTTAGTCTAGTCATACTTCCTATCTAATTTTTAAGAGCTATCTTAGTTGGTCCATTATTATTTCCACCTATGTGAAGTCATGATGGTTCCTTTCGGCATAACCTTAAAAGAACTCATCCTTAAAAGAATTTCTCCAGGCCAACCTAGAGCCATTGCCTGTCTGTCCAGGACCTGCAGCTGCTGGACATCTTGCTGTCATCCATTCCTCGTGCATCTAGTGAAGCCAAGCTGTGTTGTGACAGGAATCACTTATCATGGGTGGCTTTTTGGGCCTGCATTTGGGGAGGTCACGTTGTGTCATTTAAAGTTCATATGAGTACACTTTATGATTGAAGCTTATGAAGCAACATTGAGAACTAAATATGTCTGTGGAGTGTCAATTATTGTCTTGTTCCTTCCTTACTGAAACATAACACACGGACTACAAACTGATTTCCTCCAACTGCCTAATCTATAGAAGGAAAGCAACTGTTCAGAGTTACCCAAAGTCATTTCTGTAATCCATTTCCATCACTTAGGTGATCTAAAACCTGTATCCTGTCCTAGCTGTTAACTAGACCTCTTCAGATTTACCACTGGTTGTGCAGTTTACCACTAGGTTGTTCCACAATATTTTTACTAGTCTCCCAAAAGGTATGATACATTTTAAGTAGTATAGTAGTATGGAAATATTAGGTAAATTACAATATATTATCATGCTTCTAGAGGAGAACTGGGGACAAGGAAGAGAGTGTCTACTTCTTTTAAGGGCTGTAACTTTCCTATTTAGCCATGTCATCGAGGTTATTGAGTTGAGATTTCAGTATGTGAGAATAATTTAATTGTGTAATGGGATTTATTAATTTCTCAGAATATGCATTGGGATTAAATACTGGATGTGGGTCAATCTGTCAGTTTCTGGGAAAACACGAAGATATGTTAGTGGTCACACAGTTCACATACAATATAGATACTATAATGTTGTTTTTCCTCATGTAAATTATCATATATGGGAATTTGAAAATTTGATAATGGAAACATCAAACTGGAAATTTGGAAATTTGATTATGAAAATATCAAATATGGAAAAATCTAGAAACTGAAAATCAGTCCAACTGGACTTAAGAAAAAAGAGAAAGTAACTATTGGGAAATGTGGTTAAAGAGAGGGAGATCAAATCAAGCAGAGGCTTGAAGGTTACCACAGAGTATGATCTTTAGCCAAAATTAAATAATCAGCTTTTCATTTGTATAATCTTGTTGTGAGGGGATGACATAATCAGATTTAGATAACAAAAAATATTCTGATAGCAATGCTGAGAACAAATTAGAAGAATGCAAGACTGCTTGTGAGCAAATCAATTAGGACAGCGGTGTGAGAGTCCAGAGAAGAGATTATGATCATTGAGAATACAGTGGTGGGAATTAAATAAACGGAAACTATTTGAATTTGAGAGACACCTAAGATGCTAATATCATAGGATTTGGTGAAGGACTGCATAATGCTGTGAAAAATATGAATGCTGGGGCGCCTGGGTGACTCAGTGGGTTAAAGCCTCTGCCTTCAGCTCAGGTCATGATCCCAGGGTCCTGGGATTGAGCCCCACATCGGGCTCTCTGCTCAGCGGGAAGCCTGCTTCCCCCTCTCTCTCTTCCTGCCTCTCTGCCTACTTGTGATCCCTGTCAAATAAATAAATAAAATCTTTAAAAATATATATATTAATGCTATTATGGACACCTTTGGTGTTTCTAGCTTGAAAAATACTGGGAGAATTGTGTACTCAACAGGGAACACTGGAAAAAATGAATTTTAGGGTGGGTGGAATATGGTAATAAAGATTTGATTAAAATAAGCAAAGAATGAAATACTATTAAATATCCAGAGGGATCTGGGAAGGGTGAATTTTATCCTAAATGTTAACTATGAGTAAATTCTAGGAAAGTAGTGATCAGAAGTTTAGGCAATTGTCATCTAAAAACTGTATGGTATGGGGAGACAGGAGGATCTAAAATGAAACCTTAATTAACTACAAATTTAGAAGCTAGATGGGGGATAATAAACCACCAATGGAGATACAGAAGGTATGGGCAGAAAGGTAAGAATTACAATACAAGACAGTTGTTTCACAAAAGATCTTTTTTTAAAAAAAGTCACTTTAACAGCGATAGTGTCACTGAAAGTACTGAGCTGTGCTGAAAACCAAGGGAACAAAATTTATGCAAAATGGAAGGTACTGGAAAATGAGCATGAGCTAATTCTGTGGACTAAGTTGAGATAAAGCCAAAGGAAGTTAGAATAAGACATGAAAGAAAATTAAGAAAATGAGAAATTTGGCTGTAAATGACAGGAGAAAATGAGAGAAAAACTGGCGGAGTATAAGAGGCCCTGAGAGGGATTTTTTGTTTTAACTTAAACACTCTTTACAGTTAAGGTAAATGATTTGATTGAGAAGAGCTTGGATATAGATAAAAATAACATGAGAGAGAAAGAGGCATTTCAGCTAGTTTCCTAAAGGACAGTAACAAACTCTTAAGACAAATTTCAGCACAGATTAAGATCAAATAAAGCAATGTCTATTCTTTACCTATAGTATAACCAGAAGAAAGAGAATACAGTGAATTTAAAATTACATATGCATATAGAAATACATTCACATTTCCACTCTGGCGAGGTCCAGAGCTGAGTAGAAAGTTAGGTAGAAGCTGCACAAAAAAGATAGGAGGTGACCGGTAGCCCTCAAAGTGAGAACACAGGTAAGAAAACCTCCAGACAAATGGAAGAGGGAGAGAGAGAGTTTTGACTAGATAGTAACAGAAATTGAAGCTAAAGCTAGGTGAAGAATATAGATATGATCATTGTACCTTTCTTTAAACATTGCTATAGTCTGAAAATTTGCAAAAAATGAAAAGCAGTTTTGCAACAATGCTTTATATGGGTTGTGTTTTAAATTTTATGATAATATAGTGTCTTGCTATTCAATAGACAATTTTTCCCTCCTTATAGGCATATAATGACCAAAATAGCCTGTGAGTATATTCCCATAGTTCTACATTGCTAATTCTATTTTATTACACATAATATTAATATGATTGTAATTTCAAAAGGCTTGTGACAATTTAGATGGTGTATATATTCAAGTCCTCTAACTATATATTGAATATCCTCTAACTATATACTTGAATATGTATATATTCAAGTTTTGTATATACCACACACATATACAGAACACAGGAATTGAAACAGCATTACATAATTTTTCACCATTACCCATATCCCATCTAACCACAATGAAAGGTGCATACCCCTACACAATACACTTAGAGCCACTCAGCCAGGAAAAGAGCTATCGATCCTGGAGTAAAGCACTGGGGCAGAAGACTTAACTCTTGCACACCACGTTTACTTCTGAGTGAGGAGCAGTTCTTTAAATGACTGTTAAGGAGAAACAGGGAAATATGACTATTGGTGACAACCCTATTGCTCAATGGTAGTAAAAGAACACATATATCTCCAGCAAACTAGAACACATCCCCAACTACAAGTACGAAAACTCCTAAATAGCAACAATTAGTGAAAAAAAATACATATTTTTACAGAAGATGAAAAATGAATGGCTTAACAACATGTAAACACACACTTGGCTTAAATTTGTGGTAAGGAGATGCATATTAAATGTGAATGAGATACTGTTTTGTATTCAGAAAATTAAAAAACAAAATGTCTTGTAATCCTGAACATTAGTGAGGATATAGAGCAAGAGAAATATTTATATCACTGGTAGGTCTGTAAATTGGTACCACTCATTTGGTACTAATTGGATAATAATTTGGAATTATTTGTTGAAGCTGAATAGGTAAATAGCATCAACAGTCATTTTGGTCCTGGGTATATGAGAAAAATAATCATTAAGTCCACCAGGACAAATATACCATGACAATAGAAACAAACAAAAACCTTAGAAACAATTCATTACAAGGAAATGATTGATAAATTGTGACTCAATGGAATATTACACTACAGTGAAAATTAATGAATTACATGTATTAACATGCATGACTATGCATTTGAATGAACCAACAAAGAACAATGTCAGTTGTTTAAAGTCATAGAATGTACATAGTATAATTCCATTTCCATAAAGTTTAAATATATGTCAAACTATAAAGGAAGCCATGAGAATCATAACATTTATGATGATTTTTACCTCTGGATAGGAGACAGAGAAGATACAAAAGTAATACTCAGGGGTCTTCGTAAGTATTGAAAATTCTAGTTTTTAAGCTGGCTATGGTACACTGTGTAAATTTTATTATTATGTTTTATTACACCTATGTTATTATGTATTTTATATATAGTACATATTTATTAAACATACAGGGAAATGAAATTAAAATACACCGACTCACTACAAAAATATATATTAAACATTTATAACACATGAAGAATATTGTTAGATAATTTCATGTAATTACGCCCATTCATTGCCTTGTTAAATTTATTATAATGGCAGTTACAGTGTCAAATTTTAGTAAAATACTCAACAACAAATACAATTGTAATTCCGCTACTGCTAGTATTATGCCAAAATCTTTCTCTCTCTCCTTTTCCCTTCCTTCTCTCTTCCCTCCTTTCCTGTTTCTCTGTCTCTATCTCTCTCTGTCTTTGTGTATTATTCATAAGAACCATAAAATGTAGATTTTATTCTTCATTCCTTTCAAAGATGGAAAAATACAGTGTTAGCATATCACTAATAAATAATAAAGCAAGAAGTTGTATCTAGATAGTTCTAAGGTCAGTTTACAAATTACATTGATAGTCTCACTCAGTATACCTTTAATCACTAAAATAGAATTAATTTTAGTTTTGTTATGTTGCTTTGTGAAGTAATTATTTTTTGTAAAATAAGCCAATGATTATCACCTATACCTCCATTCCCATATTTATGCGTAAAGAGGAAGTCTGGTCTGTCATATGTATGAGAGCTCTTTATTCTTCCTCAGTTGTTCATTCTACCTAGGACTCAAAACGAACTGTTTTTCAATAATTGCCATCTTCATAGGCTCATCCCTCATCGTGACTTCTTAGGAAAAGTTTATTTGTGAAACAACCATGTTTATAAGTCCTTGGGAATAAGTTCAAATAAGCCTTTACTTGTTTCCAATTCGCTGTGCACCACAGACAGAAATGCCAAGCAACATCTAAGCTGAAGTTAGTGCCTTCAGTGTTCAATTATCTCATGATGTGGTGAGGTTTTAAACAAACAATTCTTTAAGGGAAGTAATAAGATGGAAAAAAAAAAATGCCCAAGCAGGCTCCTTACAGTCTACTGTTCTTATAAAACTTTTATTAAAGTTTCAGTCATGTTTTTGACCGTTAAGAATGATGTATTTCTACTTAACGAGAGCTATTGTGGTATCAATTCATCAAGAACTTAATGCTTCAAACCAATCCAGAATAGAGTGTTTGGGGTTTTGTTTGTCTCTTTGTTTTTCCTTCCTCTGTATATTTTTGAGTGATATTTTCAAGAGCTTTGAAGCTGGGAGAAATTATTTCAGGGGATCTTGATCTCACCACAACAATCATAGTGAATGTAGTGGCAGGCTTAAATCCCAAGAGGAGTCAATGACATGCCGCAAGCTTTACTCTTAGGTAAATTAATATTGTGTGCATGGCTCTGTGGGAGACTTAAATGAATTCTCCAAGATGGCTATGACATAAGTGCCTCCAATTGTGGAAAAATAATGGTAGATTTTCAAGGAATAGCAGGACTGACTGTTTTTCTTCCTTGGGAGAAATACCAAGTGGAATAGTGAACAAACAATATTAGCCAAATTCTCAAAATTGGAGGGTTAACAAGGGTGAAAAATTAGATTATGCCAAAAATCAATAGAGTAATGGGTATGTATGTACATGATACTTTGTTTAATGCTATTTTATATACATAAATAAATTCATCTACTTTACATGCATATACACATGCATATAATGAGGGGCCACCTCTCACTATAACTAGCAATAGTGTAGGGTGCACAGTGCATTACTACAGTGAGTACTCTTCACAGAATTCCTTGTGATTTCTGTGCTAAGTGGTAGGTGGCACCATACCTTCACAATCATGTCCTACAGCCCCACAGGAAGTGGAGAAGAACAGCTTGGCTAATGAATCATGCTAGAGCACTTCTCCCTTAAAAACGTCTCGCAAAACAATGAATTTTGGAACATTAAAAAAAAATTAAATGGCATTTAAGAAAAGAAAAAAAGAATAAAGACAATAGATCATTTCACCTAAAAAAAAAAAAGTCCCAAGAAGTTGATTAATATTATTTAAAATGTCTTTATATTGATGTTCGCAAAACTAATGTAGAAAGCTTTATTATCCCATTAGCAAACTGTCTTCTCTAAAAATTCAAGGTTCAAGTTAATGGATGATAAATCACATGTGAAATTTAAATGCACTTTATTTTCCAAGAATGCATCCAAAATTTTCTATTTCTTTAGCATAATCATTCCACTTTACTAGCTAGAGAAATAGTTTGCATTCAAGCTGTCATAATATGCATGACCTTTTCATAGTACATAAATATGTGAAGCTAAAGCAAAATTCAATAATGAGCAATACAAATTAGGATATTTCAAGTAGATGGCAACAAGCAGAAATGCTGAAGTCTTAAAATAGCCCATAAAAATACTATAGAAGCGGTAAAACTTTGTTTCAAAATTTTAAGTGAAATATAAAATTTAATTATATTACATTAAAAGTACTTACATAATTTTAGTACCAAGTGTTTTTCAAGTAACTTCACTCCCTACTTCAAAATTTGAGGAAAACACCTGGAGTTTTTAAAGCTTAAAATGGCTCCTTTATTGACTCCCTCTAGGCCTTGCTCCCTAACATCTTCCCTCCCGCATACCCAAGATGGTGACATTCTGTTTCAATCTGTTTTAACCTAAACCTGCATGACTCTCATTTCCCCAAGAATAATATTATTTCTTAGTGGAAAATAAAGGAGGGACTTTCAACAGGAAAAGTGTAATGACAGCACAGGCATTTGAGGTGGTGGGGGAGAGGGGGCCTTTGTGTATACAACACCATACATGAAAATCTTGCAGAATAAGAAGTTTGAGGTTGGTCATTTTTTGAAGTAATTTAAACTACATACCCTTGGGTTTCTGAGAGGCTATTCCGACTTTTTTTTTTTTTTTCTGTTCCCACACTCAAGACTGTATCTCTTGCTTGCCAACTTCTGGGCAGCAATTCTCTATTTTTTAGACCCTATTACACATGTAGAAACTACTCAAGAAGGAAGGAGCCTTTGTTCATGTGTGTTATATCTATTGATAGTTAATGATTTAGAAATTAAAATGGAGAGGCGCCTGGGAGGCTCAGTTGATTAAGCGTCTGCCTCCGGCTCTGGTCATGATCCCAGGGTCCTGGGATCAATTCCTGCATCAGACTTGACGCAGCAGGAAGCCTACTTCTCCCTCTGCCTGTCACTCCCCCAGCTTGTGCTTTTTCTCTCTCTGACAAATAAAATCTTTTTTTAAAAAAAGGAAAGAAATTAAAATGGGCTTTTCAAACTATTATTTATTTATTCATTTATTTGAAATAATAATAAACTTACTGCATGTTAATAAAAATAACATTTTTAAATGAAAAATGGAAATATTTTCCAGAAAATAATTATGAGAAAAACAGCATTGTTTTATGTTTTTGAAATTCTCTTTAATGTGTATCTAAAGAGAAGACATCTGGAATCTCTATTTGTTTCTCCGTTTTACCTATTGTGATTTTTTACATCTTGTAGTATCTGGAAAACTCTACACTCGTGAGAGAAGAAAAATTAAAAGAGTGAAACTGAAAAGGCAAATAAAATTTTAGGCTTATTTTTGAAAATAATTTTAACCTTGGAAATCTTCCAAAAAGTCTCAGGGAACGTTGTAGGTCTCCAAACCATATTTTAAGAATTGCTCCCTCAGAAACTAAATTTAATGAAATGTCCGACATTGCTGTTCACATTCATTTCTTCCTTTAGACACATGTTCTCCAGGACATATGAGATTACAAGAGAGCTATTTCCTTTCCATCCTACTGTATCTAAATTATAATAATATAAGCCTCAAGAGAAAATGAAACTCAGCCCTGATCACCAAATGGAAGTAAATAATCAATAGTCCAAATTATTGGTTCATGTAGACACTAAATTTACAAAGAAGATAGACTCTTTTAGCTAAAGATATTTGAGACTATGGAAATTAGATGAGCTTTTGTGCTTTTGTTTTCTTTGCTTTAAGTTACAAACCAAATAAAGAAAAAGATAATGCACACTTGCAGGTAGATGACAGTGAGCAAAAGAGGTAATGATCCTTCAAACCAAGAACATTAATTAGTAATATAGAATCAACTGAGAAGATGCTGCCAGCAGGAAGGTAATTTTCATCTTCTTTCTATATTAACATGTAACAACCAATAATCAATTGAGAGCTGGGGTTCACTGAGGATTGAAACAGTATAAATGGAGAGAATCATCACCATTATTCAACTGATGGTTTGGTAGGTATTTACTAAGTGCTTACTTTGATTCAGCTACTCTCTTAAGGAATGGTATAGAAATATCAAGGAGCTTCTCATTTCATCAAGTGATCCAATTTAGTTCACAATTGCTAATAATAGGCTTTAAATTGTAAAGCTAAAAATAGACACTCAAAAATAATTCCTTAAATAAGTGAAGGACTTTAAAAATCTTATAATACTTATAGATGCTTCTTTATCATCTTAGTTTCCTGGTGTAGAACAAAAATAATCAAATTTCCTATGATGATTGCAACTTCCGTAGATTGAAATTGTTAGATAAACAGGCAACTCATTAGCCATTAACAGAGCTTATAATGGAAACTCAAAATGATTGGGAAAATTTAAATTTCTAATTCTATCAAAAATATGAAAAGCCACCTCCCTCAAAAGACAAAAATACCAAACAGTCATGATTTCAAAAGGACTAGATAAGATGGCATTTTAAGAAAAATTTACTTTTTACAAGTAATTTCTATACAGACCTCCTTTATTAATGTTCACAACCATACAATGCATAAAGAAGAGTAAGATCTCAAACATATAAATTTGACAGAAAACTGTAAAAATCTCTTTCGGTCTTAGCAGATATATTGAATAAAACATAAAATGTAGCACATAATTATTCAACAGAAATACTCAAAAGATATGAATATGCAACAAAAAGCAATGAAGGTTTGCTTTTAAGTAAATAAAGAATAAGAAAAGAAACATTTGATTACAGTATCAATAATTTATGCTACCAATTAACCTACAACTTTTAGATTGAACTTCTTCTACATGATTGACACAACTGGATTACAATTAATGGCTATTTTTCTCATGGTTTAATATATAGTTGACCTTTGATCAACACAGGTTTGAACTGAGCAGGTCCATTTATACACAGATTTTTTTTTTCAATCAAATACAGCACAGTTCTATAAATGTATTTTCTCTTCCTTATGATTTTCTTAACAGCATTTTCTTTTTTGTAGCTTCTTTTATGATAATAGTACAGTCTGTAATACATATAACATATACAATATGTGTCAATTGTTTCTTTTATTGGTAAGGCTTCTGATCAATAGTAGGCTGTTAGTGATCAAAATTTTGGGGAATCAAAAGTTTTATGTGAATTTGCAGGTGTTGTGCAGGTGTTGATTGTGCAGGTGTTGGCACTCAAATGCCTGTGTTGTTCTGGGGTCACCTGTGTGTGTGTGTGTGTGTGTGTGTGTGTGTGTGTGTGTATAATTTAGTCATGCCCTTACCTAAAAAGAAGGAGTCTCTCATATTACAAAACAATTTAGGTGGTAATCAAAAAATAAATTTAGAATTCATAAAATGTAATTCAGGAAATGAATTTTCAGACATCACTTTTGAAAGATTCTTTTAAATTTTTAAACATGAATGTGTTTGTTAAGAGTAATAAGAGCAGGCTTAATCCCTTCCAGCCTGTTTTTAATTCTCTAACTTAATCAAATTCTTTAATAATAAAATTCTTTTGTCTTGGACTGTCATGCTTCCTGCCTTTCTGTCTAGCTGTACTTTATGCATTGTTTGGAAAAAAGATCAAAATCTTTCCTAGAAAATCCTTCTTCACCCTTCTTGCTGACATATGCTACCTTCTGTACCTCAATAGTAGTGTTATATTCTCATAGCATTTATCACTTCAATGTGAATGTTGAATCGCATCTCTATTTTTCATGATATAAACATTTTAAAGATAGAGGTAATTGATATTTATTTCTTTATTTATTCATTTATTATTTATTTCTTTTTACATTTAAATTTTAGTGCTTATCGCAGTGTTTGGCAACCTAGCCTAAAGTAAGCAAATTGACGTTCGTAACTAAATAATGAAGGTGTAATTTAGCCATGCCCTTGAATGGATGCATAAATAAATATTCCCCAGTTATTAGGTTTTAATTACTTGGTAAAATTATAAATTAATGGTATGATGGAATTTAAGTATCTATTCCACAACTGGAATGTGACCTCTTTAAAGACAAGGGCACTGTCTGATTTGTACATATATTTTTATGGCTCAGTTAGGGTTATAAGTATCAGAAATTAAATCAAGCTAACTTCCAAATTAAAAAAGTGTAAAGGATAAATAGATACTACAGTGAAAGTGTAAACTTCACAAGTTTGCAGGAAAATCTGGATAACAAACTCTCATTAAAGGCAAGGAGCAGTTTAGTTCTGTAGATCTTTCCAATAAGAATGTGGGGGTTAAATGTGGATTTACGTAGCTCAAAAGCCAGTTTTTCTCCCCTTTTGAAAGTTCAGGAAAACTTGTGAAGGATGTTAAAGTGGACAAAGGCTTGCTGGTGGCATTGTCAGTGGAATATTAAGTACTGTCTAGTATATCCTCTGAGTTAATCTGACTATAAATTAATCTTTGCTTTTTATTGTCTTTGAGCCACTTCGCAACATTGTAAATTAAATAAAATTGGCAGGATTGAAAATTATTCTTGTCAATAGAGATGTAAATTAATTTTGTCCAATGGACATACAATTGATTTTTGTCTTGTGGATATTGGTCAGTTTTGTGTGTATTAGTTAATTGATTTTAGCATTCCTAATTGTATCTGTGTCTGCTCTTTGGATTAGCGTTTGAACTACTGTTAGCTTTTCCCCCCTCCTTTAAAAAATTTCATTGGATTCCTGATTAATTAATGAGTTAAATAAAAATCTTTGATATCTGGGGGGAAAAAATAATGTATGGGTTATTTTCTAGGACATACCACTAAATGATTTCGATCCTTGCTTTACTTCAGGTCACCTAACAAAAGTTGAGTTCTTCTTATAAAAAATAAGCCTGGGGATAGGGGGCAGAGTGAGTAGGGAGACAAGCTAGTGAATACAGGGGACAAGCAGTTCCACAAAAATTAAACGATTATCAGGAGGGAAGAAGATAGAGTTTTGCTAATAAATGTTATTGCTATCAGAATCCACCTACTGGCTTCTTGATTCACAGACCCATACTCTATTTTCACTGATAGAATTCTAAAAATGCCAAACTTGAATATAATACAAATTTCTAGGCATAACCAAAAAACAAACAAACAAACAAACAAACAAACAAAAAACTCCCAGGTAGGATAAAGAAGTCTTCTGGTACAGGAGTTATCCATGTTTCCCTTAGTGATATGGCCTTGTGTCTATATTCTAATTTTTTGAAATGAATAGTGAATTTAATAATTACTACTACAGAGACATGCTAGTGTGAGGTCAGGAAATAGAAAAAAAAATTTGTTAGTATTTTTGTCAAAAGGAACATTGATGATAAACCATAGATAGACATAATTTTCAACCTATTGAGAAAGTAGCATGTAGCTGAGACTTATGACTTTCCTCCTCCATGCCTATTCCATATACACTTTGTTTTGGCCTACTTCTCACATCACTGGTGTGTTATGCTCTTGTGAGTTTTCCCTTTCCATGATCTGTGCATATCTGAGATTTCAGAAGCCCTCCTCTATAGAACTGCAGTTACCTTCAATTAAACTCTACTACTGATCTTTGCTAATCTCCATTTGAGGTTCCCTGGATTTTCTCAGTACCTTTTCTGGTTCCTAGTGTGTAGTTGAAATTTTCATTGTCCTTGACATTTAGTTAGTTACCACAGAAAACAATATAATCCTTTTTGATCATGTCCAGAAAGTCTATATGGTATTCCTGGATTCCACCTTAATGGAATAATTAAAGATTCATGGGGTACACTCATTCTTTGACTATATAAATATTTGAATCAGGGTCTGGCAAAATTTTTCTGTAAATATTCAGATAGTAAACATGCTAGGCTTTGCAGGCCACATAGTCTCTGTCACCACCACTTAACAGGGTTGTAGTGGGGCAAAAAGCAGTCAACATGTAAATGAATGAGTGTGGTGGAGCTCCAATAAAATTTTATTTACAAAAAAAGCAGATGGCTGGGTTTGGCTCTAGAGATATAGTTTGCTGATCCATGACTTAAATCAACAGAGATAAAACAGAGAAGAAACAAAATATCATGTGGTCATTAGGTATAATCATTATCGATACCAACTGCAACTATAACCTTAATTTTCCAAGCTCTCACATTCCAGCTGGCAAGAGAGATACAACCATACACTGATCATTGGTTCCAACTCCTAAACTGCCTCTTATAGGACTGCATCCTAAACTCACTAGGGATAATATCCAAATGGGCAATTTCTGTGTTATGAGGCTAGCTACTTTGGATGAGAGTGATTGATAGTATCCTTGTCTTCTTCACTGATTTATTACTTCAATTACTTTCATTTAACTGGATATCTAACTCAAAAGCAATGTTATATAAAATATGGGAACATTACCTAAGGATTCTAGTAAGCTTGAAGTCATTTCTGAGGAAAAGCAGATTGAGGATGCAAATCTAAACAGAAAATAAGTTTCTGTACCAGTATGGACCAATAATTGCTTCCTCTATTTCTAATGTTTGCAATTCCATTTTTTGGCTGATGTTTTTTCATTTTATAACTGCTCTTCCCCAACAGCAGTGGTTTTGTCAGGCTTACCAACCAGTTGACTACATATTCATTCTTATAATGATGGATCCTCTCAGGCTTGCCCATCAAGGAATCACATTTTTCTGGATAGAATTTTACTCTGGGGTAGAAACATGACACAAGCAAGAAAATTCAGCCATTAAAAACAAACACACAAACAAATCATAAAACATTGATGCAATAGAAGAACTGTCTCAGTGATCTTCAACTTTAAACACTATGTAAGTTGCACTGAGCATTTTTAGTTCTCTCTAAAGAAGAGATGACTGAAAGTGAAATCAATAAAATCAATAAAGAACTGTGAGAGAAAAATATATAAATATCTCATGACATTGCATGAGCACTTGGAATCAGATATACTTAACATTAGGTTTATCCACAGAATTTTCAGTGTCACAAGCTGATAAATTCTATTTGGTGTGTATGTAATTGTGAGTTGTAACTGAAGAGTTCTGCCTAAAATGGAGTCCATAATAAATATTACTCCAAGAGATAACTGGCTAGTCTTTTCCTGGTGAGGTAACATATTGGAACTTGAGGCAAAGATGCTTCACAGGCAAATCAAGCATTCAGTACTGGTGGCAACAGGTTAGACTCATAAAGGGACTCCACATTACTTTTTTTAAAGATTTAATTAATTTATTTATTTGACAGAGAGATCATAAGTAGGCAGAGAAGCAGGCAGAGAGAGAGGAGGAAGCAGGCTCCCTGCTGAGCAGAGAGCCCAAGGCGGGGCTCAATCCCAGGACCCTGGGATCATGACCTGAGCCGAAGGCAGAGGCTTTAACCCACTGAGCCACCCAGGTGCCCCTGGACTCCACATTATTAAACTCTTGCATGATCTCTATCCTTGATACATTAATAGTTTTGTTTGTGAGTCCCCAAAATAATCACTCTTGGAAGATTGATGCTTGACAGGTACAGAATTGGTTACTGTGCATTCTGGTTATTAAGGAGACTTTCTGCTATGGAAGACTTCTGTGGCATTCACATAAGAAATGATATCCTCTGGATCTGGGGTACTTGGAGATGTTCTCTCACAAAAGCTTCCTCAAAATTCATTTTCAAACATCCTCCAATTTTGCTTCTTAATAATCTTTGCCAATTTAGCCAGAGCATTAGAACAGACCAAGAATCAGTAGAGGTACGTTGTAACCTCAATCTATTTCTCTTCCTGGGTGATTTTGAAAATTAGATTCACTGCCTACGTGGTTGACTTTTGGGGAAGTTATCTTTCTCTGTGGTCATTCAGTGCCAATACTAAGTGGGTATTAATGTCACAATGATCCAACTCTTTCTGGTATCTACAAATTATTTATAGATTTTTATATATCAGATTTTGGACTTTTAATTTTTGGTGTGCTGTTTGTATGCATCAACTGAGTTTAGGGAATAACCATGAAGTAAATACACACACACACACACACACACACACACAAACACACACGAATAATTGTGTGACCCGTCAAAGGCTATTTCTCATCCTTAGTGGTAAAGTGCTAAAAGTAGAGTAACTTTTCCTTCAGTTTATAAGCAATATCTTGTCCTTAGAGGTTTGGACTCCCAGATCTCTCACTGGTGTGACAAACTATTTTGGTGAAATATCTCTTTGCCATCAGTTATACATGATTTTTTTTTAAAGATATTATTATTTATTTATTTGAGAGAGGGGGAGAGAGCACAAGCAGGGGGAGGAGCAGAGGGAGAGGGACAAGCAGACTCCTAGCTGAGTGCAGAGCCCAATTCGGGACTTGATTTCGTGACCCTGGCACTATGACCTGAGCCAAAATCAGGAATCTGCTGCCTGACCACCTGATCCACCCAGGTGCCCCCAGTTACACAAGAATCTTAACAAGACATTTAGGGTCTTTGCTACTTCGTGCTGTCCAGATTTCTTGTCTCAACATAACAAAATCTTTATACAAGTTTAAAGCAAAAAGGTTGAAGTTGGACTCCCTTTGGGGAAAATGGTAGTCATACTACTGTTCCTAGTGAAAGCTGCTTGATTTCATATATCTAATTAGCATGGAGAAAAGTTACTTCATGTCAATAGCTGCACATCAGTGCCAAACTTGTATTAATTTATTCTAGCAAACATATCACATCTAGAATTAGCAGTTTCAATTAGATTCACCATCCAATGACATACATAATAACACTATATCATTTTATAAGACCTTTCAGCATTTATTGGTACAATATCAACTGAGAACTTGATTTCAAACACTTGATTGTGGCTCTGCTCTCTGCTGTTTCCCCAAGGATTCAAACTTGCTTTTTTTAAATTTAATTTAAATTTTCTTTTCAGTGTTCCAAAATTCATTGTTTATGCACCACACCCAGTGCTCCATGCAATACATCTCCTCCATAATGCTCACCACCAGGATCACGCCTCCACCCCACTCCAAAACCCTTAGTTTGTTTCTCTGAGTCCACAGTCTTTTATGGTTTGTCTCCCCCTCCGATTTCCCCCAACTCACTTCTCTCCATCTCCCGAAGTCCTCTGTGTTATTCCTTATGCTCCACAAGTAAGTGAAACCATATGATAAGTGGCTCTCTTCTGCTTGACTTATTTCACTCAGCATAATCTCTTCCAGTCCCATCCATGCTGATGCAAAAGTTGGGTATTCATCCTTACCTCAAACTTGCTTTTGATGCACTATTTGGCAAGGAAGTATGTGGGGGGTGAAACAGCTTTCAGTTGGGTCTTCTACAATGATAGTTCTTACTTTATAGGTTAGAAAAGCATAGTGGGAATCGTTCCTGTTGCTGAGGATAGCAATTCTAATCTTAGACTCAGGAACCAGGGAAATAACTGCATGATGAATTCTGGGACCCAGTGGACCTACTGTGAAGTCAATTTAGATAAAAATACATTAATCACCTACATGGCTGGCCCTCACTGTGAATACTGGACTATGCTTCTGGGTCCTCAGAGATTAAGCCCACATAAACAGAGATCTAGTAGTCTCTAAAAGTTGGAGATTTCTCTTTCCACAGTAAATGAGCATTGGATATCATTAAAGGAGACCAGGAGAATGTATTCTATAAACTTGGGAGGTTATACCAGGGACTTTGCTATCCTTTCATTCAAGATACCAATGCTCCTAAACTGATTGGTTCTGGAAATTGGATGAGGTCAGGACCACTGAATATAAAACTGTACATGTTAGCATTAGGATACAGAATAATGTTAGATTTTGTTTATTGGACCTGATAAGTAGCTGTTTAAGTTTTCATTATAACATTAAACAATACTTTCAGGACATGCTATCAATATTTTTTCTCAGAAATTATGATTCATTAACTTCAGAAAGAGACCTCTGTGGGTGAGACCCATGATACGTGAATCTGTAGTCCTACGGATAAGCAAATGAGCATCACCTATTAGAAATGCAAAATCTCAGAAATGCATCAGAAATGTAGACCTGTTCACTCTGAATCTACATTTTAACACTATACACAGGTAATTCGTTTACCTACTAAGCAATGAAAAGCATTGGGTTAGACTATTACATTTGAGCTAATTTCTATGCCACCTTGATGGTCATTTTGATAAGTCCTAGTTTCTGATGGCATTTGATGATTTGGTTAATTGACTTGAGCTTCCCTTATCCTTGTTGATATTAATGACACCATTTCATCTGTAGCTCTTCCAACTAGCACTCCTAATCCCACAAAATCATACAGAAGTGATTGTTGTTATAAGATCTTAATATTTCATGGAGCACCTGGGTGGCTCAGTTGGTTAAGTGCCTGCCTTTGGCTCATGATCATGATCCCGGGGTCCTGGGACCAAACCCTGCATTGGGCTCCCTGCTCAGCAGAGAGTCTGCTTCTCCCTCTGTCATCCACTCTGCCTACTTGTGCTCTCTCTTTCTCGCTTGCTCTCTGTCAAATAAATAAATAAAATCTCTAAAAACAGGAAAAAAAAAAGATCCTAGTATTTCACAGAGAACAAACCAGTGGTTACTGGAGTGAGGGTGGGTGAGGGGAGGGTGAAATATGTGAAGGAGATTAAAGAGTGCACTTATCATGATGAGCACTGAGTAGTTCATAGAATTGTAGAATCACTGTATTATACTCCTGAAATTAATGTAACACTGTATACTAAGTACACTAGAATTAAAATAAAAAACTTTAAAAAAAGATCTTGGTATTTAATATCATGAATGAAGGAAAATCACTAGGACTATGTGGAAGAGTTCACAAAGGAGTGAGTGAATGGAAGTCCTTACTGAAATGCCATTCTTTCTCCTCGGTATTGCACCAGTGGCTTTCTGGCCTATCATGAAAGCCCATTATATAGTTCAAATTTATGTATGTTCCACTTAAGTAAACTCATTTTAATTTTTTTGGCCAAGCATCTTAAAATCGACTCCCTCTATTATTTCCCAAATGTCCATTTATTTAATTTGTAAGTCTTTGGAATTCTATTTGAGTATAATTCCTCTCTTCTCACATTAATTTCACATTATACCACCTGGCTAGGTTGAGTTTACATTCTGATTAACAATCTAAAACAGTAATGTGTAGGGCAAAGAAAAAAAATTAACTCTGTTGTAGAGAAGGAAAGGCTTTTTTAGAGAGCAGAAATACAAGAAAATGTTTTAAAGATACTGGAAGTCTCAGTGTAGTATTTTTTCGGTCTCCTCAATACTTCACATGTGCTTATTCTAATTGTTGGATATACATTATTTTCTTATCAATATGTTTACTGTCACATAAGGCAAAGTCATGTATTCAACTACTGTTAAAATGCAGTATCACAAATTAAATTTCTGAGCTTACTTTTCAGCTCTGAGACAAAGAATAAACTCTATCTTGTCAGGTCAAGGAAGATGTTGCATATTATTTGTATTTTGATGAATTTTGAAATGAGAATTTTATTCCCATATTTTAAATTATCAGTGCTACTTGAGGTAGTCTTCCTAATCTCCAGGGCTTGCATTCTTAATTTCCTGTAAATTTGTTTATGACAGCAACTGCTTACTTCCAGCCAATGTTATACTCGGGCACATGAATGTCCATCGTTGATAATTATAACCTCATTAATGCTTTCATTGTGTTGATAATATTCAGATTTATTCAATTTTTTCATTCAACAAATATTTTGGGGGCACAAACCATGTGCTAGGTACTATTCTGTGCACTATGGAATTTATCAGTAGACAGATTCCTTTTGTTAGAGGAACATGGAAAGGAGTCACAGAAACTATAATTAAATAAGTGTGTTAAGAAAAACACTCTCCAAAGAAGATAGGCAGATTGGTCAATAAGAACAGGAAATGCCGCTTGGTACCACTAGTTAGTAGGAAATTGCAGCTCTAAACCACAATGCGATATCACTTCAAACTCATGTGGAGGGCTAACATTCAAAATGTAGAAAAGTAAGTGTTGATGATGTTTAGAAATTAGAGCCCGCATGTAAAGACTGCTTGTGTGATGCTAACAGGGGGGCAGATACTTGGGAAAACGCATGACAGTTTGTCTAAATGCTAAACATAGATGTGCCATGTGATCCAGCAATCCCACAAGTGGATATATACCCAAAACAAATGAAAATACACATTCACACAAAAACTTACACATGTATATTTATGGCAGCCTCATTCATAATGGCAAAACCTGGAAACAATCTAAGAGCCTATTAAATGACACATACACAAAATGCAGTATCATTATAATGGAAAATTACCTGAGAAACAATACCACCACCAAGAGGAACTGACACAATACTTGCAACAACAACATGGGTGAGCCCTGAAAGCACCTTACAAAGGGAAAGAACACAGTCACAAGAGACCACATGTACGATTTCATCTACGTCAAACATCCAGAACAGGCAGATCCCTAGAGACAGCGGGTAGATCAGTGGTAGCTGGGGCAGGGGTGGAGGTGGGTAGCAGGATGAGGAGGGAGTGTTGTGCAGGAGTTGAAAGTGTTCCAGAATTAACATTTGTGGTGATTGCCACAAAGGTTAATTTGTCACAATGGTTTTGTGATTGTTCTAAAAAACACCAGCCTGTACAGTTTTAAAGGGTCAATTTTATAGTATGTGAAATATATTTCAATAAAAATGTAAAAAAAAAAAAACACTATTGGAGTACCGCAGGGTATCAAAGGGTAAAGCACACAACAAAGTCACAGGAGGAGCAAGAACTCACAAAGCTGGAAGAAATCTCAGCAATAAGAATACAGAAATTGTTCACCAAGGGGTCTGCTGTTTGATAATTCAGCAATATATACATTTTTGTTGTTGTGTGCTTCTGCCCAGGAAAAGTAATGCTTACTAAATATACAAAAATGATGGGTTAGTCAGAAACATAGTATAAGCTAATATTCAGAATCTGTGGCTAGGCTTTTTTTTTTTTTTAATTCATTCTAGCCCATCCACATAGATCAATGTCTATAGCAAGATACTCTAAAAAGAAAAACAATGCAATCATTTTTTTAAATATTTGATTTCAATCACTCAGTTCTCTTATTTTCCCATCATAAGACTCAGAGAAAACAATGAAAGATTCATTACCTTTGGCTTTATTCATCCTAAATATAGAAATACGTACTATGCATATATGATTATTTTTGGTTACTTTTATGTTGTGGAGTTATAAGTTATTTTGAGCTAAAATAATAAAATCTAATTTTCAAAAGAAGGGAAAAACATCATAAAACTCTAGTAAGAGAAAATTCCCAAGCATAGGTTAACAATTAGATCAATATTTTCAATCTATGTCTCCATAAAAACAAATTAAGAGGCTTTTCATTTCCAGTCATAAATTCAGAAAGATTTTTTTTCTTTTCATCATAAATTATTCCAAAGAAAATGAAAAATCAAAATATGGTATGACAGATGCAAAATATACTCTTCACTAAAATGAATTATTTGGGTGTATTTGCTTTATTTCTTTCTCTCAGTATCTTTAATTAATTAAATAACACTCTTTTTTGAGAGAAAGAGAAAGAGCATGTGAGCATGGGGGCCGGGAAGTGGTGGGAGTGCAAAGGGAGAGGGAGAGAGATAATCCCAAACAGGCTCCATGCTCAGCCAGGAGTCTGACAAGGGGTTCTATCTCACAACCCTGAGATCATGACCTGAGACAAAACCAAGAGTCAGAAGCCCAATCAATTGAGCCACTCAGGCACCCCAAATAATACAAATACTATTAAAACTATGCCACCCTTCAGTTCTTTTAAAGATTTTATTTATTTATTTGACAGATAGAGATCATAAGTAGGCAGAGAGACAGGCAGAGAGAGAGGAGGAAGCAGGCTGATAGGGAGCCTGATGTGGGGCTCAATCCCAGAACCCTGGGATCATGACCTGACCTGAAGGCAGAGGCTTTAACCCACTGAGCCACCCAGGCGACCCCCACCCTCCAGTTCTACTTTTCCCTTACCTTCCGAAAAGGTAATCATTATCTGAAATTGCTGCATTTCCATCCTATGAATGCTTTGTTACTATACATATTTTAATCCATATAAAAATATATTATCATATAGTACATCTTTGCACATTAAATAGTTTCCACCAAATGTAGCATTATTTTCTGCAATTACTTTTGTGAAATTTTATTTGTAGGATTTATCCATTTATTTATATACATGCACATCCATAATATTCACTGTGTTGTACAGAATCCCACTTAGAAATAAATTATGGATTCATTACATTACAGTAGAATAGTTTTTAAAAAACATGTGTTATCTTTATAGTTAGTGCTTCACAGAACATGCTTACAATTTTATCATATGTACAGTGGTTCCTCTAGAACAGAACCAACAATGGAATTGTCATGGCAAGGTTCAGGCATCAGACTTCCTAACGAGCATCATCATGTTTTTCTCCAAAATTTAATGTGATTTTAAATTATATTTTTGCCATGACATAATTATATCATTATATATGAGTTAAATATATGAATTATTTATATAATTTATAATTATTTCACTGATAAAACTTTTTAGGTCCATTTATGTTATTCAAGATTTGCAGCTTTCTCCTAGATTTATTCTGAGAGTTAATATTTGACACTGTTTTCAAACTTGCTAAAATGTTCTCTTTTTAGAAATGTTAATAGTTATTCTGTAGATTATTTTTAATTTCCAACATATACTATCCTGTTATTTATAAAGCATAGCAGTCTTGTTTCTTTATTTCACATCCTTATAACTTCTTTTTCTTATTTTACTGTACTAATCAGGAATACCTGTGTAGCAGTAACAGTACTATGCTGTATGTCAGAAAGTTGCTGAGAGTAGATCTTAAAAGGCTCATCACAATATAACAACAACAGATTTATAACTGTATGTGGTGATGGATGTTAACTAAGCTTATTGTGGTGATCATTTTGCAATACATACAGATGTTGAATCATAGTTTCATACACCTAAAACTAATACAATGCTCTATGTCAATTACATCTCAATTTTTAAGAAGTTAAGTAAATAATTAAAAGAAAAAGAAGGAATATCTGTATAATTTCAAGAGAAGTGGCAAATATGGACATCTTTGATTTGTTCCAATCTTGGAGGTAAACTTTTCAATTCTTTACAACTATTTGTTGGCTGTTTTTTTTTTTTTTCTCTCTGCTTTCTTCAATACTTTTTTTTTAATAGATGCACTTCTATCCCTCATTTTCTAAGAATTATTTTCATAAAATAGATGTTGAATGTACTAAAGACCTGTAAGATCTGTGATGCATTTATTCATATGATCATGCAGTCTTCTCTTTTAACTTAATAACATTCTACCCTGCATTAATATATTTTCTAATGTGAAACCAACCCTTCATTTCACTCTTAGAACTTTATTGGCCAATGAGGCATGGTGTTTGTGTGTATTTCTGTATGTCTGTGTGTATGAGTTTAAAATTGATTGGATGAGTTTACTGATATTTATAGGATTTTAATTTTATCTTACTTAGAATTGTTCTATATTTTTCCTTTTATTGTGTTTACTGGATAAATTTCTTACTATTTTTTAAGGTTGTAAAATTTTCTTAAAATATGCATGGAAAAAGGGTTCATTTTTGTGTTTGTGTGTATTTTAACCTAAAAATTCATTTTCACGATATTATGATTCCATTTGTGTTGTATTATATTTATATATTTTAAATTTTTTTCTTGAGTAGTATTGTGAAAGAATACTGTTAATATCAGTTTTGTGCTAACTCAAATGGTTGAATTATCAAAGCAGACTTAACAGAAATCATACATTTTACCCAGCACCAATCTTTATGAAAGATTCAAATGATGAGGCAAGCCCCTGAAACAAATGAAATGTTCTTTTCCTAAAGGATCAAGGAATTGCTGAATGCAATTTCCCCAAATTTATATTTCTCCTCTATTGGGATTCTTTTTTGTTTCAAATCAATAGAAGAGATTTGAACAATGTATGAGAAAACGCTGGCACAAATAAGGCCATTTAATCTGATTCCATTTGAGATTCCCCCATTTATACAGCTATATGACTATCTTCCATCATCCAGTTAGCCCTACCACATAAACCCATAAAGTCCAGGTTTGTTCTTGTTTTTGTTTTTAATAAGCAATCAAGACAGACCAGATATATCATGCTACATATATTGTGCAGATAGAGACCCTTGGAGCTTTCTGCTACTAACTACTGGTAACATGTTTAGACAATTATCTTGTTATGGTTGTTGACATGGTCACATTTCATTTTTTCCTGATCTATTATTTTTCATAGTTATCAAATTAGGTGGAGGCTTCAAATTAGCCCTCCTGAATTCTTTTCTAATCCCAGGAATCACTGGCTACAAATATTTTATTTTTACTTAATTCTATTAATAAATCTATACTCTTTGTTACATCAGGTAGCCCCATCAATTAAAGTAATGTTTAACACAACATCTATTAATTAAATTATGGGATCAATTTCATTCCTTTCAATAGAAAGATCTTTCCTTACCACCCATCCTAAGTGACAGGAGAGGTAAATAGAGAACATGATTTATTACATTCTGTGCCCTATTTAATTTATGGACACAATTATACCTCATATACCATACACAGATTTTACTGACATCAGTTTCTCAGTATCATTATGTAATATTCTCTTTACCCCCATAGGAAGATCCTGTATTAAAAATATTTGTTTTATCATAAGGAAATAGGATATGTTCCCATTTTATCCATGGTGTCCATGTCAGTAGAGAACAAGAATGAGGCCATGCTGTCCAGTGACATTCTTCCCATAAGTGTACTTGATAGTTTGGGTTTCTAACACTGATCTATAGGAGCATTTATATTGTTTTCCAAGTTCGGATATTTCAAAGGCTCCACCAGATCCTACAGAGTACATTCACATAAGGCTTTCATTTAAAGGTAAAGGATACATTTCAGTGAGAGACAGAGAGCAAGCAAGCATCACAAATCTGAGAAATATCCCACAGCAGAACTCCATGCGCCTACACATTTTGTGCACCCGGACCACATGGTCTGGGGTTTGAACTGCCATGGTCTGTGGCAGGAATCTTGACTTGGAGAGAGCAACTAGAAAAAGATCCAAATGGCCCCTCAAATAGCTAAGACAGAGTTTTCAAACCAACTAGCCCAGAGGTAAATCATCAGTAAAGAAGCTAACCTTGGGGATCAGCAGGGTGGTATCAGACTTCAAACAGCACATCATAACATCCCTCTGCTCTTATCTTGACCAAGAGTGAAAAGACAGATATCATGCATCCTGAGATAAAGACAGATCATTCCTACTTCAACTGTAAATCCACTCTGTAACTACATTAAATTCTAGAGAAATCAAAACATCCAATAGTTCTTCCTGGGTGAGCTTGCAGCCCTCTTAGGGAATTGTTGACAGTTGTGGTTCTCTCCTGGGTTGGGGATACATTCAGTCCTCTTGTATTTCATTAATCTCCCGTGGTGACTGCCAATTGTGGCCGGTATCTTTGAAAAGAGCTAATGAATGCTTGGTGATCACCATGGGATACGAGAGGAACATCACAGCTTCTGTTACAATGTCTTTGTTACTCCAGTTACTGGTTCAGTGTCAGGCACATAGAAAGCGCTGCCTAAATATTTATTCCTTAATATAAAAAATCACTTCTGCACTAGGGAGTGTGCCTTTTCAATCAATCAAGTCTAATTATGATAACTTGTCTTCAAGAATGTAATTCTGGGAGTGCCTGAATAGCTCAGTTGGTTGAGAATCTGACTCTTGGTTTCAGCTCAGGTTATGATCTCATGATCTCATGAGTCATGAGATCAAGCCCCACATGAGGTTCTCCTCCGCGCAGAGTCTTCTTGAAGATTCTCTCCCTCTGCTCCTCCCCCCACTTGTACGTGCTCTCTCTCTCTCTCTCTCTCTCCCCCTATAAATAGACAAATCTTTGAAAAAAGGGCATGCAATTTTTGTTTGAAATATATTCTGAGGCTGGGTCTAAACTTTTGACACATGAGACCTGGGTGAATCAGGCCTCATTACTTTTATACACTATTGATAGTGTATAACCCTGGCTTCAGCACAGGTTGGCTGTATCATGTGTACACAAAACTACAGTTTACCATGTACACAAAAAACTACTGTGTACTCCTAACAGTCAGTTGGGGATATTCTAGCCTCAAGTATAACTCAGTCTGGGTGTGTCATGAGGCTTCCTACAACTGGCTCCTTAGAAGCTTCAAAGTAGAATCAGTGTTACGTCGCCACCATACCACTCTTCAGACCACTCCACTCAGGCCTGTGTAAACTGTAAATAGCATTCCTTGTAGCCATTCCTTCCACATTCACACTTTATAGATTTGAATAAGTAAATCAAGTTCTGACACACTGGGCAAGTGCAGTAGCAGTGTGCTTCCCATTACACCCAGGTGTCTGTCTGAGCAGCTCATCGACATTCACCGTCACAGTGAACAGATGCTCAGCTGCAAAGCGACCCTCTACCCTCACGATTCAGTGGTAGCATTTCTCTTAGAATACTTGAAAAAGAACCAAAATAGTGAAACTTTTCACATGTTGTAATTCAAATGGTGGCTTGAACCAGCCATTGGTCAGTTGAATCATGAGAAGGTCCAGCATCTTATCTTTCCCCAGATTAACCAGATAGAGTCCTCATGCTAAACCACAAATCAGGATAAGCCCAACTTCCCTTCCCTAAAGACAAAAGGTGAGATGATGCTCCCAGCATTAGCCATATGTTAGTACCAGATCAGAAAAAGGTAACTAAGAATATTATTTTCATGCTGAGGTGTACTCGTGGGGATATGTCTACCTACTTGTTGGTGATAACTCACAGTGTGAACCTTTTCAGTTTCACCATAATTTCTTCCCATTTTTTCTTATTACCTATGTATCACCAAACACTCTTTTTGTTGTTATCGTTGTTGTTGGTTTGGTTTGGCTGGACTGTACTGTTTGTACATTAGTTCAATAAGTAATACCAGTCCCCAGAAAGACATAGTAGGATTTGGCAGATAGAGTTACAAAATGGTATCTTCCACTTGGTAAAGGTATGGCATCCAGTTCACCCAATATGGTTACATAGGTAACAGCCCATAGTGAAGTTCCTTTAAGAATCAATATGTCAAATATTTTGTTACAAATCACATGTTGTATGTAATAGTTTACTCCACTAAGACATATAATTGCAACCATTGTTCCAGGGAAGCAGGATCAGAAAAAGAATGAGAACACATCTGTGAAAAGGAAAATAAATAAAGGAATGCACAGCAATATCCCTCACTCCCTCTTTCAACTTTTATGCCAGAAATTTTTTCACTGGAGCTTCCAAAATACTTTACTTTCTCTCTTCCTTAGTGTGAAGATACCATTTTAATCAAGTTACCCATTCCTCAAGAAGTTAAAAATAGAGCTACCCTTCAACCCAGCAATTATGCTACTAGGTATTTACCCCAAAGATACAAATATAATGATCTGAAGGAGCACATGCACTCCAATGTTCATAGCAGCAATGTCCACAACAGCCAAACTATGGAAAGGGCCAAGATGTCCATCGACAGATGAATAGATAAAGAAGATGTTGTATATATATACATACAATGGAATATTACTCAGCCATCAGAAAAGATGAATATTTAACCTATCATTTACATCAACACGGATAGATCTGGAGTGTATTATGCTAAGTGAAATAAATCAATCAGAGAAAGACAATTACCATATGGCTTCACTCATATGTGGAATATAAGAAACACCACGGAGGATCATAGAAGAAGAGAGGGAAACCGAATGGGAAGTAATCAGTGAGGGAGACAAACCATGAGAGATTTTTAACTATAGAAAACAAACTGAGGGGTACTGGACAGGAGGTGGATGGGGGATGGGGTAGTTGAGTGATGGGCATTAAGGAAGGCACGTGATGTGATAAGCACTGGGTGTTATATGCAACTGATGAATTATTGAACTTTATCTGAAACTGATGTACTATATGTTGGTTAATTGAATTTAAATTTAAAAAAGGAATAAAAAATAAATTTTAAAAAAGTTACCCATCCCCTTCAAACTTTCCCACCACCTATTCAGCAGTAGGTATTTTAATTGCTCATTCTAAATTTAAAGGAGATTTCAGTTGTTGGAATGATAAAGAATATGATATGTCCATGTAGTACAATTTCCTGTCAATTTTTTTTGTTTATTTGTGGCAGTAAAATGGTGAAGTAGTAAAGTAAAAATATGAAGTAAATTGCTTTATCAAATGAAATATGACCAGGTAGGTCAACATGATATGCAATTTACTGTTTCATAATTTTGATTGCATTCTCTATGGTTGCTTCTGTCATATGATAAGCAAGGCCTAGATGAAATTTACTATGAGATATCAGTCAACAGCCATTTTCAAAAGTCTGTCTTTAGGATTTCAGTGCAATCTATCTTTCTTTAAATTCCATAACAAGAGTGGCACATATAGGATTTTAAAACACTGTCTAGTTACCATGGGCGCACATAACTGACCATTCTACTGTCCCACGAGGCTATTGAAACAGGATCAATTTTTTTAATCTTTTTTTTTTAAAGATTTTATTTATTTATTTGACAGAGATCACAAGTAGGCAGAGAGGCAGGCAGAGAGAGAGGGGGAAGCAGGCTCTCTGTTGCGGGGCTCAATCCCAGGACCCTGAGATCATGACCTGAGCCAAAGTCAGAGGCTTTAATCCACTGAGCCACCCAGGCGCCCCGAAACAGGATCAATTTCAAGTAAATATTCAAACACTGCTCTGAGGAATCAAACTTAGTATCTCCTCCATCTTTAACCTAAGAGCCCACAGCTCTGCCCACTGTGCAAAGCTGATGCTGCTTCCTTCTACCAAAGTTTATGAATGGCAGAAAATATCAAAGCCAATTTCAAAACAGCAAGACAAATCTCCACCTAAGAACTCCCAATAGAGAATCCAGCAGCTTGTTCTGTACCGACTAAGAGATGATCATAGGATTCAGAGATACAGTAATGGGCAAGATCCTCAGAGGGCTCTGTCATGCCCCTTCAGGCAATCTGTTCATGTATGTGGTGAATTTACCCCAGTCTTTTCTATTTTTCATGATCTTGAATATGACATTTCCATTTTATCAATGAGCTGTACCGATCAGCTCGTTTTGTACTTGGATGTTTCCCATATATTACCTACTAGTTATTACTTGTCTCAGGATTATTTTATGTACTTCCAGGGTGGAGGCATGTTCTACAAATGTTCAATGAAAAGCTAGCAATTATCTTTCAAAGAGCTATGATGAACAGTTGCATCAGGCAGCTTTTGATTCGAAAATCTCAGTGGTCTCTGCTGAGTAGCATTATTCAATTTTTGCCAAAAGCTCATGTTGTGCTTTCTAGTTGCAGATACTTTTAAAATCATCTGAAAAGTCAGGTCATAGATCCCAGTGGGAATTCTTGGGCCACAAATCTTTATGAAGAATTTAATGCCTATTTCTGCCCAAAGCCCCATTTAAATTCACATCTCTTTCTGGTGACTTTGTGAATAGAGACCCGAAGTATTCTTAAGTAAGCAATGTGATTTTGTCCAAATCCAGAGTCTCACCACTCTTTTCCTGTCAGTGGCACTAGCAATAGGAAATAATTATTTCTTATAGTAGTGCACCGGATATTCCAAGTTATGCCTTCCCATGTAGTTGACAAATATTTCACAGACTGGCTTGGACCTTGAATTTAGCTGGGTGTGTGAGTCATGCTCTAGTTGGGTTATGGGTGACTAAGTTCTTAAATCCTGGGATTCTTCCTTTAAGGAATTATGGTATCAGCAGTGTAGTATATAAACTTACTTTGGAAGGTCATGAAGCCCAAGTCCCACTGCCCTAGATTCAGACAGTATGCAGACACTTAATATTCTTTTGAAAAAACTTAAATATTGAACACTATTCCTTAAAACAGAAATTTTATCTGATTGGACTGTACAGTAGAAATTGAAAATTGAGCATTAGAACAGTGCATTACGTTCTATCAGTCATGTTCAGCTTGTTGCAATTGCTGTGTGGTCTTAACCATATCAGATTTGGTTAGGGTGATCTGGGAAACTACCTTGTTTAATCTGATAGTTTTTTGTCAGTCTCTATGAATAATACAAGTAGAGCACCAGCCTAGCATGGATATTAAAAAGGGAGTTAATGGAAATCAATGCTTCTGCTTAATCAGAGCAGTGATCTTTGGCTGCTATCATAAAATTTTATATTTCTTAATGTTTACTATAACTTAAGACATGGAAAATGCTTTCTTTATCACATACAAGAAAAACTAGGCAAAAAAGCATATTTCATTGGCATTCAGTGGAAAAGATGGAGCCTCCCATTTGCACGTACCAGCCTTTCCAATCATACATGCAAGTAATCATGCTATGACCAAGTGATTCATTACAGTCAATTTTCAAATCATACAGTAACAATGACTTTTATCCATCACCATGTGTCTTAGTTCATTCAGGCTGCTATAACAAAATGCCAGAGAATGAGTAGCTTTTAAACAACAGGAGTATAGTTCTCAGAGTTATGGAGACTGAGATGTCTAAGATCAAGGTGCCAGCAAATTTAGTGTCTGGTGAGAATTCAGTTATAGATTTATAGATGTAAACTTTTTTCCTGTGTCCTCACATGTTGGAAGAGGCAAGGGAGTTTTCCTTGACAGCTTTTATAAGGGCACTAATAGCATTCATGAGGGATCCGTCCTCATGGCCTGATCACCACTCAAAGGTCTCACTTTCTAATACAATTACGTTGGGGATCAAGTTTCAACACATGAATTTTGAATGGACATAAACAGACCGTAGCATCATAGCATTTTCAAGATTCAACTTGGAGCCATTTAGAATGCCCAAAATATAATCACAAAAGTTTTGGCATACTAATCTGAAGCCATTTGGCCCATATTATTGCAAAAGCCTTGGATTTCCCCCACTCCAAGTACAGGAAAAATAAATCTTATTCTACTTTTTAAAATATTTTTAAGGAGCCAATACCTATGCAATCAGTTTTTAATTATAAATTACAATCCTTATAATTAGATATAAATTTATTCAAATTGGAATATAAAGAGCTGTGTTGACAGGGAACTTTAAAAGATGTATTTCTAGGTCTTTGTTATTTATGACCTTGATGGTTTTGAATAATAAAAGATATTTTATAAAATGTGCCTCAATTTGAGTATGTCTAATATTTTATTACACTGGAGCTGTATGTTTGGGAAATGAACACTACAAAAGTGAAGTGCCCTTCTCATCTTCTTTCAGGGGGTTCATAATGTCTAGATGTCTTGTCACCGTTGATATAAACTTTCATTACTTGGTTAAGGTAGTGCTAGACAGGCTTCTCTACTACAAAGTTACTATTTTTCCTCTTGCATGCTTTATTCTAAAGGTTGAAAAACTATAGCCCACTGGTCAAATTAGGCCTTCCATGTGTTTTTGTAAACAGTTTTATTGGAATGTCGTCATACCTATTCACTTATGTTTTATGAATTATGGCTGCTTTCACAATAACGTAGTAGTTTCTAAAAAAAAAAAATGGTTTCTATAGAGATTTATGGCCCTCAAAGCCTAAAATACTTACAATCTGCCCTTTAAAGACAAAGTTTGCTAAAGCCTACCTATTCTTTGAAAGAAGGTCAAAAAAAAAAAAAAAAAGAAAGAAGGTCAAAAAGTCCAGCATACACTCAAGGAAAGAGGAAGCCTCCAGGAGGAGTAAATAATTCTGGACAAGTAACCATATACATTTGCTATTTGGAATTTTTCATGAAAGAGCATTTGTCTCTTCTTCTGAATTCATTTTTCCAGTCATTTATTTCTATCCTTATGGATTCAGATATTTATCAGAGTCTTTGGGTTAAAATCCAACACTACTGTTATCCATTTTGCTTCTCAAATGGTGCCTGTTGTTACCATTGGAAGCACTTTCAGGTTGGCTTTACTGTCAACTTTGAAATGCCTTTTTTTAATTTAATTTAATTTAATTTAATTTAATTAGCTTTGTTGCTGTTGTTAAATTCCCTTACATTCTGGAACTACAAGATACTGCAGGATTGATTGTATAATCTCTTCCTTACCACTAAAATCAACCATTTCTCCTAGGAGCTCTGATTCCTTTAATAGACAGTGGTATTCGGAAACCAAACCTGAGTGGTGGGTGTGCTTGTTTCTACTGGGCTGTCATTGTCTCTGAGCCATGCCAGCAACTTACACCAGGAAATACTTGTATGTATACCAAATCGTGAATACCCATATACCCATATGTATTTTGTATCAATTGTTTTGGATATATATTAAAATAAACCTAAGTTCATACTACTTCTGCCTTTAATTAGAAGCAACAGGGTCAATATGGAACAACTTCCTTGCTTATTTGTAACTTCTCAGTAAGAAATATGAATCTTGTTATCTAAATTTATTCAATTATTTGTTCAACCCGGTTTACATGCAAAGTTGCTTTAGTATTAATAATCCATACTTATAAGAGGAACAAATTCTCCTACTAGAATACACAGTTGTTTTGTTTTGGGGGGTTTGTTTGCTTTTGTTCCTTTCTTTTTTTTTTTTAAATCCTAGGTAAATATACCTACTATTTCTAGAAGCTTAGAGATTATTTATATTTTTACATAGAGAATCTCTGCGGGAATTCCAAGTAAGAATGAATGAGTCCACTAAACAATGAACAAATGAACAAACAAGAAGAGCTGCAGCCTCAGAAGGAAATAAGAATGCTAAGTCAAAGGCCTAAATCAAATCTTTAGAATTAGCTCCTGGAATTCATGAAATGGACAAGCATGCAGGTGATTATGTTATATACAATGAGGTGAAAAACTACATATTTCCCTTGCCTTGATAAAATTGACAATACAAAAGCAGCAAAAAAACCCCAAACATTTTGTTTTTTGACATTGACACCCAATGTCAAAAGGTAATGACTTGCTCAAAAATGGCTATGACTAAAATTTCCATAAATAAGTGTTGCCACATGACTGATAAGTGGATTACACAGGGTGTCTACCAGTAGCTCTCCTAGTGAATGTTAACTTGGACTGTTATTAATCTATTCTAAGATTTGCTTGCCTTAAAAAATAAGAAACTTAAGAAGATAAAGGTTTAAAACAGAAAATTTTTTTTTTAAAGATTTTTTTTTTATTTATTTGACAGAGAGAGATCACAAGTAGACAGAGAGGCAGGCAGAGAGAGAGAGAGAGAGAGGGAAGCAGGCTCCCCGCTGAGCAGAGAGCCCGATGCAGGACTCGATCCCAGGACCCTGAGATCATGACCTGAGCCGAAGGCAGCGGCTTAACCCACTGAGCCACCCAGGCGCCCCAAAACAGAAAATTTTTTATTCATTATACCCATTTGCATATATTTCTTCTAACTGAGGTATGCATTTCATTGATACAATTGTACAGATATGAGTAAGAAAATAATATTTAATGGACAAACCATACTGCTTATTAATCTCAGAGCAGTTTCCTCACTAAGAATTGGAGCGGGTAACTGAAACAGCTTTTATACTTAAAATAGGTGGTAAAACACTAGTTGGTTGAATGAATATGTACTAAAAACTGGATATGAGGACTTCCAGTTTAATCTGTCATATGTAAACAACGTGGATATCATGATTCCTATCCTTATATCAAGGGAAAAGCTGAAAAAGTTGAAATCAGTGATTCTCTGGGACCCATCAGAGAACTGAGGTCACAAGGCAAAACACTAATCTGGAATCTACCGAGACAGGCAAATTCAGGAGTTGCAGCCAAGATCTGCTTACCTGAAGAAAACCACTATGCCATAAACTGGCAAAAACACTCAAATGGTAAATTTGATGAATTAGCAATCTATGTGTGGACTAGCTTGACAGTGGGAAACTTCTGGGAGCTGTAGTTTCAGGGAGGCTCATATACTTTAACGCATTTTAACCCTAGAAACCCCACCAGGTTCTCATGATGAAGAGTGAAGAAAAATTATCCCATAGTGCTGATAGAGAAAGGGAAAGAATAACCATCTGAAATATGCTGTGGTGTGTTCTCCATAGCAAAGACCTACTCTCAAAGGGAAAAGGCTTTACTAGAGCCTTATACCACTTGGTAAGGAGACACTTGTTCCATTCCAATCCCTATGACCTTGTTGTCTCACTACAAGGTGAGAAAAAAACTTGTGAAGGTCACAGTTGTGAGGGTCACAGCCCAGACACACAGATGGAGGTTTCCTTATAAGATTACAGAATACTTATCTTCCATACCCTACTGCCCACCAACAGGGCTCTAGTAAAATAACTTTGAATTACAGCTGAAAGAACAGCAAGGACAAACTGTATCTAAGGAGAAGATCTTTTTTTTAATTAATTAAATAGTTTATTTCTGAGAGGGTGGGGAAAAGGAGAGACTCTCAAGCAGACTCTGTGCCTAGCATGCAGTCCGAGGCAGGGTTCAGTCTCAAGACCCTGAGGTCATGACCTCAGCTGAAATCAAGAGTTGGACACATAATCAACTAAGACACACCGGTGCCCCACTAAGGAGAAGTTCTATAGGAAGTCTAAAAACAACAGTGTAGACAAAACGGGAATACTCAAGGGCCCTGAATCACCTAGCATTTATAACTACAATAAAGGTTCAACCTTGTCCATATTCCAACCAGGTTAACATAAAACCTCACACTAAAGCCTATTTACTTTAGTTTCCATTCCCTGATGCATCACATCTGACTTTCACCCAAAAAACTGCAAGCCATACTAAAATGAAAAATATACTCTAAAGAGACAAAAGGAAATAGAGCCAGATTCAGGTTATACTCTTATTTTGAATATCAGATGAGGAACTTAAAATAACTGCAATTAGTATGTTAGGGGTTCTAAAGGATAAAAGTAGACATTATGCAAGGACAGATGAGAAATTGAAGCACTGAGATTTAAAACTCTAAAAAAATTAAAAAGTATAATAGAAACCTTAAAAAACCTGTAATAGAAATAATTATTTTGATGGACTTTTCAGTTGACAGGACACAGCAAAGGAATTAATTAGTGTGGTTTAAAATAGGTCAGTGAAACATTCCAAATTTAAATGTAAAGAGAAAAAAAAGAGCTGTGGGGTAATTGCAAAACATGTAACATATGCATGACTAAAATACCAGAAAGAGGAAAAGAAAAAGAATGGAGAACATTAGAAATAATTATTTGAAGAAATAATACCAAAAATTAATTCTAAAATTAATGGCAGACACTGAACAACAGATCCAGGAAGCTCTATAAAGTTACATAGGATGGATACAAGAAAATACATATATATGTACATACAAAGGGAAATATTGAGAGGAGCCAAAATGGGGAAAAAATTACCTATAGCAAAACAAGTAAAATAATTACATCAGACTTCTCATCAGAAACCATGGAGAGCAGACGAAGTATTTGAAGTGTGGAAAGAAAAAAAACAACAAAAAACACAAACCTAGAAACCTATATGCATTGAAATTATCCTTCAACAGTGAGGGATAAATAAAGACTTTCTTAGACAAACAAAAACTGAAAGAATTTGCAGTTAGTAGACCTGTTATGCAAGAAATGTTAAGATAATATATCAGAAATTTGATCTGCATAAACAAAGGAAGAATATCAGAAAAGGAATAAATAAATGTAAAATGAAATATTTTATTTTTCCTATCCTAAATAGCCTTAAAAAATACTTGTTTAAAGAAATAATAGCAATAAAGTATTGAGTGCTTATAGGCTATTGATAAGTGAAATGAATGACAAAAATGTCCTTAGGGAAAGGAAGAAAGAATTAGAAGCACTCTGTTACAAGTTACAGTGATATTTGAAGGTGGAACTAGATTTGTTAAAAATACATATTGCACCTCTAGGTCAATGTCTCATTTTTTTTTAAATATAATTAGATGCTAAGAGAGGCAATTGAATCAAATCATGTAAAATGGTCAATTAACGCCAACAAAGCCAGAAACAAGGGAGAAAACAAAAAAAAATAAAAAAATATAATAAATTACAGTTACAGTCATGTAGATAAAAACAAACTATATTAATAAGAATTCTAATATGATCTAAATACATTATATAAAACAAAGAAATTGCCCTAATGTATGTAAAAAGACTCAACTATATGTTGTCTTTGTTACCTCAAGCTGCTATATAACAAAATACTATAAATAGGGTGACTTATAAGCAACAGAAATATATTTCTCACAATTCTAGAGGCTGAAAGTTGGAGATCAAGGTGTCAGCATGACCGAGTTCTGGTGAGGCTCCAATCTAGGACTGCAGATTGCCAACTTTTTGTATCCTTACATGGCAGACAGCAGAGAGGGGAAGAAAGCTCTCTTATAAGGGCACTTATCCCATTCGTGAGTACTACACCCTCATGACCTATCTAATCCTAGTTATCTCTTAAAGGTTGCATCACCTGATACTCTGACATTGGAAAGTAAGGTTTCAACATATGAATCTGTGGAGTAGGGAAGAGAGGGGAGACACAAACATTCAACCCACAACAGTTGTCTATAAGAAAACTAAGAGAAGTTAAGAATAAAAAGAAGGAGAAATATAGCATGTTATCACTAATCAAAACACTCAGCGTGTTAACACTAATCAAAACCAGACTGGAGTAGCTACATTAATTTCAAACAAGGCATACTTTAGAACAAGGATAATTATCTTGGATAGAGAAGGGTGCTCCATAATGAGAAAAGAGTCAATTCACCAAAATGACATAACAGTCCTGTCAATTAACTTCATCTAATTAATATGTGTGCAATACTCCTTCCTGCAAGAGCAGAATGCACATTCTCCCCAAGCTCACACAGAACATTCATCAAGATAGACCACATTCTGGGCCATAAAACAAACCTTTACAAATTATAAGAATATAAAACATAAAATATGTTTGCAAGCCACAGTGAAATTAAACCAAAATCAATAATAAAAATATAGCTAGAAATCACCCAAATATTTGGAGATTAAACAACATTAGTCTAAATAACATACAGGCCAGAGAAGAAGTTTCAAGAAAAAATATTTTGAACTAAATACAACTTATTGAAATGTCTGGGAGATAAGGGAAACAGTGTACAGAGGACAATATAGCCTCAAAATACATATAAAAGAATAATAATCCAAAATTAAAAACCTAAGCTTCACCTTTAGTAAATACATAGATAATAATTTAAGTCTAAAGCAATAATAATAATAATAATAACAAAAATTAGAGCAGATATAAATAAAAGCAAAAACAGAGAAACAATAAAGTCAATGGAACCAATAGCTGGTTCTTTGAGAACATAGGTAAAATTGATTAACCTGTAGACCAGCTAACCAAGGAAAAAAGAAAGAAGACAATGGCATCCATTTCACTGGTAAAATATGAAAAACATTTCAGGAAACTGTATAAATGGTTGATGTGGACAGAGTTCATTTAAGAAAAATGTAAACTGGAAACAGCATCAAGTTAGATGAATTTAAGTATGATTTGGTGGCATAGAATTATAGACAATGCCACTCCAGGTGTAAGCAAAGGATATTTATGGAAAATATATGGTTTACCCAAAAATGACCTGTACTTGGGTTTGAACATGTCCAATTGGCCATCCTGTTATCCATTATGTTTTTGAATACAAAATGGTTTCTCAAGATAGAGTAATGAATTTCATCAAAATTCAGTGGCAAATATGTGTTGCATTAATCAACACTACCTCTACCATGCCAAATGTCATTTGGCGATACTATAAACTCAATTTATGATATTGTACCAGGCAGAAATAACTTTTCTGGAGGCTCATCATCATGACCCAAATAATCATTACTGTTATACAAATATGGATATCTGATGAAATTCAGTTCTAGGATAGCAGTACAACTGGGGATATAGCAACAATCCAGTTAAATGAACCACCAAATAATAACTGAAATGTCACACCATTCCCATCAGTGATGATTTTAGCTGGCTTTTATCCTTTCTCAGGAGACTACTGGATATCCAATCAGTATAGAACCTGCTATTAAAGGTCAGTGGCTGAGTATGTTAGAGAATTAAGCCAAAGAAACAAGTTGTGGCAACTACCCCTGTGGTAGTGTGTAACTGAGTAATGTGGTCCTCTTCATTATTCTCAAATGGCTCAGGTACCATGGGTAAAAAGGAAATTTATTCTCACTGTGTGACAACTGGTCGGGATCGGAGATATAAGGGAACAATTCCCAAAACGTGTCTGTAAAAACTTGTAGAATATCTGGATATGATTATGTACACAAATCAAATAAAATCCAGAATTTACTAAACTAAATAATAACCCATATTATGCACACAGAACATCAGGAATGCACAGTACAAGGGAAAACATTTTTCCCCCCAGTGGGGTGAAAAAGAGAGAATGATACTGTGATTTAAACTGAATGTAGTATGCCAATTACTATATTAATACCTCTGATACAACATAACAAAGTGTAGCAAAGGCAGTACACGGTTGTTGATAAAACTAAATAAAAACAAGATTTATGCAAATTATTATCCCCAAGATGAGAAGATATTTTGGGAAATGGAATAAAGACTCTGATATAAACCCATGGAAACCAATAAGTAAATTGGTTCTTAAACTTAAAAATACTTGAACGTCATTGTTAACACATAGTAAAACTTCTAAATAATTCTGGATGATAAAAGAAAATCAGTGAGCAGGCTGAAAAAGGAATATCAAGAAATATGTGAGGAGTTACAATCACAACTAAAGTTATTTGTAGATGAAATGTGTACTTCCTTTTGGAAAGTTCAAATCATGGTCATTGTGGGTATTTGTTGATTTATTATTTTATATGAGATATTGGAAAAAAATGTGGCAAGGAAATTATAAAAAGGATACCTAACGTAGTAAAATGAGGGTGGGATAAATGAAAATAGTTGGCCTATGATCCATTTCTTCATATTTTTCCTAGAAGTTTCTGAAGTGGAGTGGGAGAAGAAAGCAGATAAGCAAGAATAGTTTCCCTAACACACTAATAACTATACCATCTGTTAAGTAGGTTGCTTATGTTTTTTAGGAGGTAATTCTTATCTATAGAATATTCGTATCAGGATAACCCTTATTTATGATCTCTTATGGTAAAAAAAAAATTAAAATTAAAATTTAAATTTAAAAAATTGGGATCTGTTGATTTATGTGCACTGCTCTCCAGACAATATCATATAAGTAGATGAGGATCTTGGGTGTGAAAGAGATATTTTTCTTAAACTAAACAAAATATCTGCTATGTAAGGTGATCCAAAAAAGGAAACTCAGTCGGAAACATCCAGTATTCATCTGAGCCAAAAATCACATGTCTGATATAGAAAGGAAAGCCCTGGGAACTGTTCTCAATGTCCCAGATCTCCTTCTGCCTCACCTCTGATTCTTGATTGCTTGTAAAGTTGCAATTATTATTAAAACCTCTTCACTCTGTGAGGTTGCAGAATCATTTTACTTTGATATGACAGTCAAATCCTTTCTTTTTTTTTTTTAAGATTTTATTTGTTTATTTGACAGAGAGAGATCACAAGTAGACAGAGAGGCAGGCAGAGAGAGAGAGAGAGAGAGAGAGAGAGAGAAGCAGGCTCCCTGCTGAGCAGAGAGCCTGATGCGGGACTCGATCCCAGGACCCTGAGATCATGACCTGAGCCGAAGACAGTGGCTTAACCCACTGAGCCACCCAGGTGCCCCAGTCAAATCCTTTCTTATCTCAGTACGGTAACTAGAAACAGTTATTAGAGAACAGGAAGAAATATCAATATTTACTTCTAATATTTTAATGTCAAAACATCTACCAAGTTTAACACTACATTTTATAAAAATAATCTCTTACTTAAATATAATATTTTATGAAAATTTTACCACATATCTATAATAATCAAAAGTCTGAGCACAGAAGGAACAATAAGTCCCAGATGGTATGAAAATATTAACCAATATCAGTAAAAACACAACTTTAAAGACAAAAATACTTATTAACAAAATAATCACAACAGAAATTTCGTTATTTTTTCAATTTTTAATGCACATTTTTTCTTCCAAGTTTTTATTTAAATTTCAGTTAGTTTACATATGGTCTTATGTTAGTTTCAGGTATAGAATTTAGTGATTCAACAATTCCATACATCATCCAGTGCTCATCAAAAGGGCACTCTTTAATCCCCATCATCTACTTTACCTATCCTCCCTACCTTTGGTAACGATCAATTTGTTCTCCATAGCTAAGATTTACTAGAAAATGAATTCGTAGGTTTTTATTACTTTGTAGAATTTAAGGCATGATACAAAGATAATTCAGGAAAAAGATTAGTTAAGAATTCATCCAAGTTCTATTCCTTTTTTATAAGCAAAACATATATAAAAAAGTTAAAATAATTATAGCTAGTAAAGTTGATTCTATTTAAATATCTTATTTCATAAGAAAAGGTATTGTATTAGTTTACCAAGTTGCATTTTCAAATAAGCCCCAAGATTTCAGTGGTTTAACAATAAAAGTTTCTCTCTCAAGATAACAAGGTAGAAGCTACAAGTTAGAAGGCAGCTTTCCTCCCAGTAGTGATTCAGAAACCTGATCTTTGATTCTGTTGCATTGTCATCCATTAAGGGGTTCATTTGTTGTCTGTGTCCAGATGGGTCAATGGGAGAATTAAAGACACACCAAGCTTTTAAAAGCTTGGATTAGGAAATAATACAGATTATTTTCACTTGAACTGCATTGCTAGAATCAAATGGCCAAATCTTGATGTTATAAATGGCCAAATCTTGATGTTATAGTGACTTGGGAGTAAGTAACTACTTCTCCATCGCCTCTAGATACTGTGGAAGGAGGGCAGAAATTTTGGTGGACAGTGGTTATTTCTGCTACAAGGTATGATTATTGTGTTATTGAAAGTTCAAAGTTGTAACCCCAGTCCTGTCACTAACTTGTTAGGTAACCCCATGTACATTTTTTAATAGACCTTAGCCTTAGTTTCTTAATTTATGAATAAGAAAATATTAAACTAAATAATCTCCAAGTTTTTAATAGCTTACATTTAAATTTTTAATTATTTACCTCTATAGTCACAAATAAGCATTATTTTTAATATTTTACTTATTATTTGAGAGAAAGAGGGAGACAGCAAGAGCACGAGTGGGGTGAAGTACAAAGGGAGAAGCAGACTCACTGATGAGCAGGAGCCTGATGCAGGCTCAGTCCCAGGATCCAGGATCATGACCTGAGCTGAAGGCAGATGCTTAACTGACTGAGCCACCCAGGCTCCCAAGAAATAAACATTTTTTAGTAAACAGTCTAACTGGGTAGGTGTATATTTTTTATTACCATGTGATAGCTACATCACTATTAATAAAGGATTAAAAATAAAGCTTTGATTTAAAAAATTATATTTGTTATCAGCATGGTGATATTCTAAAATATAGATCTTTCTCCCTCAAATCTCAGCCCAATGACAAATATTTGTAGATCGCATTATCTTCATGATTCAAGGATAGTATATTTGAAATGGTTTAGCTAAAATATGCTTTCAAACAAATATAAGCAAATACACTTTCCTTTCAGTTTCACGAAAAGTTTTGAGTTACTCCTATTTGCAGAAATTTTTATAGTTAGAATTCTAAAGATTTCTAAAATTGAGACCTTTTCAAGGAATCAATAGCAAAGCTCTTTCTGGTTAAACAAAAGAACAGTAAAAATATTCTTGTTTCATTAGCTATTTCAGGTTCAAAAGTATTTTAAGGTATAATTGAATTTAAAAACCTTCATTTATGTAGTAGCTAGTGGGTTAAAAGCTTCATTAGGTAAGAAAGGTATATACTTTAATGTTCAAAAAACATTACACCCTTACTATTTTTGTAACTGCATTGTGAAGGAATTAAAGAATTTCAATAATTAATTATCTACTTCAGTTCAATTTAGTTTCTGCAAAAAAATGTTGTTTTTATTGTACTTAATAAAATCTAATCCAGTAGATACTATGATAGATTATTAACATAATATCTACAAAACTCATCCCTCCCTCAGGCTCCAAAACCAATTTACATGTAGATGATACAATTTTATATCTTCTTTAGCATAATTTAGTTTGCATTTTCAGAAAGCACAAAATGAGCACTTTTCCCTCATGGTAAACTACAGGGTTGTGAGTAGGTACTTCTCACATAGTACAAAAAACAAACTGAAGAATAATAATTGTGAAGCTCCTTAGGGATTATAGTTGATCTACTACATAAAGTTGAAGATAATATAATTATTATTGTCGAGAAATAATTCATATTTGATTAAGAATTTATGGTACATTGATTTTCTTCTCTATTTTCACATGTGTATAGCTAATCTATATTAGTTATAAATCTTGTAATTGTTTAGAAAACTATAAAAACATTATTGTATGGTATATATGAGAAATATTTCTTACTCTCATATCTAATTTGTGACATTATTTTAGTAAATAATAATAATATTACTCACAGGAAACAGAAACTCAAAGGACTTCCCAAGATTCTTACCATAAATAATTATAATATTTTCTATATTTGAAAAATGAATCAGTATATTCAAAACAATCTTAAATGCAAAATAAAATACCAAATTCTACAATTATTAACTCTATAATAAAAGAAAAACAGATGCTTGGTATCTTTAAACAAATTATTTTCAATACATTTTGGATATGAATTTCATCCTTTGGAATTCTGAAGCAAGTTAAAGAAATTAGAAAACACTCCCCTCCAAAAAAAGAAAATATCCAGAAGTCTAGAAAAAGAACTAACAAATACCAAGATTTAACTCTCCATACATTTTTCAAATTGAGCAAAACCAGAGGATTATTAAAGTATATTTCAGAATATATACATTTTTAAACAATAGAAAATATTTCAAAACATATTATTATATGCTTAATAGACTAACAGTAAATGAACAAAACTAAGAATATAAATGACCCTAAAATGAATATACTTTTTTAAGATTCCAAACCATTAGAAGAAATGATAGATATTTCAATAGAGTATGCATTTAGAATGGACTGTTCTTAGTTTGAGTGAATTTCTCAGCTCTCTCCACAACTTCCATTTGTAACCATATATATAGCTACTGATGGGGTGTGGCACGCTATAAAGTGTTATCAGGGGGTACCTGTGTGGCTCAGTCAGTTGAGCCCCCAACTCTTGATTTTGGCTCAGGTCATGATCTGGGGGCTCTGGGGTCTGGCCCTGTATTGGGTTCCATGCCCAGCAGGGAGTCTATTTGAGCTTCTCTCTCTGTCCCTCTCCCTTTGCCCCTGCTCACTCACTCTCTCTAAATAAAGTTAAAAAAAAATGTGCTGTCAACAGTGGTATGGGATTGTAATCTCTGACACTTTTTTCATTTATTTATATTACCCTTAACTGTTTAGTTTCTCAATGTTCTAGTTATAGTACTACCAATACAACTTCACCCAATTTTCAATTTAAAAATTCTCCATACAGAAGCTTTTGATCTTGATGAAGTCCCAAGAGTTCATTTTCACTTTTGTTTCCTTTGCCTTTGGAGACATATCTTGAAAGAAGTTGCTATGGCTGATATTGAAGAGGTTACTACCTATGTTCTCCTCTAAGATTCTGATGCATTCCTGTCGCACGTTGAGGTCTTTTATCCATTTTGAATTTATCTTTGTGTACGGTGTAAGAGAATGGTTGAGTTTCATTCTTCTACATATAGCTGTCCAATTTTCCCAGCACCATTAATTGAAGAGACTGTCTTTTTTCCACTGTATATTTTTTCCTGCTTTGTCGAAGATTATTTGACCATAGAGTTGAGGGTCCATATATGGGCTCTCTACTCTGTTCCACTGGTCTATGTGTCTGTTTTTATGCCAGTACCATGCTGTCTTGATGATCACGGCTTTGTAGTAAAGCTTGAAATCAGGTAACATGATGCCGCCAGTTTTGTTCTTCTTTTTCAACATTTCCTTAGCAATTCGGGGTCTCTTCTGATTCCATAAAAATTTTAGGATTATTTGCTCCAGCTCTTTGAAAAATACTGGTGGAATTTTGATCAGAATGGCATTAAAAGTATAGATTGCTCTAGGCAGTATAGACATTTTAACAATGTTTATTCTTCTGATCCAAGAGCATGGAATAGTCTTCCATCTTTTTGTGTCTTCTTCAATTTCTTTCATGAGTGTTCTGTAGTTCCTCGAGTACAGATCCTTTACCTCTTTGGTTAGGTTTATTCCCAGGTATCTTATGGTTCTTGGTGCTATATAGTAAAATTCTCTAATTTCCCTTTCTGTATTTTCATTGTTTGTGTATAAGAAAGCAACTTATTTCTGTACATTGATTTTGTATCCTGCCACATTACTGAACTGTTGTATGAGTTCTAGTAGTTTGGGGGTGGAGTCGTTTGTGTTTTCCATATAAAGTATCATGTCATCTGCGAAGAGAGAGAGTTTGACTTCTTCATTGCCAATTTGGATACCTTTTATTTCTCTTTGTTGTCTGATTGCTGTTGCTAGGACTTCTAATACTATGTTGAAAAAGTGTGGTGAGAGTGGGCATCCTTGTCGTGTTCCTGATCTCAATGGGAAGGCTGTGAGCTTTTTCCCATTGAGGATGATATTTGCTGTGGGTTTTTCATAGATAGATTTTATGAAGTTCAGGAATGTTCTCTCTACCCCTATACTTTGAAATGATTTAATCAGGAACGGATGCTGGATTTTGTCAAATGCTTTTTCTGCATCAACTGAGAGGACCATATGGTTCTTCTCTCTTCTCCTATTGATTTGTTCTATCACATTGATTGATTTGCGAATGTTGAACCTCCTTGTAACCCAGGGATGAATCCCACCTGGTCATGGTGGATAATCTTTTTAATGTGCTATTGGATCCTATTTGCTAGGATCTTGTTGAGAATCTTTGCATCCATATTCATCAGTGATATTGGTCTGAAATTCTTCTTTTTGGTGGGGTCTTTGCCTGGTTTGGGGATCAGGGTAGTGCTGGCTTTATAAAAAGAGTCTGGAAGTTTCCTTCTGCTTCAATTTTTTGAAACAGCTTCAGGAGAATAGGTGTTATTTCTTCTTTGAAAGTCTGGTAGAATTCCCCAGGGAATCCATCAGGTCCTGGGCTCTTGGTTTTTGGGAGGTTTTTGATCACTGCTTCAATCTTGTTACTAGATATCGGTCTATTCAGGAAACAGTCAACAAAACAAAGAGGCAACCCACAGAATGGGAGAAGATATTCATAAATGACAGTACAGATGAAAGGTTGATGTCCAGGATCTACAAAGAACTTCTTAAACTCAACACACACAAAACAGATAATCATGTCAAAAAATGGGCAGAAGACATGAACAGACACTTCTCCAATGAAGACATACAAATGGCTATCAGACACATGAAAAAATTTTCATCATCACTAGCCACCAGGGAAATTCAAATTAAAACCACATTGAGATACCACTTTACACCAGTTAGAATGGCCAAAATTAGCAAGATAGGAAACAACGTGTGTTGGAGAGGATATGGAGAAAGGGGAACCCTCTTACACTCTTTGGGAATGCAAGTTGGTGCAGCCACTTTGGAGAACAGTGTGGAGATTCCTCAAGAAATTAAAAATAGAGCTTCCCTATGACCCTGCAATTACACTACTGGGTATTTACCCCAAAGATACAGATGTAGTGAAAAGAAGGGCCATCTGTACCCCAATGTTTATAGCAGCAATGGCCACGGTCGCCAAACTGTGGAAAGAACCAAGATGCCCTTCAACAGACGAATGGATAAGGAAGATGTGGTCCATATACACTATGGAGTATTATGCTTCCATCAGAAAGGATGAATACCCAACTTTTGTAGCACCATGGATGGTACGGGAAGATATTATGCTGAGTGAAATAAGTCAAGCAGAGAGAATCAATTATCCTATGGTTTCACTTATTTGTGGAGCATAACAAATAACATGGAGGACATGGGGAGATGGAGAGGAGAAGGGAGTTGAGGAAAATTGGAAGGGGAGATGAACCACGAGAGACTATGGACTCTGAAAAACAATCTGAGGGTTTTCAAGGGGCCGTGGGTGAGAGGTTGGGTGAGCCTGGTGGTGGGTATTATGGAGGGCACGTATTGTATGGAGCACTGGGTGTGGTGCATAAACAATGAATTCTGTTACACTGAAAAGAAATAAATAAAAATAAATAAATAAAAAATAAAATTAAAAAAAGATTCTCCCTACATTTTTATTAGAAAATTTTAAGTACATTATCATTAATATATTTTTAAATTTAGTGGTCAAATATGATTTATCTAGTATCTTTGTAACCCATGTTACATAACATATTCAAAAATATTAGAATGTTATATTGGTGTGTAGAATAAATTATTTAAATTGAATTAATCTATTGATGCTGACTAGACTGTTGTTTATGTATAGTTCTAGAAATTACACATACTCTTGACATATGTGTTACAACAGTAATATATTATGTGATAAAATATTTAAAGCAAAATGTAATTTCTACCAAATAATAAGGTTATGTTTAGTGGAAAGAAAATTTCATGCTTCAGTTTTTAAGTCTAATATGGCTGGTGGCTATATACCTGAAGAGTGCTGATCTAAAAAGTAAAACAATTGCACTAAAAGTTCCAAAATGTAAATAAATTTAATAAAATATAAATTTAATTAAATATAAATTAATACCAATGGATAAAAAAGTAAGTTTAAATACTCTAAATATCTGATGTTATCCAATAAAACTCAAAGGCAAAGAGCAAATTATTATTAGTGAATATTTGAATTACAAATCTCCAGTAGTTAATAAGAATAAATTTTATGCAAATCTTTGAAAGTTATTAAAATACTAAATATTTCTATGAAAATATTCATAATTCTAATAATCAATGTCCTTCTAGTTGCTAATGTGACTGAATAAGTACCATTCTGTCCATGTGTTATTTCTAAACTTACCTGTATTCAATTTTGCCCCCCAATTTGTATTCAATTTGAATACAAATAAAATTGTATTCAAATTTTAAGAGTAATTTTTAACATAGAAAATTGCTTTACATCTGCTATACATGTCTTTGTAATATTGTGTTCATTCTGGAACTCTTCTAAAACCTGAAGTAATAACACTAAGAGAAGTAACAAAATAATAAAATTATACACCTATAGTTTATTATGTAACAATCTGTTGCATTCATGATATCTGAAAGTAAGGGTTTGACAAGCTAAATAGTCTTTCTTCACAACTAAGCACCCTTACCCTTGAAATCCTCCCCTTATTTGTAATCAGTATCAGTCTACAATATCAGTAGGAGCATCATTCAAAACTTGTTTAACATTTGAGTACAACAGCATTTTCTTTTAAAGATACGGGGCTAGATATATCAAGATGACTCAGTGAACCCATGAGGGTGGGTGTTTAGGTTTCAGATTACGCTATGACAGCGTTAAGTGTCATATCCCAAAGAGCAAGAGTGCCATTTATCCACTTATCCATTTATATGAAAAACTATGTATGTGTATATACATATATTTTTCTGATATCTGGGACCTTTTCATTTACAAGTGCAGAGCAATTTTTCTCTTTCTGTGTCTAAGTATCTCTCTTCCTATGTCTAATGCAACTGAGAAACTCTAAGCCAGTCTAGAAGAATCTTCATACTGAGTCAAATACATGAAAAGGAGTCAAGAAACATTTCATAGCACACATTGAAATAAGATGTTTCAGGTTATTAATAAAATGATTCCTGAATCACAAAATTCTGCACCTGAAACTAATAAACTAATACTACACTGTATGTGAACTTACTAGAATTTAAATAAAAACTTGAAACTAAAAGAAAAAAAATTATATTTATTCTTTTTACCCACTATTAAAGCATGACAAATATTTAGCAAATTTCAAAGTAAACCAAAGAGTGAAAAGCACATCGAAGGAATCTCCAGAATTAAGGATGGCACATTTATGTCTTGGACGTGCTGGTAGCATTACCTGCACTTGGGGAAGTTGAAACCCATTCGTAACTGTTTCATGACATGCAACAGAAGTCAGTGGTAAAATCACCCTGAGAATATTGCCAGTTTATTCAGGACCTACAGGGAATTTAATTTTCCATGTACAATTTAGCAAACTGATTTTTATTATATATATTCTGTGCTAATTTTTCCAGTGACATCAGGATAAAAAATGTAAGATTTTGCAGGCCCTACTTTTCTTATGTAAACTTCCCACCCCCCCAGAAAATCTAGTAGAGTGTGAGTCTGCTAGTAAATTCAATATTCTACAAATTTATTCATCTAGGAAATTCATGGAATAAATAGTATTTGTGCTGACATAAAATCCCATCAAATTATGCCCTTGTAGGTGTGGGAGATGACTCACTATCCAGTGTCTAAAAGACTATTCTGACTGCCTCAGACAGGGCTACCAGGACTTTCCATCAACCTCTATGTGAGTCTTAGAGATCACTATAATTTTTACACACTGAGCAAAGGATCAGTAGCCAAGAGTCTGGGTTCAAGGCCTGATTTTGAAGTACCTTGAATTTTTATGTGATCTTTTTGAACCTACTTCATTTTTCTGGTCTCTGTTTTTTCATGCGATAAAAGAAGTTTCAGCTTTTTTTTTTTCTTTAAGATTTCATTATTTATTTATTTGAGAGAGAAAGAGGGATAGAGAGAGAGAGAGAGAGAGAAAGCGAGAGCATGAGCAAGGAGAGGGGCAGAGGGAGAAGGAGAGAATCTCAAGCAGACTCTGTGCTAAGCATGGGCCATGCACTACTCAAACTCATGACCCTGAGATCAGGACCCTAAGATCATGACCTTAGCCAAAATTCAGCCAGGCTCTCAACTGAATGAGCTACCCAGGGGCCCCAAGAAGTTTCAACTTCTTCAGCGTACACAACACAGTAAAGAAATAGCCAGAAGGATTAACATTTTAATAGACACGGTATATAATAACAGATACGGTATGTAATTGATATGGCATGTTTTCTTGCTTCACAGTCTGGTGTACAAGTGATTATCATCCCAAAATGTAGCACTGGAACCTTACCATGCAGATTAACAGGATGCATTATCTCTCCTAATTTCGGAGTGCCTACTTCTTATGCAATGGCCTGTTCTGCTTTGATCTCACCGTTAGAAACAGAAACCAATTTCCTCCCTTCTGACCCATGATCCCACGTGATATTCAGGAAGTCTAAAGAATACCCTGTTTGGGGTGCCTGGGTGGCTCAGTCATTAAGTATCTGCCTTTGGCTTGGGTCATGATCCCAAGGTCCTGGAATTGAGCCCCGAGTTGTGCTCCCTGTTCCGCGGGAAAGCCTGCTTCTCCCTCTCCCACTCCACTGCTTGTGTTCCTTCTCTCACTGTCAAATAAATAAATAAAGTCTTGAAAAAAATAAAAAAGGAATACCCTGTTCTCCACATCTTTCACCACTGAAAGCCCATAATTACCACAAATGGTAGATATCTGAGATGATATTAATGGAACAAACAGGATCCCTTCTTTCCTTGGTTACAGAAATCATCTTGGAACTTGTGAGGAAGAGTAACTGCCTACACTGCCTTTTCTTGAGTACGTAAGTCAAATTTTATGCACACCAAAAGACTTCTGTTTTTTCCCCCTTTTTCCAATTTTTTTGTTTTTTTTTTTTTGTTTTTTTTGTGTTATATCAGTCACCATACAGTACATCCTTAGTTTTTGATGTAGTGTTCCATGATTCACTGTTTACGTATAATGCCCAGTGTTCCATGCAATACATAGCACACCAAAATAATTCTGAGACCTGCTTTTATTGTTTAATCCTAAAATGCTCAGGAAGGCAAACAACAATCCATTCCCTGGCATGGATATTGCAAAGGAAATGTAAGACCAAGGGTAACAGAAATTGTCTGGAAAAACAGCATGTACTATGTAAGTAAATAGATGAATCCATTGTGAATAAAACTCAGGCAACATATTCATTAGCTAGACTGCTGATAGAACATACGGTTTGATCTAAAAACAACTATTACGCATTTTAAGACAGAAAATACAAATATAACAAATGAACAAGGAAAGTGTAACTTTCTTTCACTTTATAAGCCTAACTCTAAACATAGTAGCTCCAGGTACAAATAATAAAGTGCTCACTCATCTGACCTTATCTAGAAAGAGCTATGGTATAGCCCAGCGAGGCCCCTAACATCTGCTGGGTATGCATATTACATTTCAAACTTCAAGGGGATCATTTTGTGGACTAATACAAATTGTATCTACTGTCTTGTCACAAATTAGGCAATTTGACATTCCTAAACCTAGTGTATCTCTGCTCTGTCAATTACTCTACTTCTACAACTGTTGAAAGATACATATGCTGGCACATGAAACAAGAGAGGGAAACAGTGAATAACAGATTTAAAGATAGGCACAAATCATAGTAGTGAGACAGAAACATGCTTGGAAGCAGTGACTGTCAGTAGAGTATAATCTCTGATCAATTGAACTATATTTTAATAAGCAACTTCTCACCATTTATAGAAACTAGAGAAAAGAAATGGCTCTTCCCTACTGTCATGGGGAAATTGAAGAAAGCAAAGTATTTGTGAAATGTCTGTTATACTTGAAGACTTTATTAAAGAATGAGAGAAAGAGTGAGACAGAGAGAGAAAGAGACAGAGGGAGAGAGGACAAGGAGAGAAAGAGAAATTTCAAAAAAGAGAAATTTTGAATGAATACTTTTAATCAGGTACACTTACTGTATGACCAAAACCTTGTTTGTATTTTGCTTCATTTAAAAAGAAAGTGTATGCTTTATTAAAATTTATTTAAATTGCAAAATACCTATCATCGATAATGTAGTCCTTTATTCATCTTTAAAACAATTTAAAAATTACTTTATTAATTATATGAGTCTGTTAAAATCTGCTGAATTATCAGGCATAAGCTTGTTCTTATTAATCAGCATGAATTACTTTACTTGAGTGCCTCTCCCCTCTTTTAACCTCTTTCCTTGAGTTATAGAAGTTAATAAGAAAAAATATTAGGAGATATTTTATTTATTTAAAATTAAGGATAATATTTCCTAAGAAAATCTCAAAGTAAAGAGAACTCATATTCCTTTCATCAAAAACAATTAGAAATTTAATCCAGCATTGTGCCCGAGACTTAATGTCATGAGGTAAAAAATAGAAATTTTAATGGCTACTATATTTTTGTTTATGCAAGAGTTAAACAAATTGTGTCTGATTATAATGAACTAAAATTGCAATAACATGTACTATCCAGACACCTGTTAAAATACTGCAGAAGTCAATATTTCTGTTACAATAGATGATAATCTAAGAAAAAAGGTATAACAAATTCAGTTTCAATTACTAGAATCATTTGAGAGCCATGTGTTATTGGCTTTTTAATTTTGGGAAACACTTGTAAACCGATTTCAATTCAATTCACAAGCAATTACCAAACAAATACTATCTACTGGGCACTGTATTAAATGAAAGGGAAATAAAGATGAATAAGTCATGGTCTCTGTCCTTGAGGCAGTAATAGTCTTGTGCAACGCAGACACATAAACAGCTGGCCATTATGAAAGAGAATGAACACAAGAACAGAGATGCTTTTAAAGCTTTTATGAAGGCAGACAAGGGAAAATTATTTCTATGACAATAAGATATGCCATATAAAAGATGTAGCTTTAACTTGTATGAGGAATAATTTAATGTTTTAAGTACAAGGTATTTTCAGCATGTGTTTGTATGTTGTGAAAGGCGAGTTTAAACAATGATAGTTGTAATAAATAACTATACTATAAGAGTATAACATGTTACTATGGAAAATGACAATTAAATGTGAATTTAACTGAAAAGCAGTAAGTGTGAAGTATATTTTTTGATGAGACCAGAAAGACTAATTAAAGGACAGGTGGCAGAACTTGTAATTCAAACTTCTAAAGAATTTAAATCATCTTTTCTTTTTTTTTTTAAACAAAACAAAAGGCTGTTAGATGATATTGAAATAATCTGAATAAATGATGAAGCAGCTCTGGTATTGTTTATGGAGAAAACCTAGATAAAGAGATGGCATATAGAAATTTTCAAAAACTAAAATTTTTAAAGATTTTGTTTATTTATTTATTTGAGAGAGAGAGAGTGAGTGAAAGAGAGCACAAGCAGGGGGAGTGGCAGAGGGAGAGGGAGAAGCAGGCTCCCCACTGAACAGGGAACCTGATGCGGGACTCGATCCCAGGACCCTGGTATTATGATCATGACATGAGCTGAAGGGAGACACTTAACCGACTAAGCCATCCAGGCACCACTCAACAACTAAATTAAAGGTCTTCAAGAAAACAGAGAAATATGGCCAAAAGCAAAAACTACTAAAAATTATGTAGTCTAAGAATATAGAAGAAAAATTTGCTGAGATAATCTGGAGAAATCGTAAATTTAATAAGAGTGTGGACCTGGGAGTGAAATCAGTTGATAATCAGGCACGGATTAAATATTGCCTAGAAGTATGTCTGTAGGTACATAGAATGAGACTGCATGAAAGAGCTTGTTAAAGACAAAAAAGTGTTTAGAATATTAGTACTTTTATTTACTTTATTACTATACCTAGATTCTAGGCATGATAACTGGTACTGTACTTGAAGGACTGAGTATAGAGAGAAAGCAGTAGGACACCAAGATGAAGGATTCATGCCTTACATATAACCTTTAATGAATTTATATTTTTGGAAAAAGAACGATAAAAGGAAACAGAGGTATAATATAGATTGTACTGTAAAAAAGCAGGTAAACACTACATAAACACTTAGCTTTCCTGAATTCAACTTTGACCCATAGGCAATGCATAAAAACAAAACAGAGCAAAATGAAAGATTAAAACCAAAGGAGAAACAATCACTCAATTCCACTACATTAGCATAAACCTGAGAATGATTTTGCATAATCTCCTGTAATCTCTATAAACTCACTTTGTGCAAGATTCCCACCAATTTGTGTGAGAATCTAGGGCAGCAATATAATTAAATTCCATCAATGCCTCAAACTCCTGTTCAATTTATTAACCTGATACCCTGACAAACAATGATATATATTTTTTCTAATCCTAAAAGAAAAGCTGCTATACAGCCTTAGTTGTGAAATGGTTAATTTTATTCATAATTTTTTACCATCCTAAATTATTCTTAAGGAAACTTTAAACAGATTTTGCTGACTTGCCTCTCTAAAACTTTAGCTACTTCCTCACAGAAGAGAAAAATTATAATTTGGCAATGTTGTTGTGTCTACTAGCCATTTCATTCAAATAATGTGATTTCAGATAGTTGATATAATCAAGTACAAGAATGTTAATGAAAGCTGTGGAAAGACATATCTGAGAAATTTATTGATGGTTTCCTAGACATCAATAAAAAAAATGAAGTACATGTTTTCAATGGGCCAAGCAATGAGTAATTATCGATTAAATTTCTAAATAAGGGCTCTCTATGGAATTACATATTTTTATTACTATATACGTTCAGTATTATTTTAATTGTTCAGACCAGAGGCAGAGAGGAGGTGACTATGGACAGGAGATTTTAAGAACAGGAGAAAAGAAGTAAGCAGATTTGGAATTAATAACTCTTACTTTAAAAATGACATAAAACTTCATTTCTTTTAGCATACAGGCTTCCTTAAATTACTGGTAAAATTCAAGAATCAGTGCAAGGTTGGAAGTAGGATTGGATACCTGTTGTAGAACTAGGATACCTACCTTTTCTTCAAAGCTATTTTCTCTCTGAAGAGTAAACCAGGGAAAAACAAAACAAAAACAAAACAAACAAAAAACCACCTTATCCAAGGATGCAGACAGAAATGATACATGCCCATCTTTAACTTTGTTGTGTTATGAACAGAATGAAAAGGTTAAGTTCTTCAGAAAGAATTCCTAAATGCAGGGCTGCCTGGGTGGCTCAGTGGGTTAAGTCTCTGCTTTCAGGTCAGGTCAGTCATGATTCTAGGGTCCTGGATCGAGCCCCACATTAGGCTCTCTGCTCAGTGGGGATCCTGCTTCCCCCTCTCTCTGCCTGCCTCTCTGCCTACTTGTGATCTCTCTCTCTGTTAAATAAACAAAATATTAAAAAAAAAAGAAGTCCTAAATGCAAATCCACATACGTAAACTTTTGTGGATGGGATTCAAGCTTAAAACAATAAAAACAAAATATACAGCTGAATTTTTTAAAAAGATTGTCTTTATTTGAGAGAGAGAGGGAGAGCAATCACAAGGACAGGGTGGAGGGGCAGAGGGAGAGGGAGAAGCAGACTCCCCTCTGAGAGGGGAGTTCAATGTGGGACTGGATCCCAGGAGTCCAGGATTATGACCCGAGCCCAAGGCAAACATTTAACCGACTGAGGCACCAGGTACTACAGCTGGAAGTTTTAAATGATCTTAGGTTGTTAATACCAAAAATAACTGTGAGATACAACATATCATCTTTAGATGAAGAAACTTTCACTATGCAGCCATCAAAAGAAATGAAATCTTGCCATTTGCAATGACATGGATGAAACTAGAGGGTATTATGCTAAGCGAAATAAGTCAATCAGGGAATTGATATTATCCCATCTCTCTGATATTACAAATTCGAGAGGCAGGGAGGGGTGTTGTGGGAGGGTAGAGAAGGAAAAAATGAAACAAGATGGGATCAGGAGGGAGACAAACCATAAGAGACTCTTTATCTCATGAAACAAACTGAGGATTGCTGGGGATTAGAGGGTAGGACAGAGTGGTTGGGTTATGGACATTGGGGAGGGTATGTGCTATGGTGAGTGCTGTGAAATGGGTAAGACTGATGATTCACAGACCTGTATCCCTGGGGCAAATAATACATTATATGTTAATAAAAATAAAAACTTTTAACTTAGTTCTACAAGTATTTTCGTCATCTCATAATCAAAAATTACTAAACATATGAGAAAATAAGACATTACTTATAAAAAGGGAATAACAACTTGAAGTGTGGGTATTTTTAAATGGTGAATATATGAATAATTTTAAGTTGCAACAGGCATAACAAAAATGGAAATTAAAACAAAAGTGACGTACCACTATAGACCCACCACCAGGATGGTTGAATGGATGAGTTCGAATAAATTCAACAAAAAGAGTAATTATAGAATCAAATATTCCATTAATGTAGATGACTGGAAATTATAAAGAGGTTTAGTGTGTTTGAGAAATAAGACTTCTAATACTTTGAAGGAATAAAAGAATTGAAAATTGGATAAAGGAATGAGAGACCTCAATATTGATATTTCTGAAAAACAAATAAAACTCCTAGAGAAAGAAAATATAGGAGAGAATTTTGAAACTAAATAGATGGAATAAATAGCACCACTGCAAACAGACATAATGGAGAACAGCTGTGAAGTTACCCGTAACACAGCACACAGAGTCAAAGAGATAGTAAATTTTAAAATTGAAGGAGTATAAAGGTCTGGTGTAAGCATAATTGAAATTCCATCTGGGTAAAATTTTTTTAATTATGATAGAAAAAATATATTCAAACATATAATGCTTAGTAATGTTGCTAAAAGATATAAAATCTCAGATTAGGGAGGCAAAATGAATTCCTAAGACAACATCTAAGAGAGAATTCATGCATTGGCAGTACTATTGGAACTTGAGAGTATTAAACACAGAATAACTTAAGGTCAATCAGAGAGAGAAAAGAAAAGTTCTTGTAAAGAAATAACACTAAATTGGCAAAATTCTTCTCAAAATCAAAGATTAAACTGAAAGTAACTGATTGACTTATTTCGCTAAGCATGATACCCTCTAGTTCCATCCACGTCGTCGCAAATGGCAAGATTTGTCAATCGGAGAAAGACAACTATCATATGATCTCCCTGATATGAAGAAGTGGAGATGCAACACGGGGGGTTAAGGGGGTAGGAGAAGAATAAATGAAACAAGATGGGATTGGGAGGGAGACAAACCATAAGTGACTCTTAATCTCACAAAGCAAACTGAGGGTTGCTGGGGGTAGGGGGGTTGGGAGAAGGGGGGTGGGGTTATGGACATTGGGAAGGGTATGTGCTATGGTGAGTGCTGTGAAGTGTGTAAACCTGGCGATTCACAGACATGTACCCCTGGGGATAAAAATATATTATATGTTTATAAAAAATTTAAAAAAAACTGAAAGTAACTGAAACGATATGTAAAATGTTAGAAAAAAATATGTTATCAACCTCGAATTGTATACTTACCAAACCTATTTCTCAAGAGCAAGAATAACAGAAGACATTTCTAGGTAAAGAAATCATGTTTGGAGCATCTAAGTGGCTTAGTCAGTTAAGCATCAGACTCTTGGTTTTGGCTGAGGTCATGGTCTCAGGGTCCTGGGGTAAAGTCCCACCTCAGGCTCCATGCTCAGTGCAGAATTTCATTGTCCCTCTCCCTCTTTCTTTGCTCCTCCTCCACTCTCTTGTGAACTCTCTTAAAATCTTAAAAAAAAAAAAATCGTTTGTCTTAATAAGCTCTCATTAACGAAATAATATTTAAAAGCTTGTTTCAAGAAGAAAGAGCATGCCGACAGGCACTCTGGATCTCAAAATTTAGAAAGCATTATGCTTGAGGTTAAATAATTGACTTACCTGAATTACCATACCATAGCTTTAGAGTAATTGATTTATTAGAAAAATTGGGGTTGCAGGAATGGAGAGGGAGGGAGAGAAAGGGAATCTCGAGCAGACTCCCCACTGAGCTTGGAGCCAATGCAGGACTTGATCTCATGACCCTGAGATTATGACCTCAGCCAAAACCAAGTCAGATGCTCAATCAACTGAGCCACCCAGGCAGCCTAGACCACTGCTTTTTAAAATAGGATTTTTATGTGTAAAAATTTAAGATAGGATCAATATATTGGATAATGATAATATAAAACATGAGGTATGAGTAGAAGAAGAAGTGTTTTAAAGTAATATTTTATCTCCCAAAGAAGATGAAAAATATTGTTTTAACTTAGTTATATATGAATGTGAAAATTCATAAACTTAAAATAATTGAAACTGAATGCTAATTTTCAAACAAATTGTCTACCAATAATCAATAATCAATTTGGGGATATAAATAACTGCATAAGAGTAGCTAAGAAAAGGGTGTATAAAGTGAGCAAGAAACAGTAATAATAGTAAAAGAAAATGTATAAAGTTCAAAATGTGGTGTCAAGAAATGAGTCTAAGTTTTTAATTCATTAGTAAAATAGAAACAGACTACAATATTAGTTAAAAGATGAAAATTGTTGGGGCACCTGGGTGGTTCAGTGGATTAAGCCTCTGCCTTTGGCTCAGGTAATGATCTCAGGGTCCTGGGATGGAGCCCCGCATCAGGTTCTGCTCAGCAGGGAGTCTGCTTCCCCACTTCTCTCTGCCTGCCTCTCTACCGACTTATGATCTCTATCAAATAAATAAATAAAATCTTTGGAAAAAAAATGATTGTTAACAGTAAAAGAAAAAGAATGTACCCCTGTGTTGTTGTTGTTTTTTATTATGTTAGTCACCATACAATACATCATTAATTTTTCATGTAGTGTTCCAAGATTCATTGTTTATGTATAAAACCCAATGTTTCATGCAATCTGTGCCCTTCTTAATACCTACCACCAGGCTCACCCATCCCTCCCACTCCCTCTTCTCTTAAACCCTCAGTTTGTTTCTCGGAGTTCACCATCTCTCATGGTTCATCTCATACAATACACAAAACAATATAGGTTACCTAAACTGAATTTAAATAAAAAAAAAATGAAAAACAGCTAAAATATAAAAGACATACACTTCAAAATGAATATATAAAAAATATATGTGCTCCGCAGGTACTAATTAAAAGATGGTGATATAACTATATTTATATCCAACCAAATAAACTTTAAGACAAACTTTATTAAATATAGCAATACATGTGTATCCGCATGCATGCATATGTGTACATATTGCTAAAAGATTCAATTCAATTCAAGGCTATTAAAATTTTTATCTTTTATGTACCTAAAAAATAATACTTAATACAGTTGAATAATGGAGAATACTAAATAATAAATCAATAACAAAAAAAGCAATTACAAGATAGACAGAAAATCTGAACAGACATTTTCCCAAAGAAGACATACAGATGGCCAACAGGCACACAAAAAGATGCTCAGCATCACTAATTATCAGGGAAATATAAATCAAAACCACAATAGGGTATCACCTCACACCTGTCAGAATAGCTATTATCAAAAAGACAAAAAATAAGTGTTGGAGAGGATGCAGAGAAAAGGGAACACTTGTGCACTGTTGGTGGAAATGTAAATTGGTGTAGTCACTGTGGAAAACAGTATGTGGGTTCCTTAAAAAATTAAAAACTACCATATGATTCAGCAACTGCACTTCTGGGTATTTGCTTGAAGAAAATGAAAACATTAATTTGAAAAGATATATGCACCCATTGCAGCATTATTTTTAATAGCCAAGATATCAAAACAATCTAAATATCCATTGATGGATGAATGGATAAAGAAGATGGGTATTTGTTGGTATATAGATTAGATACATATGTATCTAAATAGATATACATATATACACAATGGAATGGATTCATCCATAAAAAATAATGAAATATTACTATTTGCAATAACATGGATGGACCTTGACGGCATTATGCTAAGTGAAATAAATCAGACAGCAAAAGACAAGTATATGATCTCATTTAAGTGGGGAATCTAAAAAAAAAAAAGCTCACAGATATAGAGAACAGAAGTGGGGAGTGGGGGGTGGACCAAATGGGTGAAGGGGGTCAAAGCTACAAGCTTCCAGTTATAATCTAAATAAGTCATACAGATATTATGTAAAGCATGGCAAATGCAGTTAATAATACTATATTGTATATTTGAAAGTTGCTAAGATAGTAGATTTTAAGAGTCTTCATCACACACACACACACACACACACACACATAAAAACACAAAAAACAGATTATAACTATGTATGGAGATGAAAATTACCTAGACTTACTGTGGTAGTTATTTTACAACAAATAGAAATATCTGAAACACGAAGTTGTATAAATGAAACTAATAAAATGTTGAGTGTCAATTTTACCTCAATAAAAAAATACTAAATAATAAAACTTGGTAAACAAAAGGACATTTAGGGCTATTATTTTAAGAAAAGAGAATAAAAATGAATGAGTTGAACATCTAAATTAAGGAGACTCAGAAAAGCAAGGAAAAAATAACTGTTAATGAGACACATGTCATTGGATGACAATTTCTTAGATACTGATGTGTTTTCATAAACGAGGGCATTTCTTGGGTGCATATAGGTAACATAATATTCTCCTCAATGAGCATATCCTCTTTAAATAGTTATCACAGTATGGAACAAAATATTTTTAAGTAAAAGGACTAGAAAGACAAAGGCAACTGACCGAGAGTACAGAATCACAGAGCAGATGGTACATCATAGGGGCATCTTGTACACAGAGAGAAGTGCCATTTTATGTTACATAAAAAAGTGGTGACATTCTTTTTCAGCTCCTTCTGTTGTAAAATAAATTTTTCTTAAGGTTCAGGTCTACATTTATTGGTAGACAAAAGTTAAAGTTTCTCTTAGATGTGTAATGAATCTTGATTCAAAATGAGCTAACCAACAGAATGTGGTGGAAGAAGGATGAAGTGAAAGGACTAACTCTACCCACCTTCAAGGCTTATTTTAAAGTAACAATAATCAAGACAGTGTAGTATTGGCAGAAGAATAGACGAATAGATCAATGCAACAGAGCGCCCAGAAATAGACCCACATAAATATATTCAACTGATCTTTGATATAGTAGCAAAGGCAATACAATAGAGCAAAGATAGTCTTTTCAACAAATTGTGCTGAAAAACTAGGCAATCACATTTAAAAAAAAAAAAAAAAAGGAATCTAGACACAGACATTACACCCTTTACAAAAATTCACTCAAAATGGATCACAGACCCAAATGCACAATGTAAAACTGTAAAATCCCTAGAAGATAACAAGGTAGAAAAACCTAAATGACTGGATATGGAGATGACTTTTTAGATACAAAACCAAAGGCACAATTCACAAAAGTGGATCTTCATTAAAATTAAAAACTTGTATCTGTTCAGGATAATATCATGAGAATGAGAAGACAAGCCACAGACTGCGAGGAAATATTTGCAAAAGACACATCCGATAAGAACTGTTTTCCAAAATACACAAAGAACTTTTAAAATTCAGTAATAAGAAAACAACAATCTGATTTGAAAATAGGCCAAAAACCTTAAAAGACACTTCACCAAAGAAGATCGACAGTTGGCAAATAAGCATATGAAAAGAAGTTCCACATTATGCATCATCAGGGAAATGAAAATTAAAACAATGGGATATCACTGCACATGTATTAGGATGGCCAAAATCTGAATGCCGTCAATGCCAAATGCTGACAAGGATATAAATGCAAAATGATGCAACCACCTTTGGAAGACAATTTGGTAGTTTTTATAAAGTAAACATACAACAGTTCACTATTATCTATGGGGGGTACATTGCAAGGGCACCAGCGGATGCCTGAAACCATAGACAGTACTGAACCCTATATATACTATGCTTTTTTCTAAATGTACACACCTATGATAAAGTTTAATTTATAAGTTAGGCACAATATGATATTAACAACAATAATTAACAATAAAATAGAACAATTATAATATACTGTAATGAAAGTTATGTGAAGGTGTTTTCTCTCTAAAAATATTTTATTGTAGTGTACTCACCCTTCTTGTGGTGGTGTCAGATCATAAAATGCCTGCACAATGAGAGGAAGTGCCATGAATGACATGGGCATTGTGATGTGACATTAGGCTATAGTTGACCTTCTGATAATATGTCAGAAGAAGGATCACCCATTTCTGGACCACGGCTGACTGCAGTAACTGAAATTGCAGAAAGGGAAATTTTGAATAAGGGGGGCCTACAGTCTTCTTACTGTATGATCCAACAATCCCACTCCTTACTCATAGGTGTTAAAACATGTCCACACAAAAATGGACCCACTGATGTTCATAGCAGCTTTATTCATAATTGCCAAAATTTGGAAGCAATCAAGATGTCCTTCAGTGGATGAATGAGTAAATAAACTATAATACATACAGATATTGGGATATTATTTATCACTAAAAAAAATAAATCCCCCTATCTCAGGGTAGTGGGAGATATGGGCTTCCAATTATGAAATGAGTTAGAGGAATAAAAGACACAACGCAGGGAATACAGTCAATAGTACTATAATAGTGCTGTATGGAGACAGATGGTAGCTACAATACTGTGATGAGCATAGCATAACCCATAGAGTTGCTGAACCACTCGGGTGTATATCTGAAACTAATGTAACATTGTGCGTCAAATCTACTCATATAAAAAAAAATTAAAGAAATAAATGAGCTACCAAATCATAAGAAGACATGGGGACAATATACTTGAAATGTATGTTACTAAGTGAAAGAAGCCAGTCTCCTTTTTATGTGATTCTAACTATATGACATTCTGGAAAAGAAAAGACTGTGGAGATAATAAAAAAATCTGTGGTTGTTAGGGAGTGGAGGAGGGGATGAATAGGCAGAATACAGAGGATTTTAGGCACCAAAAACACTCTGTATGGTATTATTATGATAGAGATTTATCTTTTTATATTTATCCAAGCCCACAGATTAAACAGTACCAAGTGTGCATCCTAATGTATAGACCTTAGGTGACATTATAGGTTCATCAATTATAACAAATGTAGCACCTGCTGGAGAATGCTGATAATGGGGGAGGCTGTGCATGTGTGGTGACAGGGAGTATATAGGAAATTTCTGTCCCTTCCTCTTAATATTGCTGTGAATCTAAAACTGCTCTAAAAATAAAGTTATTTATATATAATATGTATTATAATGAATAATTATACATCAAAAGTATTTTATGTATATATATGTATATATATATATATATATATATACATATATATATATATATATGTATGTATATATATGTAGTAAGAATAGAACAGGATCCAGAAATCAATGATCAAAAACTGACACAATCACATCTTTATCCATTCATCTGTTGAAGCACATCTTGGCTCCTTCCACAGTTACAGTGGGATATTACTCAGCCATCAGAAAGGATGACTACCTACAATTTGCATTGACATGGATGGGACTGGAGGGGATTATGCTAAATGAAATAAGTCAAGCAGAGAAAGACAATTATCATATGGTTTCACTCATATGTGGACAATAAGGAATAGCATGGAGGACCACAGGGGAAGGGAGAGAAAACTGAATGGGAAGAAATCAGAGAAAGAGACAAACCATGAGAGACTCTGGACTCTGGGAAACAAACTGAGGGTTACAGAAAAGAGAGGGGTGGGGGGATGGGGTAACCAGGTGATGGGTATTAAGAGGGCACATGCTATGATGAGCACTGGTTGTTATACACAACTAATGAATCACTGAACACTACATCAAAAAGTAATGATGTGCTATGTGTTGGCTAACTGAACACAATGGAAAACAAAAAAAACTGGCATGATCAGAAATAGAAAAAAAATGCCTAATTACATGTGGTCAAGAATTTCACATACTTCCTAGAGACTGAAAATTATAAATTTACATCATATATTAATTTATATGATTTATGCATTAACATATTTACTCACTAATTTGAAAAATACTTGAAATCTAGTATGTGTTCTGTTTTGCAAAAACGTTTGTGAGTAAAAATATACATAATCCTTATCTTGTCTTTACAGAGCACATTATTTGATGAGAAAGAAGACTAATAGTGAAATATCATAAATGAATGTAGTTGGGATAAGCACTATGGAGGAAATACAAAATGTTGTGGGAGAGCACACTTGGGACATTAAAGGTGCTGGATGCTTCCCTGATAAGAATCACTGGAGCCTAAAGGATGAAGGAAAAGACAAAGAGTATCCCAGGGCAAACCCAGGAGAGGAATCAGGAAAAGCCAATACTATTTGTCTTGGCCCAGAAGTTCTGAAAATGGCCAGCCGCTGACTATATTAAATGCTAGTACAAACCTCTTGACAATAGCCAAACTATAAGAGCCCAGATGTCCATCATCAGATGAATGGATAAAGATGAAGATGTGGTGTGTGTGTGTGTGTGTGTGTGTGTGTGTGTGTGTGTACATATATACATATATATATATGTACACACACACACACACACACACACACACACACACACACACACACAAAGGAATACTACTCAACCCTCAAAAATGAAATCTTGCCATTTGCAATGATGTGGATGGAACTAGAGGGTAATATGCTAAGCAAAATCAGTTTCATGGAAGACTGAGAAATAGAGTAGGAATGAGTAGTTAATTTTCCTTGGATGCTGATTTTCTATATATTCTAAAGTAAAAAGTTAAAAGTCTTTCACATGAGACTCTGATCTGGCTCTTTCCAGCTGCAAGAATCTACCTTTAAAAAAAAAAAATCTAAATCAAAAGGGTAGTTCTCAGTCTAGGATGCAATTATTCTATGGTGCAATCTAGGCATAGGAGATTTTTTTTTTTAAAGATTGTATTTATTTATTTATTTGAGATGCACAGAGTGAGAGAGAGAGAGAAAGGCAGAGAGAGCGCGCGAGCAGAAGGTAGAGGCAGAGGGAGAGGGACAAGCAGACTCCGCACTGAGCAAGGAGCCTGACGCAGGACTCGATCCCAGGACCCTGGAATCATGACCTGAGCTGAAGGCGGACATTTAACCGACTGAGCCACCCAGGCATCCCTAGGCATAGGAGATTTTTAAAAAGATTTTTTTTTAAAATCATTTTTTAAAAAAGATGACTATCTACCATTTGCATTGACATGGGTGGACCTTAAGGGGATTATGCTAAGTAAAATAAGTCAAGCAGAGAAAGACAATTATCATATGGGTAACCAGGTGATGGGTATTAAGGAGGGCACATGCTGTGATGAGCACTGATTGTTATCTGTACTAATGAATTGTTGAACACCTCATCAAAAGCTAATGATGTACTATATGTTGGCTAAAAGAACATAATAATGAATAAAGAAAAGAAAAGAAATCTAAAAGGGTAGTTCTCAGTCTTGGATGCAATTATTCTACGGTGCAATCTAGACATAGGAAATTTTTAAAAACTTTCCAGATGACCCTATGATGAAACCAAGACCAAAGCCCACTGATTAGTAGATAAAAACAACTATCTTCTTTTCCCAGACTTAGAACTTATTTTTCTGTAGGTTTAATAACAAACAGTATCTATAGAGCAATGATAACCAATAAAAATATACAGCAAGACTCATGCAATTTAAAATTTTCTTCATTTTTAGGATTATTTATTTGTTTATTTATTTGACATATATAGAGAGAAAGAGAGCACAAGCAGGTGGAGCTATAGGTAGAGGGAGAGGGAGAAGCAGGCTCCCTGCTGAGCAGGGAGCCCAGTGCAGGGCTAAATCCCAGGACTCTGGGATCATGAATTGAGCTGAAGGCAGACCTTTAACAAATTGAGCCACCTAGGAACCCCTAAAATTTTCTAATAGCCACCTTAAAAAAGTAAAAAGAAACATGTTAAACTTATTGGTAAGATATATAATATTCCTTAATGTAGCCAAAGTATTTTCATCTCAACTATAATCAAGGCAAGAATTTATTAGAGAAATATCTTTTAGTCATTTTTGTACCACATTTTTGGAATATGGTGTGTCTATATATATACACATATATAATACATAACGCATATATATATACACTTGCAGTAAACCTTAAATCAGCCAATACCTTTCATCATTGCTTGATTTTTATTTAGATCTCATAAAATTTATAATTGAAAAATTGAATTCACATATCCAAGTTGTTCCAAGCATGCTTACATTTTTCACCAGATTTTCTATCAATCATTTCATCAAAAAATTTTATATTGATTACATTTTGAAATGACAATGATCAGTTTTAAACTTAAATGCATATTAACTCAATTATTAATAATTTATATTAATTAAAATCTAATATAGAGTTAATCAGTTAATATTGATATTAATCAACTACATAGATTAAATTAATTGAATAAATTTAGAAATTCAGTACCTCAGTTGCAATAGCTATATTTCATTTGCTCTTATTTTTTTCATTAATATAGTTGGAACATAATTTTACATTAGTCTCAGGTGTAAAACTTAGTGATTTGGCAAATTTATACATTATTCTATATTCACCTCAAGTGTAGCTACCATCTATCCCTTACATAACTATTTCAATATCATTGACTATATTCCCTGTGTTATTCCCAGGAAATATTAGTTATAAATATTAGTTATAGAAATAGTTATTCCCATAACTATTTCAATATCATTGACTATATTCCCTTTTATTCCTGTGACTTATTCATTCTGTAGTGGAAGTTTGTATCTCCCACTCCCTTTCATTCTTTTTGCCCAAAGCTCTGTCTCCTATCCTTCTGACAAACACCAGTTTGCTCACCGTGTTTATAGATCTGATTCTGCTTTTTGCTTATTCATTTGTTTTTAAGATTTTACTTATAGTAGAATCATTTGGTATTTGTCCTTCTCAGTCTGACTTATTTCACTTAGTATATTACCCTCTAGGTCCATCCATATTGTGCTTTTAATAGTCACCTATAGCTAGAGTCTACCATATTGAAGAGTGCAGATTTACAACATCAGTCATATTTTAATGCATTATAAACAGAATTTCAAACCCTGTAGACATTTTTAGATATAGCTACTATTATGCCTATTTACTGAATGAGGAATTTCAGACACAGGATAGTTTAGAACTTTATCCATAGTCATACATTAAGAAATACACAGATACAATCCCAGTTCTACCTGACTGGATGTCTGTTCTCTTTTCTCTTTTCATTTCTTTCCTTTTTTTTTTTTTTTCCTTAAGATTTTATTTATTTATTTGAGAGAGAGAGAGCCGTAGTAGAGGGAAGTAGCAGAGGGAGAGGGAGAGGAAGAAGCAGACTCTCCACTGAGAAGGGAGCCCTATGTAGGGCTGGATTCTAGGACCCTGGGACTATAACTTGAGCCGAGGACAGACATTCAACTGACTGAGACACCCAGGGACCTCTCCATTTCTTTCCATTAAGTGATTACAGTATCCATTATAGTATTCTTCTTCAGAAAATGTAGAACAGACTTAATACATTGAATAAAAATGAAACTATTAAAATTGAAAGGATTTGCTAAAGAGGGAACAGTCATAAATCCTATATTTTGGTTAAAAAAATGAAGAAGAAAAAGAAGAAAGAAGGAAAGAAAGAAAGAAAGAAAGAAAGAAAGAAAGAAAGAAAGAGACGAAGTCAGTTGTTTGCAACATTTATCTTAAAAAGGGATGATGCCTGTTTAATTATTTATGCAATATAAAGAATTCTAAAACAGAAGAAATTACATCTATATAGTCCCTAAATTCCTTTTTTTACCTAAAACTATTCCAAGTGGAACTTAAGAATTTGCCTATAAATATCACAAAGCAATGAACTATAAAGCTGTTTCTAATTTCTCTTAGATTTGTTAACACACACACACACACACACACAATGTATTTGTCTTTAGAAGCCTATTTTTTGTTTTCCTGAAGTTTCTGATTTAAAAGAAAATTATGACCAAATAGAAGAGCATTAATAAAATTATTTTACAAAGTTGATTGAGATGTCTTTGACATACTGTACTAGGCTAGCTTTATTTGATGTGGGCATGAGTGTATCTTATATTTAGTTCCCTGATGAATGAAATACAAGTATGTGATTCAATTTGATTCTGGCTTCTGTTACCCGCGTTTTCTTTACTCTTCTGCTTTCTCTTCTCTTACTTTCTAACAATCACTAGGAGTAGTGCTGCTCTAAACCTGAGAACCATCTGCAGCTTGAGCTTGAGTCATATTATATGACTTACTACTGTCTTGATGGTTGTACCAATCATATCCTCAGAGAAAAGGCAGTTTTAAGATTCTAGAAATAAGGACTTGCTCCAATTTACTTAATTCTTCGGCCATTAAAAAAAAAAAAAGGCAATAAGGGGATTAGCCTGTTCCTTTGGTTATTTTTATGGCTTAATGGTTTTGGAATCAGTTTTTAAGATTGGATAAGACTTGGTAAAAACTTTGCTTCTATCCCAACATAATAACTGTGGGAAGGGGTTTAATATACTTTTGGAGGAAAGATGTCTTCTTAAAACTGAGATCCTTCTGTTGAGTGAATGGCATTTTTATAAGACATATTCTTTTGCACAATTTAATACTTTCTATATATTTCTCCCCAAGAGCTCTCTTTCAGTGTGAAAAATGCAAATGAGGTTTATATTTGTACATTGCATGGTATGTGCTTGTTACATTTAAATATCCTCACAGCCTGCCCGAAGATCTCAATGTGCTGTCTTAATACAATTATTTTCTTGGAACATAGCTACAAGTGGAATAACTTGCTATAGAAACTGTCTAGCTTCATATTACCTTTTAACACTCACCTGTCAGAATATACCTTTCAGGCAAACTTTTGTAGATTTCTTTATGAAGGAGAGTAAAAACACCATGGGAATTTAAATTATATCCAATATATTATTTAAGAGTTAATTATGCTTGTGATTTCTAATTGATTTCTTAAAATGGTAAAATAAAATCAAGATGGTTATGATGTTCAAAGAAATAATATTAACATCCATATATTTTCTTTTTAAATTTCATCTTTTCCGATATTTTTGTGCTGATCTTACAAGCTAAGAAATGCCTGCTGGAAAAGCAGTATCATAGTTAGGAGGGTAAGAGTTCTTTGAATACCAGCTCAAACATTTAAAAGTTTTGTAGTCTTGGACAAGTTAGCAAACTGCTGCAAGTTCCCATGTCCTATAAATGGAGATAATGGTAACCTTCTGCAAAGGGTTATTTTAAGGTTTAAATGTGAAGCTATCTGAGAAGTTCCTGGAATATAGTAAATATTCAATATGTGTTTCTTGTTATTAACAAAGTGGTTGCTACAGACTAAATGCGTGTACCCCACTCCCCAAATTCATATGTTGAAAAATATGTTGAAACCTAATCTCCAATGTGATAGTATTTGGAGGTGGGGTCTTTGAGAAGTGATTAGGTCTTGATGATAGAGCACTCATGAATGGGGTTTGTGCCCTTATAAAAGAGATCTAGAGTTCGCTCATCCCCTTCTGCAGCATAGAACATAAGGAAGAAAAAATCTGTCTATGAACCAGAAAGGTGGTACTTATTCACCTCTAGCTCCCAGAACTATGAGAAATAAATTTCTGTTGTTTGTAAAGCCACCCAATCTATGATAATTTGTCATAGCAGTCCAAAAAGACTGACAATGATTATTTGAAAAAAATAAAAATAAATGGCTATCATTTTGAATGTGCTTATCTACCTTCTATGTATCTATATTATTTTAGAACAATTGATGATTTTAAGGAATACTGCATGGACATAAATTAGGGGGGAGTAAATTTGTGATAATTGTCTAAGCCTAAAGGAAAGTTATCAACAACTACTGGGTAGAAATCCTGCTACTGCTAAATTAAATTTGTGTAAGCGTATGTGTGCACAGGTGCATGCATTTTCATTTGAAAGGTACAATGCAAATTAAATGTTGAAATTGCTGAATGTGGGGAATGGGAAACATTCTCCAGCTTCCTGTGGATTTTCTAAATGAACAAAATTTATAGCAAAATCATTTCAATATATTCCAAAATGTATAACGTTATACAAATCTAACCGTTATCTAATTTAACTTATAGGATCTGTGATATTTTAGAGATGAAGGAAAATAGTTGTACTCCTGAAAATAATGCTGTAGTTTAAAATGTCTTAGTCTTAGTTATTTTCAGGTTTATATTCATCAAGAAACTGTTACAGATAAGCATGCTTTCTCCAACATCAATTAATTTTGATTAACCACAATATGCCATTTTATTTTGTAATTTAAATACCAGATGTTTAAAGACCAGGATTTATCAACCTACCTAGTATTTAATAACCTTCATTGGACTCTTTAAATAAAAACTGGATAGATTCAGGTAAGATTAAACTAGAATTTTACCGTATTAAGCAAAGTAGCCTATATTTGTTCTTTTATACAAGACTAGTTAAAAGGGTTTATAAAGTATTTTATGTACCTTTCTCTTTGGAATAAATGCCTTTGCTTTCTGTTGTTTTGTATTCAAAACAATAATAGGTATGTTTAATTTGATTACATTTAATTGAATTGCATTTCATTTAATTGGTAATTAAAATAGTAGTTCACAACATGCTGATATTCAAGTCTGAATTGATTCTGTCATAAAAATAAAATTAAGACATTTGAGAGAAGTTACATTAGTTATATGTAATTTTCCTTTTTAAAAAAACAATTATGTAGAAATGTCATTTTATAAAGAACAATCTAAACTCAAATGTGGCTTCAATAAATCACTTATATGAGAAATCTAAACAAAGTAAAACTCGTAAGACAGAGGAGAATGATGGTTGCTAAAGGCTAGGGGTGGGGTATAAGAGAGATGCTGTTTACCGGTACAGACTTGCAACTAGTAGATAAATACGTCCAGCAGATATAATACAGTAGAGTGATTATAGGTCACAATATTGTACTTTAAACATCAAACATGCTAAGAGAATAGACCTTAATTATTCTCACCACAAAAAAGAAATGAAAACAACATAATATCATAGAGGTGCCAGGTAATACTAATAATGGCAGTCATACTGCAATATAAAAATGTATCAAATCAGTATTTATATACCTGAAACTTATACAATATTATATGTCAAATTTATTTCAGTAAAAAATAAGTCCTCACCAAGTCATATGAAATATGTGCTTCACATGAAATTAGCATGATGAATACAGAGTTGAAAATAAAAGCAGGTTATCATTTTTTTATATCATTCCATGAGCCAACATTTACATGTCACAAAAGGAAATTTATACACTTCATGGTTTACAAGATACTTTTTTATGACCTCATATTATCTCAAAACAAGCAAACAAAAAAGCACTGAGAAATGGGAAAATTAGCAAGAACATAGAGTTCAGAGTGCTTAAGTGAATTGCCAGGGGCTAAAAAAAACAAAACACCATCATTCATCTGCCAGTGGTCGTAGCATTTATGGAGGACATTTTATACAGGCAAAAGTGATGATTTTTTCATAGTCCAGGACTTGAGGCTGTATTCTTGTTCTATGATGTAAGTAGGTGTGTGACTTTGGACAGTCATTTAAATATTCTTATGTTCAGTTTCATCTTTACAATGTATATTTTTAAAAAACATGGACACATAGAACTTTTAGGGACATGGATGTTATAAAATACATAAATGGCTCATGCATTATAGGTCACTAAATATTATTTCCCTTTTCATATGTGTGTGTATAAAATGCTTTTTTCATAAGGTTTCTAAGCAAGACTATAATAAAACTTTTTATAGAATATGATGCTATTGAGAAAAATATAGCACTAAATGACAATATTAATTTTAACATTGGGTCTGTTTCTGTCATATGTTATTTTGAAAAGTTATCCCTTTCTTCATCTAAGAAATGGAAGTAATAAAACCTATTACATTATTATTGTGGACACGTATATGAGAGTGTATTTGAAAAAAAGATATAAATTGAAAAATTTAGATATACGTTGTAAAATATTTTATATGGAATTTATATTAATATTCATGAACTTTCTCTTCAGTCTGTAATTTGCAAGCACTTTGACATACATGTTTCTTTGACCCTTATAAAAACTCCACTGGAGTGAAAGCTTTACTTTTATTTCCCATTTAATGATGAGAAACTTTGGTTTCAAAAGGTAAAGTAACAATTGCAACATATCTCAGATACTGCCATAAAGGGACTCGGACCCGGTGTAGTCTCTTAACATTTTAGGACTCTGATGAACCTACCTGCTTTTGTGGCAAATCAGTTCCTTATCTTAAGAATTAAAACCAACATTATTGAACTGTTTGTTCTGTTATGTATCCTTATTCTGTGTTACCAGAGTAAATGTTCTGATTCCAAGGGATAATAAGGCTCTTTCCACTACAATCTGCTCATGATGTAATGCAATAAGCATGCTTTACTTTTCTCTTATCCTTTGCTTTCCTCTGTTACAAAATAGTTCATTAAAAACACAATAGAATGGCAGTTCAAGAGGATCACTTAGGAAGGCCCTGAACTTATCTCCTGCGATAGACATAACAAATCTACAGCTATATTCCCTCTAAAAAAGAACTGAAAATTAGCTGAACAGCTCCTCCACAACAAAGGATAGATAGGGGTAGGAGAGGCAGAGATGTGACCAAAAAAAAAAAAAAAAAAATTACCAGCACAGTAAACCACAGTCAAGAGGGGTCTCACAAATACAGAACTTCTTCCTGAGAAGTAGAGAGTTTATGCTCCACATCTGGCTCCCCAACCCTTGTGGACCTACAGTGAGGAGAAAGAAAATGCCTGATTTTGAAAACCAGCAGTGGTATATGTCCAGGAAAGCCACAGGGCTGTATGGAATGGAGGCTCCACACTTAAAAGGCTCATGCTCAGATTCACTCACCCCAGAACCGAGCTCAAAAGCAGTAGTAGTTTGAAAAGTACCAAACTGTAAGTGAAGGAGATTCGTTTTTCTTAAAGCACCTACTAGAAGGGCAGGAGATTGTCGGTACTCTCTCCAGGGATGGAAACCCTGGGGGACTCCTTCTACCCTGCTAACAATGGCACTGCCAGGCATAATTTTGGAAATCTCCCTCTAACCTGAAGCATTGGTGGGCACACCCTGCCCACAAATACCACTCCACCACAGCTCTGCCTAAGCTGGCCATCATACAAAATCCACACAGTACATATCTCTTGAGCACCTGGCTTTGATAGCCAAGCAGGATTGTGTTTCTGAGCCCTATAGGTCTGAAAAAATTGGAGGCTAATACCTCCAAGGCACAGTACAGACAACAGACTGAAACAGATCCTCAGTCTTCCTGTGGAAATAAACAAAAACAAAAAACCCACCTATCTACTTGGCCTAAGCTTCAACCTGAAAAGCAGGCTTCAGAATGGCCACAGACATAGAGACTATGAAAGTATAAGCTAGGGGATACCATCTTTGAACTCACAGTTGGCTTCATTAGAGTTCAACAGTAGCTCGCAAAAAGAAGCTCATACACTCACCCGGAACCCCTAATTTTGTGACTGTAGCTAAAGAAACACTTCCAGATCACCTGGTCTGGAGGCCAGAGGAGTTTACAATTGCAGTCCCACAGGATTTATATAATACAGGCTTTAAAAGCTGGGGTCTGAGAATCTAGCTTCCAATCAGCCTGAAACTAGGTCCCTCCCTACAGAACACTCACAACTCATGATACACCCATAACAACTGGGACTTACCAAGAAAAAAATAGGCTGCTTAGACAATGAGAAAATTCTGAGCAACAACTAAGAGCTAGGGGAAGGTTAAATGATGAGGTTAATCTTCTACACAAAGCCACACCTACAAGACTGGGAGAGAGCCATTTTTCCTAATACAGAGAAAGAAACAGAGATTCAAGCAAAATGAGGAGGCAGAGGAATATGTTCCAAACAGAAGAACAAGATAAAACTCAGAGAAGTTTAATGAAACAGAGATAAATAATTTACAAGATAATGAGTTCTAAGTAATTATCATGAAGATGCTCAACAAACTTGATAGAAAAACAGATGAACACAGTAATAGTTTCAAAAAAAAAGGAAAGAAAATATAAGAAAGTATGAGATAGAAGTCACATAACTGAAGAATACATTAACAAAACTGAAAATTACACTGAGAGGCTCAACAGCAGACTAGATGAAGCAGAAAATAGAATCAGTGAACTGGAGGAAAAGACAGTGGAACACACACAAACAGAGCAGAGCTTGACCAAGCTTTCTGACCCCACACTGACAAAATAGTAATGTATTATAGAGGAAGGATTCCTTGATATAGAAAATTATTCTCGTTCTCCAATCTAGACAGGCACCCTGGACATATGTGTTAACTTCTCACTCAAATTTATACCAATTCAGTATTCACAAACTATAGCAAAAAAGTAACAATTTTTTTTAAAAAAAGCCTATGCAAGCTAATATTGTTTCCATTTCTGTAACCACCTCCACTCCAATAAAATTTAGATGATGAACAATGTTTAAATGGGCAATCTATGCATATTCATTTAAAAAAAAAGTATGCATCAACTTTTTAAAAATTTTATTTATTTATTTGGCAGAGAGAGACACAGAAAGAGAGGGAACACTAGCTGGGAGAGCAGGAAAGGGAGAAGCAGTTTTCCTGTGGAGCAGGGGGCCCGATGCTAGGCTTGATCCCAAGACCCTGGTATCATGATGGGAGCTGAAGGCAGACACTTAACAGCTGAGCCACCAGGTGCCCTCATCACCTTTTTTTTTTTTTTTTTAATATTGAATTGATATTTTCAAACTGGTTCACCCTTAAATTCTCTCTCTCTCTCTTTTTTTTTTTTTTTAACTTTTTAAGGATTTTATTTGTTTTTTGTCAGAGAGAGAGAGAGAAAGAGCAAAAGCAAGGGGAGAAAAGAAAAGAAAAAAAAAAGAGAAGAAAAGAAAGGAAAGAAAATTGCCCTCACTAATGTGGGAGCATAGCATTCAATCCACTGAGGTCCAAGGTAAACAAGGAGCCAGATAAAGGGCAAATATGCTCTCTCTGCTTGACCTTAGACACCCATCTTCTCTTGTCCTTGGATATCATCAGTCCTGGTTCTTGGGCCTTTGGACACAGACCAGGATTTGTGCCATTGCACCCACACCCTCACCCCCAATTCTTGAATCTTTGGACTCAGACCTATACCATCATCTTTCCTAGTTTCTAGCTTGCTGATGCAGATCATGTGATGTCTTAATCTCCATAATCACATGAGCCAATCTCTCATAATAAAATTCCTCTATCTATATCTGTGTCTATATCTACATATCTATATCTATTCTACCTATATCTAGACCTATATACATGCAGCCAATTGTTTTATTTCTCTGGAGAACCCTAATACATACTCCTAGGATTCTTTGTCCTCAAATTCATTCTTCACCATTTCCCATTCTTCACCATTTCCCATTCTGCTGGGTCCCCTATTGTCATCCTCACAGACTGCATTTTCTAGGTCCCCATGCTGGTGAGTCAGCCAGATTCAGTTTAAGTGATATATTGTCCTATGGATGCATTATCAGATATTCTGCTATATTTATGACTGATTCCCTGAACAAATTCCACCTGTTTAAAATACTTAAAATTCATTGATGTTTCCCATTGGAATCTGACTAAAACTATAATAAAAAAAATAGGCAAGGATCACCAGAAACAAAGAAAATTCACTAGCATGAAAGACAAAGATAAAAATAAATTTCAGGGGGAAACAGGGAAAAATGAACAAAAGAAAATTTCATATAAAGTAAAATTCATATTCATGAGGTAGATAAAAGATATTGCATTTACTAAACAATACTAAGAGTTCTATACAAAGGAATTTTAAAAAAACAAGAAATTGTCAATTAAAAATATGACTTTGAGAAATTAATATAGAACTTATAAGATTAAAATTGAAGAAATTGTATAAAAGAGAAAAAAGACAAGGAAAATATAAGAGAGAAAAGAAGGGAATATTATATAGTCAAATTAGGGGTAGCCCATCTGATTACTAGGAATTTATAGAAAGAAAAGGAAACTCAGGAAAGAAAATGATATTTAAAAATTAGACAAGGAAATATCCAAGAATATTAGTGCAGAAGTCTAGTTTTAAAAAACAATCCACATATTACCCAATAAAATAAATGAAAATAATTGTGCACCAAAATAAATTATCCTGAACATTTAGATAAAGAGATGGTTCTAAAAATTTCAAAGAGACCAGTTTCTACACATATAATTAATAGTCAGAACATCACTGGACTTTGTAATAGCAACCTTGGAAGCTAAAAGACAAAGCAGAACAGGCAAGTCTCCAAATTTCAGAGGTAAAATGAATTCCAACTTTATCTGGCAATTCCAATTCTATATCCAACAAAATTATTTATGAAATGTGGAGATAAAAAAAAAACTTCTGTGAGGTGTGTGAGGTCTCAAAATGTTGCTCCCCATGTACCCACAGAAAACTGTTAGAGGATTGATATTCCCCTCCAAAATGAAGTAAATGTAGAACCAGAACAGGTGAGCAGTGAGGAAAATCTATGAGGAGAAATTCCAGGCTGATGGTATGGGGAGGTCCTGAAATGACCTGGAAGGCAGGCACAGCAGGTGATCTGTCTCGGTTTAACCTGAAGCATGAGGACAATGAGACATATGGCTTTATGAAGGTCAGCAAAAGGAAAAAGAAAGCACTATTGGACTACAAATGGGTTTGAACTTATTGTCTATATAGCTATGTTGAGCGTTCGGGAAGTGTTGGTGCACGGAAACGTAATGAAATACTAAATTTTTAAAAAAGAAAAAAAAAAAAAGGATCAATTCTTTGGGTTCTGAACCAAGAGTCAAGAGTTGTAGATTTTGGGGTATCTGGGTGGCTCAGTCATTAGACATTTGTCTTTGGCTCAGGTCATGATCCCAGGGTTCTGGGATCGAGCCCCCGCCCGCATTGGGATCCCCGCTCAGCAGGAAGCCTGCCTCTCCCTCTCCCACTACCCCTGCTTGTGTTCCCTCTTTCACTGTCTCTGTCTCTGTCAAATAAATAAATAAAATCTTAAAAAAAAAATGTGTCATAGGTTTTTATAATAAGCTGGACAAGAGATTTTGGAAAAAAATTACCTAATGTCACTGTACCTTATATACTGCTATTTTACTACCATAGTAGTAGACCTGGGCGGAAACCAAGCATCAGATGTTTAACTGACTTACTGCACCATCTAGGTGCCCCCAAACAGATAATTTTTAATGCCCTTTCCAACTTTTAAATTCTATGACACCATCAAAATTTTGAAATACAAACATTATAAAATATAGCTACTACAGATAAAAAATTAATTTTATTTTAAAACTATTTTGCTATAAATGTGTTTTGCCCATAAATCAGAATTACAGAAATATTTCGAGTCATGCATAAAATTCATTTAATGGGGGAAAATATTTTCAATAATACGCTAAAATGTATAGCTTACGATAATATTTATGCATATTCAGATGCAAAAAATAGATTTATGCTTATATAAATAAGAAATAAGAAACTATATATTATAGTTTCTAAAAATGAATGTAGTAAATTATCAGCAACTATAGTGAATTCAGAAGGCTTCTACTGATGGAATAGTGTCCTTTAGCCATAAACTACTAATGATAGTTATTTGGAAAATTCTAGTACTTTCATTGTAGGAGAAAAACAAATGTGACCATTTCATTTCTTTACTACATTAGATATGCTCTTGTTTATCTTTTTCTGTTATTATTATTTTCCTGTGATTATCATCATGGACTCATAAGTAAAAATTCAGTGTACTTTTAAAGCTACCAGAACACTTTGATATGAACATTAACATTTGCTTATGTTCAGTGCTAACTTCTCTGAGGTAGAAAGCACAACATATACTCACACTGACAGACAGCCTCATGTCATCATAGTCTTATGATATTCCTCATTCCAGGATGCAATGCTTTTGCAGATAACTTAATCACTTTCAAAATACTCCTTATTACACAGAGGAAGACTCAAAACACAGTATTTCCATATCCACATGAACTGAATGACTGTGTAAGTCACTATCCTTAATATCCATCGTAAGAGAACATTTTATCAGAACTTAGTACTCATTACCAAACATGAGAAGATACTTACACTATAGTTTTATTTTATTTTTTGTTTATATGAGGGAAAGTTTAAGGAACAATATTATTTATAATATTATCTGATTATCTGACTTAAAATAATTTTAACATTAAGCTCAGGAGATAGAATACTTCTCCAAATTTCTTGTTATTTGTCAGGAGATATTTTTTACTTAAGAACAATTTTGCATGTCCAAATACCTACATAATGCTCTTTTTTCTTCTTTTCCCAGGTAATTTAAAAAGACATCTATATTAAGATCAGGATACCCAGGTCCTTAGGGTGTACTATAGTCACTGTCAACAAGTCTATAAAGCAATGGTGAAGATTATTTAGGATATTTGTGGTATGGCATGAGGAGGAAAGGATTCAGGTCCAGGTCTGTTTATAATATTAAAATTTCAGACATTAGGTCTTCAGCAATAAATAAAACAGCATATTTTAACAATCAGGTCTCTGCAGATTAACTAGACCTTTGGGGATGATCAACTTCTTATTAAAGAGATATGAGTAGTTACAGTACTATGATAGAAAAAAAAATGGATTTGGTGGGCGAGGACTTGATAATCATGGTGAATGGTGAATTCTCTATGCAAAGCTGTCTGCATCAGGTATAGGCTGATACATTTTGTGATTCTTCATGCATATTGGTGATCCCAAAATATAAAATATCAGTAACAGATTCTATCAGATGTTTCCTTTCCACTGGCCCTAGAGGTCATTAAAGTAGGAGTGATCAATCCTGCTAAATATAAACAATTGAAATATTTAATATATAGGGCAGTTCCTATATTCATTAAAAAACAGATTGAAGCCCTAACGTAATGTGTTCCAATCAAGGGTCTGTGGCTAACACAGCTCAATAAAGATAATTCTGTGATATGTATTTTAATATGACAATTTACAGATAAAACATAATGGTAATTTCCTATTAGGAAAATGCTCCCCTTTCTCTTGTTAACAAAGTGAGACAGATAGTTGCATTAAAAAAATTCAAAGCAAGCACTAACACTATGTGTAAATCCTTCAGGGAGTAGAATCAAGTAAGTCAAAACATATATTGCTGGGAATGTCCAGCAATCCCTGTACCGAGGGATCAAAAATGACTCCAGACTTTGCTGTGAAAGAGAGGAGAAGGCAAGGGGGTCAGCGCTCAGAGAGAAAGACCCTTTGCTCTCCTTGGCTCCCCCTTTTATTGGTCCTTCAGGACCCTCACAAATCCTTATCACTGTTTCTCAAGCACCTTATGTGTGACAAGAGGTTTTACTAACACTGGGAGAATCTGTTTATGGGAAAGATAAAATATGCTAATATAGGAGTTCTGTGAGTTCTGCTAAATATAGCCTAAGGGACAATGCAGAGGTCTCTTAGATCACAGGGGGGCTGTTTGGGCTGAGAAAGCTTCTAGAAGGTAAGTCCCTGTGGCATTACAAGTGGTCACACCCATCATGGCATTCTAAAGGCCTAGGCCCTTCTCTGAAAACTTCCCTCACCCCCAGCAGCCTCCATGTTAACATTTCAGGAAGCCAGGTCTTATGGTTGATTTCATGCTCTACAACAATGAAATGTTTGACAATCATGTATCTGTCTGCATTTTTAATCCTACAGATTTGTGACAAAGATGTTCCTGGGAACTGTGAGGTCCAAAAGTAATCTCCATAGCTTAAACAGGAACTGCTTAAGTAAAGGGCAGAGGATGCCATTCAGCAAAGAGAACTGTGAAGAGATTTGCTGCTGTCTTCAAGGGAGTTTCATCTTTACTTCTCAGTCTACACACAGACTAATCCATATAGGGCTGGGTCTCATGGCACAAGGGACTTAAAAATAACTTCGGACCAAACACCGAGTGAACATAAGCCACTCGGACTTAAAGGTGACTCTATGGAAGCCAGGCTTAAAAATCATATTGTCATTTCTGGTAGTCTAGGAGACTGTGTGCACGCTTGAATTTATATCCTCTTGGGAGTAATCTAAGACAGAACCTCTAAGCTCCTTAAAAAAAAAGTAGTCTGGGGAAAAATAAAAGCAAATTCCCTATGACTAAAAACTCTAAGAACATACATCCAATGTAAAGGTAAAAATCTAACAGGCTAAAGAGGCTTAAGTGCAATCTTTGGCCAACAAGTGGATTATGATGATACAGAGATGACCACTATGTAGCCAGACTAAGAAGTAAAAACAAGAAGAAGAAAAACTGGAGGAAGAACATCAGAAGCTGCCCACTATAGTGGAAATATACTTCACAAAAATTATTCCTCCAGATTATTAAATAAACAATCAAGAGAAGTTAAAAATAGTTTGAACTAAATAAATGAAAGTGAAAATGCCATTTATCAAAATTCATGAGATAGAGGCAAAACAGTGCTCAAAGAGAAATGTATGTCAATTACTGAATCCATATATTAGAAAATAAGATTTAAAACAGTTTTAGAAGAAAAAGAGCAAATTAAATCCAAAGTAAACAGAACACAAGAAATAATAAAAATTAGACCAATGAAATTGAAAACAAGAAATCAGTAGATGGTGAGTGCTGTGAAATGTGTAAGCCTGATGATTCACAGACCTGTACCTCTGGTGCAAATAACATTATATTTTAATAAAAATATTAAAAAAAAAAAAAGAAATCAGTAGAGACATTCAACAAAACCAAAAGATGGTTCTTTGAAAAGATGGATAAAATCAATAAGCCAGGTTAACTAAGAGAACAAGAGAAAAGACACAAATTACTAATATTAGAAATGAAAGAGGGACTATTACTATAGATCGCATGGATATTAAAACGACAATAAAGGAATATTGGAAGAATTCTATGCCCACAAATTTGATAAATCTAGATGAAACGGACAAATTCCTTCAAAGACACAATGTAACAAAACTCATACAGAAAAAGAGTATCTGAATAGGTCCGATATCTAGTGAAGAAATTGAATCAATAATCAGTTACCTATAAAACAGAAAGCACCAGGTCCAAATGGGTTAATCAGTGAATTCTACCAAACACTTAAGAAGTTATAGGGGTGCCCGAATAGCACAGTTAGTTAAACATCTGACTTGGTTTTGGCTCAGGTCATGATCTCAAGGTCTTGAGATTGGGCCCTGCCTTAGGCTCTGAGCTCAGTGTAGTCTGCTCAAGATTCTCTCTTCCTCTCCCTCTGCCCCTTCCACTTTGCTCTCTCTCTCTCCTTCTCTCTCAAATAAATAAATCTTTAAAAAAAAGAAAGAAATTTTATAAATTTTCTACAATCTCTTCCAGAAAGCAGAAGTAGAGAAAATATTTCCTGACCTTTTCTATGAGGCCGGTATTACCTGAATACCAACACTGAACAAAGACATTATAAGAAAGGAGAACCCAAACCCAGTATCTGTCAAGAATATAGACGGAAAACTCCTCACCAAAATATTAGGAAATTGATTCCAAGAATGAATAAAAAGAATTATATACAATGGCTAAGTAGGAGAAATACGCAGGCTGGATCGACACTTGAAAATCAAGTAATGTGCTCCATCAAACCAACAGAGAAAGGAATAAAAATCCTATGACTATACCAATAGTATAGTCATTGCACATTACTTAAGTGAAAGAAGCTAGTCACAAAATACTGCATATTGTATGATTCCATTTATATTAAATGTCTGAAATAGGCAAATCTGCAGAGATAGAAAGTTTTTTAGGCCCAGGAGATAGGGCAGAATAGGAGGTGACCGATAGTACATATGAAGTTTCTTTTAAAGAAAATGAAATGTTCTAAACTGGATTTTGGTGATGGTTGCATGCAGAGCCTCATGAATATATTAAAAATGAATTTTAAACTTTAATTTTTAAATTTTAAGTAAATTCTACATCCAACATGAAGTTATTTTAAGTAAATTCTTTTTTTTTTTTTAAAGATTTTATTTATTTATTTGTCAGAGACAGAGGGAGAGAGAGTGAGCGAGCACAGGCAGACAGATTGGCAGGCAGAGGCAGAGGGAGAAGCAGGCTCCCTGCCGAGCAAGGAGCCCGATGTGGGACTCGATCCCGGGACGCTGGGATCATGACCTGAGCCGAAGGCAGCTGCTTAACCAACTGAGCCACCCAGGTGTCCTTTAAGTAAATTCTATATCCAGTGTAAAGTTCTCACTATCCCAAGATCAGGAGTCACATGGTCTACTGACTGCACCAGCCAGGTGCCCGGGATTTTGTATTTAAACAAAAGAACTGTGGAGTATATGAGTTGTATCTTAATCAGGATCTTAAAAAAGAATTACCAGAGGATACATTTTATTCATTTTTGGAAGAATCTCTTTTTTATTTTATTTTACATTCTATTTTTCCTGTTTTTCAGTTAATTACCACAAAATTGTTGACATGTTTTATTTTCCTATTTTACAATCCTTTTCTGCTTACTTAAATTTAATGCTTAAGATTATTCAAACTATTTATTGAAGTATGCTCATCCATTATATTCTGTCATTTGTCCTTTAAAAAAATACTACACATGTTCCTGTGAATAATTTCATCTATATATCATAATATTTTGCCTAAATCTTTTCAGAATCTCTGAATAATTTTAACTGTGTGTTTTATTTTGCTTTGGTTCAATAATTGTTTAGAAAGCTATATTTTTAGAAGTTTTAGAGTGGATAATTTTTTAAAAATTATGGTCATTATCAATTTTCAACTGGATACTGAAAATGTTGTGATCTAGCCTGTGCATTTTTCCCATTGAACAAATTATCCTGTGTAGTCAAGTACATGAACAATTTTTATAAATAACCCATGTGAATCACATTATATAATTAAATCACATGAAACTTTTTTTTAAAAAGCACTCTGGGCCACTCTTTAGGAAAAACTCTTTGAGGTTAATTCTGTTATGAAAAGGACTCCATAATAATAAAAGTGTAGATATGAGAATATAATCTATGTATAATTTACAACGAGGCTACCATAGCTTGATTTGGGAGGATAGGGAAATCTTTCTCTTCTGTAAATGACAGATTGTACCTTACTCCTAATATGCAGAAACTTCGGAGAGAAAGTGCCATCTATGCCCTAAGGTGTTTGCCCCAGGAGCAGAGCCATCAACTCATATCTAAAAGTTCAGGGTAGAGTGTCAGGTTCGTCAATCATTAGACTTCCAGATATCTAACAGTAATTCCTCTCCCAGAGTCCAGCTGGACACTCTCTACAGCAGATTCAGATTCATCATGAGCATAAAATAGAGCAGATTTTAATGTAAGCACATAGAAAAATGGCTAACACTTGCAGTGTTATTTTTATACCAATTTTAATTAGAAAATCAAAATAAGCAGATTTTACCAAGCTCTGTGTCCCTCAAGGAGACCCTGTTTGTCATGTCTTTCAAAGTTTTAGGTGACAAAGTTTTGTATAATTAGTCAACCAAGAAAAGTGAATGATTTTTTTACTGTTTCTATCTTAACTTTTATATATTTAGCATCTATTTTTTTCAGTTCATAACATTCTTTGGTATAAAGTTGTATGACAAGTTCTTATTCAATATTCAGTAAGAATATGCCTCGCCAGAAAAAGAGTAACTTCCATGTGAATATTGAATACAATGATTCTTATTATGAAAATTCATAAATTTTGTATGCGCATTTGTAGTGTATCACAATGTTGTCTCAAGTAGATCAGGGTTAGCAGTATTACAGAAAGGACATATCCAAACAATGAAGGCAGTGGGTAGTTATTTTTGGTTTGACAAAAACAGAGTGACAGAGAAATATTAGCGTCTGCTTTATATTTTACTGACTGGATAAAATACTCAGATGTCAAAATAGGGAACACTGAAAACCACATGTTTATAGGAAATCTTTGCAAGAGGGAAGAACTAAGAAGACAAATTCAAATTATAAAAATATACGATATACCCAATCTAAGAGCTTAGAGGACCACTTACTCTAACATTTTTCCTTATTCAATGTTGTGTATAATATCTTGGCCCACGTCATTTTTCAGCCTATGTGTATCTTATAATAATGCAAGATAACTTAGAGTCAAGAGGGTAGCTCATTATTGAGTGAATAGAGCCAACTCTAAAACTTGAACTTAAAAACAGAATTTTTTAGAGATGTCCAGCAACTAAAATCACATATATGAGATAAATGAAATAAATTTCAGAAGGAACTGAATGGGCTAATTATCTTAGGAAAAAAATACGGCATGTCTCAATGGCAGAGAGCAGAAAGCATAAAGAGTGAAAGTAATAGGAAGTTAAAATTAATTTAAAAATCCAAAGAAACTTCTGGGCTAAGTCTTAAAATTTGAAATTATTTAATATAATTGAAATTGTTTACAGCAAGAAGATTCCTGCAATATCTTAACACCTTAATTTTAAAGATGAGAACTCTGAAATTCAGTTACATTGAGTGGATAAAGAGTAGCATGTAAAGAGGAGTGACAGAGTCAGTTATAGAAACATGGGGCCTATTTCCAGGTATGGCAACCTTCAAACATCCACTCATCATGCTCTGTATTAAGGAAGTTTGTTATAGGTATTATTTTAAAGTACTGTTTAGCTAAGGGAGTTTTCTTAGTTTTCTTAATGTAGAGACTTCCAAGGTATGCTGAGACTTTTCTCATCCAATAACTAAAAAATCTTCACACATACAAAAATATTTTTAAAATCTCTAGTATTTTGAATAAAAATACTCTCAGATGTATTCTACTCAAATGAAAGGGGATTGAAATTTTGTAAATATTTATGGCAAGCTTTCACATACACAATACTATGTTATGTGCATCTAGTTATTCATTATAATAATGCAATAGAAAATGTGTAACCATATTGCTTTTCATGTCATATAAAAATGCTTCTCAGACTTAGGGTATCTCTCATAAACTAACCTTCAAGTACTTAACAGTTTTGTTTGTTTTGTTTTGTTTTAGAGAGAGGGATAAAGAAAGAGGGGGAAGAGGGGCAGAAGGAGAGGGAGAAAGAGAGAATCTCAAGAGGGTTGCGTGGTCCAGGGCTTCATCTCACAGCCATGTGATCATGACCAGAGCTGAAATCAAGACGGGCACTTAACCAACTATGCCACCAGGTGCCCTATCAGTTATTTTTTTAGAGGAAAAATTTGAGGTACCTACGAATAGGCAGAAGAGAAAAAGGAAAAAAATAAAAACAAGAAAGAAGAGATACAGGAAATTGAAAACTCCCAGTGATTCATTAAATTATAATAAAAGTGATACATGACCAGATACCTTTATCAAATTTCAGGAAATCAGAAAACAAAAAGAAAAATATACGTAAGGCACACAGAACACAAGAGGCAAACACATATGAAATCTTATACACAGGTACAAAAATCATGCAAGACTTTAGGCTCCTATCTATGAATAACAAAACACAATGATTATTACTGATAAACATTTTAAGTTTTAATTTTTTAACTCCAATGTATTTTTATGTGCAAATACAACTTTGTTTAACTGTATAGGTAATCAAAATAAATATAATATACAGGAGAGTTTAAAAAATAAAAGTCTTATTTGCTCTTCTATAAAAAATTATTTGGAAAAACTTTAAGTTGACTATTGCTGTGAAAACTGGACTATTTTAAGAATTGAATGAAAAAAAGTAAGTTGAGAAATAAAAAGCACAGCATAGGAAATATACTCAATATTTTGATAATGTTATACAGTGACAGATGGTGACTACATTTACTCTGGTGAGCATTGAGTGATGTATGGAAGTGTTGAATCACTATATTGTATACCTGAAACTAATATAACAGTGTATGCTAACTGGAAATAAATAAAAACTTTAAAAAAAGAAACAATAGGTCAGGTGTATGAGTATTAATAATTCAACATACAATTACTAAACAGTTTTCCTTATGGTAATAAATCTGAACATAAAATATAATTTTCAGAAAATGTGATTTGCAAAATAAAAATAACATAAGGAAAGGCCAATTATGTGCATCTTATGATAATTTATGATCATTACATAGACTACAATATTCAATTAAAATAAAGGTTTCTAAGAAAAACAATATGATGTAAATAAGGTGAGCAAGAAAATTGTTTCTTTATATGGTGATATATTTTACACAGTCATCATACAACAAGTACAAGAAGTATGAGTTATGGTATCTCTTCACAGTAGAGTTATAAGTCAAGGTTATTTTCTTTTTTGTATTTTTGTGTTTTCAAACTTCTTTAACATGTATTTTGCTTATAATAAAATATCCAGTAAATGTAACTGTAAAAATAAAAAAATACGAACAATGGAAGCTGGGCTGGAATTAGGCTCTTGAATAGCTTAAATAAAAGGTTGAGAACTGTGCATTTTATTTGACATTATGCAGAGAGTAATTCTATGTTTTGAAAAGGAGTATTACTTGATCAAAGATGTAACTTAAGAAGAAAAACCTGTGTGCAGCATAAGAAAGTATAGTTTTGAACCATGGAAAATATTTAAGACAATGTGAACAATCCAGGTAAAATTTTTGAAAGCTTAGAGTGTGGCAATAGCGATAGAAATAAGTTGAAGTAGAAAGAGGGCAAAGAAGTAGAATCATCAGCACTTGGCACTTGATTATATAAAGGTTAGAAGGTGAGTGAGAGGTCAAACCTGACTTGATGGTTTTTATTCCAATGACAGAAAGGATGGCAATGTTATTAACAAAGATCAGGATTAGGAGAAATGAAGACATGAAGATGAAAGAAGAGATAAAATACTTAAAATGTAACAATATAATCTGTCACTAGGTCTATGGTACTATTGAATAAAATGAAATCTGAAGCCTGTTAATACAGAGTAAATGAATTTTTAAAAAAATTGTTTTGACAGCTTTGGAGGAAAGTAGAAATAATTACTGAGGTCTGTGACAAGTTCTAGAAATATGAAATTCTAAGAGTATGTTTCATAACCAAGTGAACTATCTATCATGCTTCCTATTGTGTCACATTTAAAAACAAAAATAAATTCCGCATTTTTTTTTTTCTCTCCCCAGGAGCAGACATTAGAACCAACACTGTGACCTGTGTTTGTAGGAAGAGATGTCATAAAAATACTGCTTCCACTGGAGAGGAAACAGTTTAAGAATTCAGTGCCAGCTGGGTTATTACACACCTTAGTTATAAACTCACCATTTTAAAACTTAAAAAAAACCAAACAACTTTACCATTTGTATAAAATACCTCAGAATATAGATTATGAAATGATTACATTTTATGTATATTTGGGCACACAAAAGGCATCATCATTATCATCGTCATCAAAAAGTTTTCAGTAAGTACGCATATGTTTCATTGTCCCGAGTATTCTGGAAAAAAAAAAAAAGTTGACCTGTACCTCTGTGATTTATACCTTCATAGTCTAACACAAATAACATTGCAAGCCTTACTCTTTTCTCTTTTTTTTTTTTTAAAGATTTTATTTATTTATTTGACAGAGAGAGAGAGAGATCACAAACAGGCAGAGAGAGAAGGGGAAGGAAGCAGGCTCCTGCTGAGCAGAGAGCCCAATGCTGGGCTCAAACCCAAGATCCTGGGATCATGACCTGAACCGAAGGCAGAGGCTTAATCCACTGAGCCACACAAGTGCCCCATCAAGCCTTACTCTTTCCAAAAAAATATATAATAATTCAAATATCTGGGTATTTGGTGAGTGTTAAGTGTAAGTTTGGAATGAATATGAAAAAATTAACTGGAGAAAAATGGACAGGCTCAGTAGGGAAAGAGGAATCAGTTAAATTCTATAGTAAACCTGGGAACAAATCTAAGAAGAGGAAGAATTTGAGACAGTTACCTTACGTCATGTTTAGCAGCCCTGCTAGGAGTTGACCTCCAATTAGTATTTAGAATGAGAGTTAGTACACAACCTATCTCTTCTCACTAACTTAAAAGTCTATTCAGAAAGGAAAAGGTATTGAAATACTATATTTTAATATGTAGATGAACTGGAAAATTCAGAAAAACAATAAGATTTAATAAGAGTTTTATTTGTGATACATCATGAAATTATAGCAAATACCCAATAAAAAATATAGTGCCTTACTTTAATAAGCACTTACTGTAAAATAAAAAAGGCTCAAATTTCCTCGTAGGATTAGAGCACATTCACTTGTTGAGATGAACACTGGGTATTGTATGGAAATGATGAATCACTAAATCACTAAGTTCTACTCTGAAACCAGTTTTATACCATATGTTAACTAACTACAATGTAAATTAAAAAATGATACCAAAAAAGAACACATTCACATATATATGTATATATATATAATATTATATTATATGTATATACAGATTATATGTATATACATATTATCTGTATATACATATAATATACATATATATAATCAGTTGCCTTTGTATTATAATACAAAGGCAATTGATGGTCATAAAAAATAATCTGAGTGTCTAAATGAATGGAAAAGATGAGTAATTCATGTTCCGTTTAATCTTGTATTTTAGTGCATATACTTTGTCCTAAAGCTTTGAAAATATGATTTTAATGTTGCATACGTGAACACATTCTTTGAATTCTGAATTCCTTCAGCATTAGAGTTAGATGGCTGAATGGAGATTATATCCTTATTAACTTTCTTCTCTTAATAAGACATTTACCATATATAAAATCTGGCCAAATATTTAAACTCTCCTTTTTTGCCAGTAAGAGAAGTGAAGTTAGATTTACACATCTAAAGTTTTAGTTATTTCCTCACTCATAAACTATGGTCAGTGAGAAGGATTCCATAATGTTTTATTCTTATTATTCCAGTAACTAGTGCAAAATCCATACTCATAAGGGTTTACAAGGAATATATATATGCTATAAAATATTTCATTTATAGTTTTATATTTCTTGTCTTGAGAACATTTACTACACAAATCCACCTTATTTAATTTGCTCTCTGCTCTGGTTTTATAAAAGGGGCACAATTTTAAGGAATGATCATTGCTCCATTGGTAGCTGTCTTCCAGCATCCTTCCTTCATCCCTACTTTGTGAAGAACAATTCTACCTATGTAAATGAATATCCCCCATTATGTTTAATTAAAAATTAATGTTTATGGCACAGTTCTACTCACAGTCCCACACACACATTTATGAACTAACCAATTTTCCAATGTTTTATATATGTTGTAATTACATAATCATAGTTACTTTCTAAAATTTCTCTGAAACTAAAATTTTTCTTGGAGGTTCTTGAAAAATTGAGGAAACAAAAGAAAAACAAGCTAACAACCAAAAGCAAAGTGAAACAAAAAATATGCAAGAAGAAAAACACACACATAAATTTTAGGATTGGTTGTTCCAGCTCTTTGAAAAATGCCAGTGGAATTTTGATCGGAATGGCATTAAAAGTATAGATGGCTCTAGGCAGAGTAGACATTTTAACAATGTTTATACTTCCAATACATGAACAGGGAATGCTCTTCCATCTTTTTGTGTCTTCTTCAATTTCTTTCATGAGTGGTCTGTAGTTCGTCGAGTACAGATATTTTACCTCTTTGCTTGGGTTTATTCCCAGGTATCTAATGGTTCTTGGTGCTATAGTAAATGGAATCAATTCTCTAATTTCCCTTTCCATATTTTCATTGTTAGTGTATAAGAAAGCAACTGATTTTTGTACATTGATTTTGTATCCTACCACATTACTGAATTGCTGTATGAGTTCTAGTAGTTTGGTGGTGGAGTCTTTTGGGTTTTCCATATAGAGTATCATATCATCTGCGAAGAGACAGAGTTTGACTTCTTCTTTGCCAATTTGAATACCTTTTATTTCTTTTTGTTGTCTGATTGCTGTTGCTAGGACTTCCAGTACTATGTTGAACAAAGTGGTGAGAGTAAGCATCCTTGTCATGTTCCTGATCTTAAGGGAAAGGCTCTCAGCTTTTTCCCATTGAGAATGATATTGTCCATGGGTTTTTCATAGATAGTTTTTATGAAATGAGGAATGTTCCCTCTATCCCTACACTTGAAGAGTTTTAATCAGGAAAGGATGCTGTATTTTATCAACCGCTTTTTCTTCATCATTTCAGAGGATCATGTGGTTCTTGCCTCTTCTCTTATTTATGTGTTCTATCACATTGATTGATTTGTGAATGCTGAACTACCCTTGGACGCCAGGGATAAATTCCACCTGGTAGTGATGGATAATCCTTTTAATATACTGCTTGATCCTATTAGCTAGGGTCTTGTTGAGAATTTTGGCATCCATATTCATCAGGGATATTGGTCTGAAATTCTCCTTTTTTGTGGGGTATTTGCCTGGTTTGTATGGAGCCAGAAGAGACACCAAATTGCTAAGGAAATGTTGGAAAAGAAAAGCAAACCTGGGGGCATCACATTGCCTGATTTCAAGCTTTACTACAAAGCTGTGATCATCAAGACAGCATGGCACTGGCACAAAAACAGACACATAGACCAGGGGAACAGAGTAGAGAGCCCAGATATGGACCTTCAACTCTATGGTCAACTAATCTTCGACAAAGCAGGAAAAAATATACATTGGGAAAAAAACAGTCTCTTCAATAAATGGTGCGTGGAAAAATGAGCAGCTATGTGTAGAATGAAACTCAACCATACTCTTACACAACACACAAAGATAAACTCAAATTGGATAAAAGACCTCAACACAAGGCAGGAATCTATCAAAATCCTAGAGGAAAACATAGGCAGTAACCTGTTCAACATCAGCCACAGCAACTTCTTTCAAGATATGTACCCAAAGGCAAAGAAAACAAAAGTGAAAATGAACTTTTGGGACTTCATCAAGATCAAAAGATTCTGGAAAGCAAAGGAAACAATCAACAAAACCAAGAGGCAACTCACGGAATGGAAGAAGATAATTCGCAAATGACACTACAGACAAAGGTCTGATATCCAAGATCTATAAAGAACTCCTCAAAATGAACACACAAAACAGATAATCACATCAAAAAAATGGGCAAAAAACATGTACAGACACTTCTCTGAAGAAGGTATACAAATGGCTAACAGACACATGAAAAATATTCATCATCGTTAGCCATCAGGGAGATTCAAATCAAAACCACACTGAGATACCACATTACACCAGTTAGAATGGCCAAAATCAACAAGATAGTAAAAACAAGTGTTGGAGAGGATGTGGAGAATCCACTGCTGGTGGGAATGCAGGCTGGTGCAACCACTTTGGAAAACATTGTGGAGATTCCTCAAAAGATTAAAAATAGAACTACTCTATGACCCTGCAATTGCACTACTGGGTTTTTACCCCAAAGATATAGATGCAGTGAAAAGCAGGGCCATCTGTACCCCAAAGTTCATAGCAGCAATGACCAGTCTCCAAACTGTGGAAAGAACCAAGATCCCCTTCAATAGACAAATTGATAAAGTATATATGGTCCATATATACTATGGAGTATTATGCCTGCATCAGAAAGGATGAATACCCAACTTTTGTATCAACATGGACAGTACTAGAAGAGATTATGCTGAGTGAAATAAGTCAAGCAGAGAGAGTCAATTATCTTATGATTTCATTTACTTGTGGAGCATAAGGAATAACACGGAGGACACTGGGAGATGGAGAGGAGAAGGGAGTTGGGGGAAATCGGATGGGGAGACAAACCATGAGAGACTGTGGACTCTGAGAAACAAACTGAGGGTTTTGGAGGGGATGGGGTAGGGGGTTGGGTGAGCCTGGTGGTGGTTATTAAGGAGGGCACATATTGCATTGAGAACTGGGTATGGTGCATAAACAATGAATTTGGATCACTGAAAATAAATTAAATTAAATTAAATTAAATTAAATTAAAAAGAATTCACAGAAACAAAAGAAAAGAAAAAAGAAAAGAAAACCACACACAAAGCCAAGAGAAACTGCAAAGAGCAAAACCAACATGATGCTTTACATGTGAAGAACGGGGGCATCTACCAGCTCCACAATGGGAGCACCTAAAGTATGTGGGCAACAGGCTCTCCAAAGGTCTGATTGGCCTCCCAGTACATTTGGAGAGCTAGGTTGCTCAGGTCTCAGACTTACATTGTGTAGAAGTGAGCTGATACAGAAAGTACAAAGCCATCTGAATTCGAGGTCTCACCTTAAAGCCCCTTGTGGTAACCTGTGTGGAACCGAGAGACCTCTCCTTGCGGTACCCAAGACTGTTTTTGCATGATCTGGGAATTGAAAAAAAAAAAAACCCACTGGTAACTGGGAGGAAATTTTACACTGTTGATACTTAAGTTGGTATTTGAATCAGGTGTAATTTTGTTTTTGGCAACACTTGGTAGCATGTCTTGCACGTACAAGAATGTGACATTACAATTATCCTTGCCATTTAAGAATTAGAATGGTACCATGGCTAAATGTCTATGAACAATCAGCATTATGAATAAACTGAAATTTTAATTGCAATGAATCCCCCAAGTAACTTTAGCCAATAATAAGCCAACTGACTTTACTAGAATTAGTAGCACATTTCCAAATAGCAATAATAAGCCAACTGACTTTACTAGAATTAGTAGCACATTTCCAAATAGCTGCACACCAGATTGTTTGTTCAGTAAATAGTTTTTGTTTTTGTTCCCGTGATACTTGGGCAATAAACACAGCCCAGCTTGTCTCAAAAAGTGAAGAGCCACATGCATAAACCTGATCGGGGTCTGCAACCCCTGGAGAACCACAGTGCCCTTCTCTGAGGCAGGAACTGCTAGACAAGGCTGTCCCCCTTAGAAACCTCAACTCTTGTCAGTATCTCCTACAATCCAGGATCTTGATTATTTATAACTACTCTAGTGGCCTGATGTGTTTGATTTAGAAGAAAAATTAAAAGAGGAGGAAAAGAAAGAAGCAACTCATCAACAGATAATACTATGGATTCTTTTACTCCTGCAAAATGATAAATAAATGACAGACAGACCCAAGGTGCATTAAATCTACTTAAATGTCATTTTTTTAAAGATTTTATTTATTTATTTGACAGAGAGAAAGAGCACAAGTAGGCAGAGAGAGGGGGGGGAAGCAGGCTCCCTGCTGAGCAGAGAACCCAATGCAGGGCTCGATCCCAGGACCCTGAGATCATGACCTGAGCTGAAGGCAGAGGCTTAACCCACTGAGCCACCCAGGCACCCCTAAATGTCATTTCATTTCCCTATCCAATAATAGCATTAAATATGTTGAAAGGATCATTTTGTCTTTGGCCCCCCTCCCTGTACAGGGAGGTGAAGGTTCTAAAACAACCCATGGAAGGTTAGCTGTTTGATTTGTGTTGACAGTTAAATACCTACACAGTAATGATTCCTTATGAAATCAAGAGTTCGGGTGAAGAGACATGCTTTTACTCCCCTTATTTCAAAGCTTGAACTCCAGAGTTTCTTCAGGAGCCAGTTTGAGAAGAGAGCCAAGTTTAGTCTGTGGCTGTCCCTGGGAATCCCAACACCAAAGAGCTTTATTGGTTCATTGATGCCAGAGGAAAGGGAGCCTGCCTGCCATATGTAAGGATTCACTGCCAAATCTTTAGCCAAAAGGCTCTTTTTCAAAATTTAGGAGAGAAAAAAATGCATGTTGCTCTGGAAGAGTTTTTTTTTTTTTTTTAATTGAAATTTACACTGCACACAATTTTCAAAAAAAAGGATGCTATTTTCCCGAGAAATATTTATATATTAATGCAAATATTTAATTCCATATTCATTTTAAATTTGAATTTCAAATAATTGGTGGGTTAACAATTATATTTCATCTTTTTTTAACTTTTCGAGTGCTATAATTTTTTATGCAGTCATTTCTTCTCAAACACATTCTGAGCACTGCTGTCTCCTAGGCAATTTTTAGGCAGCAGAGATAATTGAATGATCCCCAAATTCCACATAGCCTACTTGAAAGGAAAAGGAGAAATTGGAAACAAAATAAATTTTTTTAATTAACTAAATACTAATAAATTAAGAGGACTTGAGCTAAGTATTAAATACTTTATAATTATTAGATTTTATGATCTATATGAAATGTGTTTAAAAATATTAATTTATTATTCACACCAACCATGTGAAGAAGTTATTATAACAGATTAAAAATGGAGAGTCATTAATATTACACATGGTCATAAAAATAGTATGTGGCAGAAATATATGCATATTATGAGTGGGATTCTGTGAAAGCTGAAGGGAAGGATGATGAGGGATAGCTTGCTGCTCTGGGAGGTCATTGAAGGCCTCAATGTAAACATATCTTTGGGTCTTGAAAAAAATTTGAGAGATCTAAATCAAACAGATCTGAATTGAATAAATCTTGGCTCAGCCATCTACATACCTGTGTAGCCAGCCCCGGACAATTTACACTCACAGCTTTTGTTTCCTATAAAGTTGAGATATGAATATTAATAATTTTAGAGGGTTTTTTGTGAAGATCAAACAACATGATATAAAATCCTTAGTATGGTTCTAGGCCCAATAAATTTTAAAAATATAAAATTACTAAACATGATGAGAAAGAGACAGAAAAAGAGGTGAAATGGAAAATGTTTCAAAAAGATATTGATTACCTGCAAGGAGTGGGTGGAAAAGAGTGAAAAGAGGAGAAGAATGGAAATAGTAGGGATGAGGAGGCGATGACATTTCAGTGAATAGATCCTTTATATATCTCTGACTCTTAACCCATAATTAAAACCTACCACTAAGTGGGGAGAAACCCAAAACAGAATACAAGGGTAAAAAGTTAACCTAACTGAACTACAAATCAATAATGTAACTATATGGAAGGGAATGGGGAAAGCAACATATAACCTAAGAAACTTTTTAAAGGTAAAGAATCTATAAATAAATACTGTAATCTATATAATAATATCATTAAAATAGACACCCAGGGAATGAATAAGTATTTTTGAAATATTTATACACTGGCATTAAATGAACATATAGATACAATACTGATAAAAAGAACTGATTACATAACTGTCAAGAGAGAAGTTGTAAATAAGAAAAGGAGGGTCACCTCCTGCTGCTGCCCAGTTGGTTAAGCATCTGCCTTCGGCTCAGCTCATGATTCCAGGGTCCTGGGATCAAGTCCTCCTGCTACCCATCCCCTTGGCTCATGCATGCTCACTCTCTCTCTCTCACAAAAATAAATAAAATCTTTTTTTTTTTTTTTAAGGAGAAAGCTCAAATGATGGAATTAGAAGTATCAGTAGAAACACATGGCAAGAGATTAAATAGTGGTTGATTGACAGATTAAATATAAATACAGGTATTAGGGCTACTTGGTGGCTCAGTCAGTTAAGTGGCCATCTCTTCATTTTAGCTAAGGTCATGACCTCAGGGTCCTGGGATGGAGACCTACGTAGGGCTCAGGGCTCAGCAGGGAGTTAGCTTTAGATTGTCTCTCCCTCTTCCCCTTCTTCTGCTCTCTCCCTTTCTCAAATAAATAAATAAATCTTTAAAAATAAACAAATAAATGTTGATACAGATATTTAACTTCTGTGTATGCATGGATTAAGTATTCATACATAGATTTCCTAGCTCTGTCCCCCAAAAAGGTCTGATGTTAGTAACACCCCAGAACCAATGAGCACAACTAGTGCTAAAACCATTTTTTTCCTTCTCTTATCCTTCTCAACGCCATTCTTCCATTAAAAGACCAAAAAAAAAAAAAAAAAAAAAGAACTAAGGTTCCATGTTGAAATAAATGGTTGAGCCCAGGCTGGGACAAGGGAAATGCCAGGATTGGCCTAAAACATCTTGGAGTGCCAGAAAGTAAGAAAGCTTTCATAGAAGGATGGAAACCTAACAAAATGATACAGGAATCCACCTAAAGTAGAACCTACTGGCCAAATGATTTGAATAGTAAAATAATGATAGTGTTGAATTGAAATCCATAGAATTCAGTATACAGGAGTTCATACTGATAAAGAAATATTTACTTAATAAATATATAGGAGAGAAGGAAGAATACTTTCTCCCAGAAAAACTCCAATGTAAGAATTTAAAAGTTTAAGAGGGAAAGAGGAAGCCAAACATTAGGCAAACACCATCAGGCAACAGTTGTTCCAGACAAGAGCTGCAGAGGATTGATAAAATTAACAGGTGGAAGTTTGAGAAGAAACAGGATATTTGCTTAGTCTCAAAGTATCTACCCCCAAATTTGTATTAATTACAAAGGGAAGTAGAGGAAACTTAAAAAGGATAAACCTGGCCAATACCAACATAACCAAGTGATCAAGATTAACATAACCGGTATTAAGATATTTTGGCATCATAAGTATCTGACCTAGGCCACACAAAAAAAGCCTAATATAATTTTTGTAGTATTCTTCTCCAAAATGCACAACCTCATTTTAAAAATGGGAAAAAAACATCAATCAAAATCAGATTAGGAAAAGTTCTCTAAATAATTGACCAGTACTTTTCAAAAGTGTCAAGGTCATAAAAGAAGAGTAAAGATCTGGCAACTATAAAAACACTTAAATTAAATAAAACCAAGGAGAAACAATAAGTATATGACATATGGGATTCTATAGCAGATAAAAAGAGCATTAGTGGAAAGGGGGATAAAATCTGAATAAAATTTTAGCTTAGTGAGTAGTATTGTGACATTAATTTCCTGGTATTGACAACTATAGTATGGTTACATAAAATGTTAATATTAGGGAAAGTTTGGTGAAAGGATGATGGGAAATCTCTATATTTCTTGAAACTTTTCTGTAAGTCTAAAAGTATATAAAAAGAACAAATTACATAAAAATCTACTCAGGAGATTTTGTTATGAGTGTTGCTTAGGTTTCTTTGCTCTGTGTGTCAGAGTGTAACAGTTTAAGATTGAAGGAGTAGGCAAGAATCTAATCATGAGGACTCCTATAGGTTATGCCAAGCCATATAAAGTAGATTTCAGGTGAAGGAAATGACAGTATCATTTTTACATTTGAGAAAGAGTTTTCTCACAACCTGCACAGAGGAGCCTGCCAGACTCCAAGAGTTGAGGAGATGGAGCTGAAAGTTCCTGGAGATGTAAGCCGTTAAAGTTCTAGCCCAAATACTGCAGGGAAGAAAGCTGCACACAGAGAAAATGCCAGAGAGCTGTGGAATGCCCCACAAATGGCCAGAAAATACTGATCAGTGTACACACATGAGAAAATGTCCTGGGGCTGGGTAAAGAGCTCTCTGAAAGGATGAGAGAGTAAAGTGTCTGGTGCTTGCTAGGCCAGGAATAGTGTGTCTTCCTACCAGTAAGATGGAAAAATCATAATTCATGAGGCAATATGTGGAAAACTCGAGAAAGTCATATTTCATTGATGGGAGATAATTAGCTTCCTGGGAACGGCTCTGCAGTTACCTAACCAATCATAAAATCAAGACCCAAAAGGAACAATGTCTAAGTAACTCAACTGAATCCCAGAACAAAGATCTAGAACATTTATAGAAATATAAAAATGTCCAAAGTATAGTGGTGTAAAATTTACAATGGTACAAATTTTAAAAATTACCAGGCATGCAAATAAACAAGGAAATGTGGTTCATAATAAGGAAATAAATCAATAAAATAAAAGCACCTCAGAAGTGACACCATGACTAGAATTAAAGAAAAAGTACTTTAGAAGAGTTACTATAATTTTTCTTCTTATGTTCTAAAAGTAGAGAACGAAAATATGTAAAAAGTCTTCAAATTTGTAAGGACCTATTTAGCCAGAGTGACTCCATCTCGGTTAAAAAGCCATTTTGTTATTTGTGCAATAAAATTTAAACTGACCCTGCCCCCCCCCACCCCCGAAGAACTTACGTAGCAGCAAGTCTGGGAAACCAGTAAATTACCGTCGGCTAGTTCCTAATAACGGAGCCCAGAATACAAGGACGAGTCAGGTCAGGTGGAGACATCCAATCAGTAAAAAGCACACATACTATCTCCCTAACCACCAAATAATGTAAACTCCGCCTTTTGGGCGCCAAACTTGAGCGCCAATTCTGACCAGAGTAATAGGTTAGTTCAAACAGCTACTATAGGGTAAATTGTAATTTAATTGTCCATCTGCGTGTGGCCTAACATGACTATGCAATGTTACAATCTCATTGGCCACCTATGTATGGCCAGGCTTTTGCTCTATAAAAGCTAGTCTGCAAGGCTGGGAGGGGTCACTCTCTTTAGAGGCGGCCCTGACCAGTCAGTCAATTCTTGAGCCTGTAAACTGGGGGTGGTTGCTCTCTTCCAAGACAGCCCTGGCCGGTCAGTCTGACTTCTAATGCTTGGCATAGAATAAAGCTTTAAATAACTTTCACCTTGTCTCAGTCTCGTTCCTTTGATCACAGACCCAACAAAATTAAACTTCAATAATAAATAAATATATCAAAATAATACACAAAAATAAGTGGAGGATAATCCCGGGTTAATATGTAGGAAAATTCCATATATTTAAGATGTCAATCCTTCCCACATTGATCTGTGGATTTAATACAATTCCAGTAAGAATTCTACTAGGTTTTTTTTTTTTTTGTAGAAATTCACAAGTTGATTATAAAATTTATATGAAAATTTAAAAAGTTGAGGCCATTCAAAAAAAAAAAAAAAAACCTTGAAAATAAGAACAAAGTTGCAGGATTAATGTTTTAAAAGCATATTCTAAAGCTACCATAATTAAGGCCAAAGGGTATTTTCATAAAGATAAACAGATCAATGGGATAGAGTAGAGAGTCAAGAAATAAACTGACATGTATAAGGTCAACTCATTTTTATTTAGTTGTTTTATTTTTATGTATTTATTTTTCTCAGTTTGTTTGTGTACTATTGATGCTGATGCTCAGGCCTTGACCCCATACTTGCTGCAGCTTCTTGGCCTTGAGATTTTCCTCATGCTTGTTAAGCTGGCAGCACATAACATGTGTGTCCTTGGGCTGCAAATCCAGGAGTTTGTACTCCTTACCCTTGTAGAATTTCTTGAGGTTCTCTTTCTGCATCTGGTTGATGACTGTGAGAACATGGGCACGGATTTGCCAACTCGGACCTTGGAGAGCTTGGAAGCCCTGCCGCTTATCACTTCAGAGACAGCTGGGACAGCTCCACCTTCAGCTGGAGGAGCTGCTTAACCAGCTGGAAGAGAAGCCGAGAAGGTCTGGAGCCTTAATCTTGGCCATGTCTGCACAATCCACCGCTGCCAATGGAAAGCAGTGGAGGGAAAGGGCCAACTCATTTTTCACAAAGGTTCAAAAACATGATTCTGAAGAAACAATAGTTTTTTCAACAAATTTTCCTAAAACAATTAGATATCTATATCCGCCCCCCCCCAAAAAAAGATACATGCCTTGGATGGTAAACAAATGTTGACTCAAAGGATCATAATCCTGTGCAAAAAGCTAGGAAAAAAATAGACTAAAATCTTGTTACCTTGGGCTTAGCAACAAAAGTTTCTCAAATACATCACCGAAAGCATGATCCATTTTAAAAATTGACAAACTGAACATTTTCAAAATTAAGAAAAAAAGGTCCAGCTCTTAAAAAATCACCTGAGAAAGAAGAGACAAGTCACTGGCTAGAATACAATACTTGCCAATCTTGTATCAGATAAACTGCATCCAGAATGTCTAAAGGCCTCTCAAATTAGATAAGAAGAAAACAAACAACTGACATAAAAAATAGGGGGAAAATTTGGACAGACACTTCATGAGAGATGAAATGCAGAAGGCAAACACATGCAAATATGTTCTATATCGTTCATAACTAGGGAAATGCAAATTAAAAGCAGTATGGTTTTTAGTGAGTATGGAAGAACTGAAACTCTCATACACTATTGGCTGCAATGTGAAGTAGTATAACCACTTTGGAAAATAGAACAACAGTTTCTAAGGTTTCTACTCAAGACAAATGAAAACAGATGTCCATGTAAAAATGTGTACATAAAAGTTCATAAAAGATTTATTGCTAATAGACAAAAGTGGAAACAGCCCAATGTCAATGTCAACCAACAGGTGAATGTGTAAACATAAGGTGTTATGTCTGTACCATGTAATACTACTCAACAAAAAAATTTACTATTGAGACATCCAACAAAATGGATGGATATCTAAATACACAGAATGAAAGAAGCTAGACCAAAGAATGCTTTCCATATGATTTTATTTATATTATCATATATATTATGAAAACTAATCTGTCATTGTAGACAGATTTTAAAAAGAGCAGGAAAAAAAAAGTGTATGATGAATGGTACTCTGGCTCTTAGAGATTTAACCCAAAAGTGACACACATCACTTGTGCTTGCATTTCATTACCAAAGCAAGTTATATGGCCACATCTAAGATTAAGGGACTAGAGAATGTTAACCATTGTGCCCAGAAGTGAAGAGAAAAAAAGTACTTGTCAATATTATCAACTGTAACACTTTATTGAGTCAGAGGAAGGAAGGAAACAGGAAGGAATCTTGAACACTTAATTGTACTAATGTACACAGGATAAGAGACATTCTTATGGTGTAGAAAAGAGGACGGTACACTTCTGCGTATTGTCCCTTTGGAACCTTTCACAAAACTTGGTTTACTGAAACATATTTGAGTTTTTCAACTTTGTCTCTAATTCAAGTATGGAGTATATTATTAGAATAAGAGTGTGTGTTTGTTTTAGCAGTAGGCAAACATGAACTTAGAATTAATTTTAACCATGTTATAACAATTACAAATTGGTGCCAATAGGGAAGTTGAGCAACAAAGTTCGTGTTGGTGAATATTGGTTTAAATATCTATTTAGAAACTGCCTTGAGATAATATTCAGATCACTATGCAAACTAAGTTGAGGGTTTCATCAGCAGTCTCTTACAGTCATAGATGACTAAATTTAGAGTCACGCCAGGAGCTGCCTTAGCACAAACTTAACCAACTCCTGTCATGTCATTGTCGGTGTGCTGAAATCCACATGTGTATATTTTCTGATTTTAGGCAGAAGAGAATATTAGATTCAGAGAGAAGAACTTTTTGCTGCTTTATTATTGCGTAATGTCCTGGATATATTTGATACCGCTTACAGCTCCAATACACCTGTCACCGCACCTCACTGCTAAGTCAATGACAGCTCACTAGTCACACGTTACCAGCCAATATAATCCAACGTTATCTTTTTCTAGTCAATCTGAGTTAGTGTTAAAAGCCAGGTTCAGACTTTTTCTGGATCAGCTATCTTCAGAGATGGACACCACTAACAAGTTTGATTTTAAGAAGGTGTAATGAGTTTTTCACTGAAGTAGATCTATGTTTGGCATTTTCATTATTTGAGATTATAATCTGGCCTGTGGGGTCTTGAGTATGATCTAGCCTCCAACAGAGGAGTTTAAAGCTTCCAAAATGGTGTGATTTGATAATGTTCAGTTTACTCATGCTTACCTTAGTGCTAGAATGATTTAATTAAATTGTTAATTATTGGAACTAGAAAGTACCTTAAAAGAAACAAACAAACAAACAAACAAAAAACCATACGGAAAATATACAGAGATTAGGCATTGTGTTTATGTGCTTTTATAATCCAGTTGAATAGGTCTAATAATCCTCTTTTTACAGTTAGAAAAACTGGGTTAAAGTAAGAAGCAAAGATGGGACTAGAATATAGGCTTTCAGCTTTCTGGGTTTTGTATAACCCCATTTTAGAAAGATATTGTCTTAGAGAGTAAACACAATCATGCACTTAAATCCTCCTGTTAAATATGAGAAAGGGCAGAGAAATTAAGTAATTTTTAAAACCTGCACAAATTGATAATAATAAAGCAAAGCTGTCTCTTTGCATTCCAGGTAAATATGTCCCAGAATCAAATCAATATCTCAGCTACTGTATTTTTTTAAAAGTAATCCCTCATTAATTTAATATCTGACCCACACCTAATATTAATTAAGCATCTACCACCTGTGAGGCTCTTATTTTTTATTGAAATACATTTGACATATAACACTGTAAATTTAAGGTGTAAAGCATGTTAATTTGCTCCATTTATATGTTGTAATATGATTGCTATTGCAGCAATAATTAGCACTTCTATCATGTCATGTAATTATCATTTATTTTTAGTGGTTGGAATAATTATGATCTAGTCTCTTAACAAGCTTGATGATTATAATTCAATATTATTGTCCATAGTCACCAAACTGTGCATTAGATCTCTAAGACTCAGTTACTACTCATTGTAAATTTGTTGATTCTACATCTTTTAAAATGACAGTCTCTGTGTACCTTGAGCTTGCAATTTAATTGAGGAGGCTACTGAGTAAAAGCAAATTAAATATCATTTCAGGTAGTTTGTAAATGGTATAAAGAGAAACAAAGCTGGGTAAATGAATAGACATGTTATTTTAAATAGAGAAGGACTCTCTGAAGAGGGAACATTTTTTTCTCTAGCAAATAATGTGTAGGAGACATAATATTTATCTTTATATACAGCACCAGTATATTTTATATTTCTTTTGTGTTTTAGAATTTTTTGGAATATTTTTTATAATCTGATAAAGTAATCCCTAGGTTGTCAAACAGAACACAGAATATATTTAGTAAATAGGAAATATCTATATGTTTTCTGAAAATCAACAATAATGGTAACTATATCTAAATATGATATTGTTCTCACCTTTAAGCATTTATAATGTGCTAAGCACATTTTCTTTATAATTTTTCTAATAAATTTTCTAATAACACGTGTAAATGTATTTATTTTCACAATAATTATAGAGATCTTCCTCACTTATGACAGGGTTACGTTCTGAGAAGTCCATCAGAGTAAGTATATGCAAAGTAAAAAGTAAAAAGTAAAAAGTAAAAAATGCATTTAATACACCTTATCTGTGCAACATCAGTAGCTTAGCCTGGACCACCTTAAACTTGCTCAGAACACTTATGTTAGCCTATAAATTAGGCAAAATCATCTAACACAAAGCCTATTTTATAATAAAGTATTGAATATCTCATGTAATGTATTGAATACTATACTGAGACTGAAAATCTGAATAGCTGTATGGGTACAAAATGGTTGTACATGTATTGATTTTTTACCCTTATGATTGCATGGCTGACTAGCAGCTGAGGCTCACTGTCATCGACCAGCACCATCATGAAAGAGGATCATATTTCAAGCTACTGGCCCAGGAAAAGATCAAAATTCAAAATTCCAAGTACAATTTTACAGTTAAAACAACAAAATTTTCAGAAATTCAAGTACATGATTTTTAGCCTCCTTCCACAAGACAGGATTATCTGTACAAAAAAAAAAAAAAGTTTCTAACTTCATTCTTAGTACTCTAAGACTAAGCCCCAATCTCCTCCAGGCAGGACATCAACAATAAACCCAAATTATGTTTGATTGGGATGATCGTTTCTCGTTCCTTTACATTATGGATACTTTGTGAGTGTGTGTGTGTGTGTGTGTGTGTGTGTGTGTGTGTGTGTGTGATACATAATAAAAAACAGCAAAATTATTTTTTGTTTGTTTGCTTTTTTGTTTTGTGAGGCTACCTTTATCGCTGCATCACTATACAACATAGACAGGATTCATCTCAATGCTCTGGGAAGTACAAAAAAAGGAAAAAAAGTTCTAGAAATAATGTTTCTTTTTTATTTATTTAAGACACATTTTTCATCTCCCAAAAATAATGTAAACCATTGGAATAGAATAGAAAAGAAGTCCACCTGAAGTTAACCAAAATTTTCTAACATAGTTTATGTTCATCAAGCCCTATTAAAGATTTGTGCCTAAATTTAGAGAACTGCACTTATAATTGACTATTGAAACAAAGAAGGGCTCAGAATACTAGGAGAGTTATCAAATATAGGGGCAGCTTCTTTAACCTAAGCAGTGAGGACTAAAATAATGACAAATTTACATTCTAAGTTCTCTTTCTTCATTATTAAAACAACTGTGCAAAATACCTCAATTTTAAGTACAAGGTACTAGATTGTAAGTATCACAAATGGTGCCAAATTTCATTATGTCTTTTTCTTTGTTTGGTTGTATCTAACATTGTTTCCTAACTCTCAGCAGGGATGATTTTTGACTAGAAAGAAAGAAAGGTAACCCAAAAAGGACAAAACACTGTATGAGTTATTAGGATATGTTTTTAAAATATTCAAGAGCAACAAAAAAGCACCTAGGCTGCAGAGTTTACACATCCATCTGTCTTGAGGCAAGGAGTTTGAACAGAAGATTTCTCAAAACCCATTTGAGCTATTTGATTCCATTCACCAAGTAATGGCATGAAAGAGCACCATCACCATTCACTTCTATAATACAATTTAATGGATATAATGCTCAAACCATCTTCAAGCCAAGCTTTCCAAATACCTTCCTTGTTTTGTTTTCTTTTTTATCTTTTTTTCTGGACACTTTTACCATGTCTCTAAATGTACTGTTGTTTTTCTGAGTTCACTACTTTTAGCCTATTACGTCTACATTAGATTCTATGTAAAGTTATTTGCTAATGGGCAAACACTGAATTAAATTTTCTTAACCTTTGCATTGTTCTTGTAATCTGCCCTTCTCTAAATATCTGATTGAATATTAGATCACATATATGCTAATGACTGACATCATTAAATATGGTGGTAATGGGTCTGCTTTACTTACCTTCCTTCCAATAAAACACACTGCTACTTTTTTTTTTAAACTGAGATAGAGAAGTTCTAAGTAATTTTCAACTCATATCAATCTTTTTATTGACATATGTAAGTGGCTGCTAAATATTAGAACTTCTGCTTAATTTAATTTCTCTTGTCTTCCCTTCCTCTCAAGAGCTAGCACATGGGCTAGTTATAAAACTCATCTTACATAGTTAAAACCATGCACTCCTTTTGCAAAAGATTCTTTGATCCTAGTACATGGTATCGTTCTGCAATTTAACTGTGTGTGTGTGTGTGTGTGTGTGTGTTCTCTTTGCTAAGATCATATCTGTTCTCCTTAACATGGTCTAGTTGGTATAGAATATACAGTCCACATTATATCCCAGAATCTTACTCTCATGTTCTAAGTTTTTCTAACACTGAACAATGTCTTATTTCCATTACTCAACATTCTATTCGGTTCTACGATCATCACATGTACCTATTTATATTCTTTTTAAACAGACTTTTTAAAAAAAGATTTTATTTAGTTATTTCAGAGAGACAGAGAGTGCATGGGTGCAAGTGAGCAGGGAGAGAGGCAGATGGAGAAGGAGAGAGAGAGAACCGCAAGCAGACTCTGCAATGAGTGTGGAGCCTCATGTGGGGCTGGATCTCAAGGCCCTGAGATCATGACCTGAACCAAAACCAACAGTCAGGTATTTAACGGACTGAGCCACCCTGGCACCCCTGTACTTACTCACCTTAATGATAATCATAGATAAAAATCCCTTTTCAAAATTGTCTTAAACTCTTTATACACTGTATCATTATTATATATTACTATCTTTGGTTCGTAAAATAACATAAGGGTCAATGAATTTTGCAGGGAAAAACCTAATTTATCACTCTTGTTTCTTTTTCTCCTCCCTTACTTTCTCCCTTCCTTTCCCATTCAAATGTAAAAGAGACTCATAGAAAGCCCATATTGGAATTCCATGATTTGGGGAAAGAATTATAGTGTTTCCCCATGAATTTGTGTAAAATATATCTTTCAGTATTTTAATGTGATTAGAGAAATAATCACAAGACCCCAGGATAAGGCTGATACTCATGTAGGTCTGCGTACATGTATGTGTGCATATAGAACCATTTTGAAGTTATTTTCCTTTACTATCAATAGCTAGGACTTAGACTACATACATATAAGTCTTTTTCATAGGAATAATCATTTCCTTTTTTTTGTATGAGATTCTTCCATTATAGCACACAGTACCCTTCCCACCCTATTAATTTACCTTTTATTGCTTTCACTTTATCAATTCAATTTTACCACTCTGAAATATATAGTACTTCAAACTTAACAGTTGGAAAAGGCAAGATGACTAACAATTTGGTTTCCTTTCAAGTCAAAATTGTTGATACTTTCAAATTATTATGCTTTTTGAATAGTTATTTTATGTATATTTACCTAATTATTATGTAGACATAGCTACTTATGTATAGGGCAGACTCTATACAGAAACTGTATTCTATGTATTGAAAGGCCATTACCAGGCTTTGCTCTACTGAAATGTAACATAATTTAGTAAATCTCATCCTACAAATGCTGAACATTTGCTTCCAGGTACACAATAAGAAAAAGCATTTTTTATTTAAATTTTCTTATTTATTGTCACCTTTAGTCATCTATTGTCAGCCAGTTTAAAAGTGTCATTCAATTGAATTAATATAATAAATATTCATTAGAATACCTATTGACCAACTCCTAATGCAATGCCAGAATTGTATTTTGTTCATCTTTGATAATTTCTACTATTTATTAAACCAAGAACTTACTGATACTCAAATTTACAATATTTTATACAATCCATGTAACTTAAAGTTTGCTGGATGGCTCGAAATAAATGTGAGCCATGAGTTCACATGAAATGGCTTTATTAAACAACATATGACATATGTCAATTAAATGTATTTCACATTCAAGAAGATTAAAATGTGTGGGGTTTTTTTTAGGTTGTTGACATTTCAAATAAATCTTAAAAAGCATAGAAAGTTAAAAAAGTTATTTTCTATGCCGATTTTCTAGGACAAAGATATTGTCTCCTTCTGGTTTGACTACTGCGGTAGAATCCAAATCCCGCAATCTAGCCTGAGCCAGCCCTAACAACTTGAGCTGTTGTCACTTTTCCATATTCTACTCTATACTTCATCCACACTAAACTGAAGATCATTTAAAATATGCTTTATTTAATGTCTCTCTCTTACACATGTTATCATTAGTTTCTAAAACTTTTATTTTCTCCTCTTCTTTATCACCTGAGGTCAAACTCTACCCTTTTAAGTCCTGGGTCAAGTGTTTCTTTCTATATGCACCTCACCCATCCTAACAGAGTAAATGATCTCATTTATTACTCAGTAATTTGTATACATCCCTATCATACCCCTTCTCACAAGTTTAGTCTTTGTTGTATGTAAAACTATTCCCAAGTAGACTGTAAACTCCATAAGGATGGTAACTATCATTTAAGCATATTTATAACTTAATCCTTGGCAAAGTGCCAGACAGATTATTATCTTCATCTGTCACCAATATCTTTCAGTCCAGGTGACCCAAAACTGCCCCATTATAAGATCTCTGCATTAGGTAGGGCAAGGGATACGATGAAAACTGTGTGTTATAGGCAACTGATGAATCACTGAACATTATGTCAAAAACTAATGATGTACTATATGTTGGCTATTGAATTTAATTTTTAAAAATAAAAGTAATGAAAAATAAAACTGAAAATAAATAAATAAGACCTCTGCAATCCCAAGCCTCATTTATTAAGAGAGAAGCCTCTAGAGCAGATAAAACTTCAGGTGGTCTTCTTTAGGATCTCCATTCTTCACTCTAACTGAACAAGTTTTAACTGGGAAACTCTGAAAAAAAAATGTACTAATGCTCAGGCTTTACCCAGGCCAATAAAATACTAAATATAGAGTCTAGCCCTAGGGAAAATTAGCATCTTGAACAGGGCTAAGAGCCAATAGACACCAAATTGTTGCATCATGTGAAACCATACATATGTGGACATATTTGTCTCAGAAAGTGGATCTACACTTGATTGGCTGTAAAAGGATTGTCAAAGAGGGAATCTTTTCCTCTGTCATCTTAGCTTCAATGTTAGGGGCTTGAAAATTAAAGTCACAAAGGTCAAATTAACAGGTGAACAAAAGGTTTATTTGTAAGCAGATGAATGCTAATAACAGAAGTAGCTAGCTCATTAAATGGTTGGAGACTTAATATACCTAAATTAATAGGAAAAAAAGAGATAGAAAGGCTTCTATGACAAAAATAACTGGGTCTCTTTAGGAAAGACACAGCATTTTTGGAAGAACAAACAGGAGATAAGAGTTTGTGATGTCTGCCTATGTAGGTGGGAGTGGTCTTTCCTTCTTCATAGCCAAGAAAGTCCCCTGAGAAACAACTTATGGTTGGTTTACTTGAGGTCTTCTTCCTGGGAGAAGACCTGCTCCAAAGATGGAATTTATAACAGCCTCATTTCCTAGAAGTTGCTGCTTTTAATCAGATTAGGAAATATCCAAGAAGTCTTCTTTTTTATATCTGTTGAATCTTCAAATGTCTTCAGCCTAAAGTAATTTTCATATTAACCATGGGGCTCCAAATAAGTCCCCCCAAAAAATGGAATCTCATGCTAAAGTGAAATAAAATGAGACTATGAACTGTTTGCCAATAATTCCCAGGCCAAATAAGAGGAGTTAGAGATAAAACATGGCTGCAAGATTTGTGTTCAACATCTACAAGTACCTAACAAAATCTCCACAAGAGTATTAAGACCTCTGAAATCATTTTACAGAACTTATGTCACCTAAATCCAATATACCTCTCATTTGTTTGCTTAATTATTGTCACAATGCCTTTCCCAAGACACTGATCCTCAAGAAATTATTCTTCCAATAGCTCTACATCTCTTGGGACCACAACACAAGTCATTCCAATTTCCCAAGTCCTTCCAGTGCATTGATTTCCTGAAAGAATTTATTTATGCCTGAATCTGTAATTAGATTGCCTTTTGATATGTCTGCAAAGTTCATAAAAGCAGATAGCTTCTCTGGTTTACCTACTTTATTTATTTATTTATTTATTTGTTTATTTATTTATTCATTTACTTTATTTTCTAAGTATGTTCCACACCATGTGGAGCCAAACATGGGGCTTGAACTCACTCATCTTAAGATCAAGAATCCGACACTCAACCTACTGAGCAACCCAGTGCCCCACCTACTATTTTAAATCAGGTCATGTAAAAGCATTCTTTGCTCTTAGTAAGCAAGTTTTGAATGAATGAAGCCACGTTAAATAACAAAGCATTAAATGTGTAAATATTTAGTAGGATAAAAGTAAATTTTAGTAAAATAAAAATTTTAGTAAAATAAAAGTAGGATAATAATTGTGATCATCAGAGCAAGCATATCAGAACATAAAAACCCAAATAGGCTTTGTCCCATTTCAGTACTGACTTTTTCTATTTATGAGACCTTGGGAAATAGTTTTGTCTTTCTTTGTGTCAGTGTCTTTATCTATAAAGAATAAAATAGTACTATTATTCAGTGTTATTGTGAAGATTAAATGTGTTAATGAATGTAAAGAAAATGTGATAGTGTCAGCACATAATGCTCAATAAATGTTTATTATTATCATATAAAGTGACTTTTTTAGGCATCTGTGTCGAAGTTTCATTAATAATTTTCTGACTTTCATCCTGAAATTCTGTACACTATACTGAAATAATCTATATAGACTCAACATCCAAAAAACCAATAATCCAGTTAAAAAATGGGCAGAAGACATGAACAGACATTTTCTCAAAGACATATAGATGATGAGCAGACACATAAAAATATGCTCAACATCACTCATCATCAGGGAAATACAAATCAAAACTGCAATGAGATATCACCTTATACCTGTCACAATGGCTAAGGTCAACATCACAGGAAAAAACAGATGTTGGTGAGGATGAGGAGAAAGGGGAACTCTCCTACACTGTTGATGGGAATGCAAACTCTGGAGTTTCCAGAGTGCAGCCACTCTGGAAAACAGTATGGAATTTCCCCCAAAGTTTTTAAAATAGGACTACCCTATGACCCACCAATTGCATTACTAGGTATTTACCCGAAGGATACAAAAGTACAGATTTGAAGGGGCACATGCACCCTGGTGTTTATAGCAGCATTATCACATATCTATATCTATATCCATAGCTATATCTATATCTTATCTATCTATATGGATGGACTATTACTCAGCCATGAAAAAGAATGAAATCTTGCTACTTGCAATGGCGTGGATGGAGTTACAGTATATTATGCTAAGTGAAATAAGTCAGTCAGAGAAAGACAAAAACCATATGATTTCATTCACATGTGGAAATTTAAAATACAAAACAGATGAATATGGAAGGAAAAAAGGGAGGCAAACCACAAAACAGACTTTTAACTATAGAGGACAAACTGAAGGTAGCTGGAGGGAAGGTGGACAGGGGAATGGGTTGAATGAGCAATTAAGGAGGGCATTTGTGATGAGCACTGGGTGTTATATGCAAGTGATGAGTCACTAAATTCTATTCCTGAAACTAGTATTATAGTATACATTAACTAAATGGAATTTAAATAAAAATTTGAAACAAAATAAATAAAAAGACATTCTTTAATCTATGATAATAAAATATTTTCTATACTTAAAATTAAGCTATGGTATATACTTTAATTCAGAACTATATGATAATATATTAATTATTTAATATTTGATAATATATTGGTTAATTATTTAATATATTTATTAAATATATAAAATGTAAGTTATATATTTTAATCTATATTTGTGTTAAATATAAATAATATATTTAATATGTTTGCTATATTAATTAAAATATCAGGCCTAGGCAGGGCGCCAGGGTGGCTCCATCGGTTAAGCATCTGATTCTACATTTCGGTTCAGGTCATGGGCTGAGCATGGAGCCTGCCTAAGATTTTCTCTCCCTCTCCCTCTGCTGCTCCCATGCTCACTGCTCTCTCTCTCTCTCTCTCTCTCTCAAAAAAGAAAAAGAAAAAGAAAGAAATCATGCGCAGAAGCTCCTTCTATTTATCCCAGGCCACTATTCTGACTTGAAATTCTCAGTGAAATTAGTCAATAAAAGCTCAGAAATTCTATATAACTCCTTACTTTAATCAATTTCCCAAAATGTAAACAGCAGAAGGAAATGAAATTTAGAAAATCAGAATTATTTTACTAAAATATAAAAGTCAGGTTCTAGGCTATTTTCACAAGAGTCTGGAATAAAAATATCTATTCATATTGTCACAAAATATGGAGGCTTTCTGGTTTAAAACCAATAAACACTACATAAATAATGGTTTCACATTTTCCAGAATGCAATCCACTATAGCACATACTCTTCAGAAAGCTAAGGATATTCTCTAGCTAGAAAACCATTGGTTTACATGTCCTGAATCAAACCCCCGTCCTACCTCTCCACCCACATTGTCATTTTCGTCTTTGATCCTTGATGATAATAGGTTAGTAGAATACGGAAATAGTTTGTCTTTCTTCAAAAGGACTTGGTAGCTCTTATTGTATGGATATACTGCAGGTGGTAATTTAAAATAAGACAATCTATTATTAAGAGCCATTAAACAAAATAATAATTGCTCGTAGGATCTTCCAAATTTATACCGTAATAAGAAATCGTAGGGCTTCCTCGCGTTTCATTTACACAATTCTTAACTAGGGAGAGATTAAATCCCTTTCTATAGGCAAACTACTTCCCCAGAACAATTACAGAGCTGAAACTGTCACTGAATCCTGCTTTCCTCAGCAATTCAAAATAAAGGTTCATAAAGCACTTGGTACCTCTCAACCTATTATTTAGTATGAGATTTAAAGCTGTCACTGATGTCACCTTATTAGGGTAGACGGCTTGATGTCATGTTGACACTAAACTCCATCTAAAAGCTTCCAAAAATGTGCAGGGTGTCTTGTTCTAACTTTTACAACCTTTGATACAACCATCTGAAGTGGTCTTTTAACAAGCAGAAACCAATAACTTTAGTAAGCTCCATAATGTGAGAGAATCAGGGCAGAAACATTTGTATTCTGATGTTTTACACCAGAAATTGCACAAGGTAGTAGTAATGAGATGAGTGGGGCATATGACAAAGCTCTAAGTGAGAGTCTGGACTCAAATTGGAGAAAAAGAGCAGAGAAAAGAAAAATAAAAAGTTAAAAAGTGGATTGGACCAGGAGACCTTTTGGTAATTGAGAATGGGAAGGAGAAATAGAGGGCAATTACAAAACGTCTTGTTTTTAGGCTTCATAGATGGACATGGTATTAATCCTCATACATTGATGGGCTAGGGTATTAAAAAGAAAATTGTAGAATTACTGCATCAGTTCAAGGTCTAGGGCAGTTGTCTCGATCTGGTTCCACCTTATACATCATAAGCAAATGTGGTTCCTCTCAACCTCAGTTTGCTTTGCCTTCTTTTCCTCTGGCTGTGGGGCATATAATTTGAACCAACTTTTTCTCTAATCAGAGTGGTGAGACCAGAAATTTTATTTACACATTTGATTCAAGGCTCTTAAGTCCAGGAAAAATTGTGATCTGACTTAGCTTACTGATATACTTCATTGTAGTGTTGACATGCAAGCCTCTCCTTTATTGTGAAGTAAAAACAGAACAAAATACAATAAATAAGACATCCAATGTCATAATTTGAGAGTCACTGAACTGGAGATGAATCAAAACAATTTCCAAACTATCTATGGTGAGAACCAGTTATTTATTTTGAACAAATATCTTATGTGATATAAACTCTCACCTATAAAAAATACAATAAAATATGAATTCTTAAAATAGAAGAAAAAATACCCAATTTTATATCACTCACTATTACATTTAATTGACATATTAGTCTGCCAAATTAGTCTGCCAAGTTTCTAAATACTTTTGACCGCTGCCCTGTTTTTACAATGCATGGTGGCAAAGAGTTCATAGACATTTTCTGTCCTGTCAAACACAGTTTGGGTAGCCCTGGATTGCAGAACCTGAAACCAAAAGGAAACATGCAGTTAAGCAGTGCTGAGGACAGAAAGAGCTATGACTGAGAAAGGACATGAAATGTTGTAATAGCCCTAAACCACTGCTGGGATAAGAAAAACAAAACTGTTTCTCAGAGCCCACAGTCTCTCATGGTCTGAGAAATAAACTGACGGTTTTGGAGGGGAGGGGGGTGGGGGATTGAGTGAGCCTGGTGGTGAGTATTATGGAGGAAACGTATTGCAAGGAGCACTAGGTGTGGTGCATAAACAATGAATTTTGGAACCCTGAAAAAAATAAAATTAAATTATATTTTAAAAAAAGAATTTACTTGGTGATGTAATAAATATTAATTATATTAAATCTCAAAAAGGAAACCCTAATGTCATTATTTTTAAAAACAATTTTTTAAGGATTTTATTTATTTATTTGAGACAGAGAGATACAGGAAGAGTGAGAGAGCATGAGCAGGGGAGAGGCAGAGGGAGAGGGAGATCCAGACTCAACGCTAAGCCAGGATTCCGATTTGGAGCTCAGTCCCAGGAGGCTGGGATCATGACCTGAGCCAAAGGCAGATGCTTAACCGTCTGAGCCACCCAGGTACCCCTGTCATTATTTTTAAAAACTTTTTACTAGCTAGACCTCACAAAATGGAGAGGGGGGAGTTCATACACTGGAGCTGAGAGTTTGTCTGTTTTTGACTATGGAGGGAAAAAAGGTATTTTGGAGAAAAGGGATAGGAGCAGTTGAAAGACAGGAGTAGGACTTCTCAATCTAAGATTAGAAGTTTGAATTTCCTGTCATACTTTTAGATCTTCATTACAGAAAATTTTTAGAATGATGCTATGCAGAGTTTCCTAAAATACCAGCTTGCATTCTTACATAAATGATCACCTGCTCCTCTTTTCAGCTTACATTCAGCTTACTTTTTTTTTTTTTTTTTTCCCATTGCTGCTAGAAAGTTGTCCAACAGCACATACATTCCTGGTCCTCCACTCAAAGAGTAGACCCTTTCTCAGATGCAAATATTTACAAAAGTAATGACACAGGATAGCACAATATTTTTATTTCTAAACCCACTTCATGGAGGAAAGGTGACCTGATATAAGATTATTGATTGGCACTCATTAATCTAGTATTAAAAACGCTAGAGCTGAGAAGTTTTTGACATTTCCACCCCCATTTAGGGAAAACTGTCTTCAGTATTTTTTTAAATGACAAGTAAAATTTAATATTGAATTGCAAAGAATTTCAGTTCTTGACAGATTTAATAATTTTGACAGCACCTAATTCAAATGGAGTTTCACAGATCTCTAAGGACCACAAAATAAAGAAGCTTAAATTATTCAAATGGAAGAAGATCTGAAAATAGAATAAGTGACATTTGTCTGACTTGCCAACCTTTGAAGCCTACCCATGATCACTAAAGGACCTTTCAGAGAAGTTTCTTTTTTCAAACCATTACGACACATAGGTGTCCCCTGCAAGAAAGTGTCATCTATCAAAGTGACAGATCAAACAAAGGGCAGCACATACAATAGAGATATATTAAACTAATGATTCCAAGAACTTCACGGGAAACTGTAGAGAAACTGATCGATTCAGTTTAGTGTTTAAAAGAAAAAAAAAATCTGACAACAAATTTAACCCTAAAGTCTTGGTGTGGACTTATTTTATGTAACTAAATGTACATAATCACATATACCCATAGTGAAGAGAATGTATATATAAAAAGTAATGAAATTTTCTAGATTTAGGTGAAAAATAAAGTACTAGTATTGTGAAGAGGCAATTACTCCAGAAAATTATGTAAGTCAAGCTAAAAATAGTAATAGTGCTAATAGTTGGAATAATAGTAGTAAATGCTCCTGGTATATTTACCAAGTGAAAGGCATTGTACTGAAAGCTCTACATGTATTATCAGGTAAGTACTATTACCATCTTTTAATTGAGATACAATTGACCTATAATATTGTGTAAGTTTAAGATGTACATGTTGGTTTGATTCACATACATTGCCGTATGATAGTCACATTAGTATTAGCTAACGCTTCCATCGCATTACCTAATTAGTATTTATTTTGGAAGTGAGAACATTTACGAATCAGTCTCTTAGCAAGTTTTTAAAGTATGTAATACAGTATTGTTATCCCAATAATCCCAATGCTGTACATTAGATCCCCAAAACTTATTCATCTTCTAACTGGAAATTTGTACCCTTTTACCCAAATCTCCCCATTTTCCCCACCTTCCAGCCCCTCCTGCACTATTGGTGGGAATGCAAACTGTTGAAGTCACTGAGGAAAACAGTATGGGTGTTTCTCAAAAAGTTAAAAATAGAACTACTCTAAGATCCAGTAATTGAGCTACTGGGTATTTACCCCAAAAATACAAAAACACTGATTCAAAGAAATACATGTACCCCCATGTTTATAGCAGAATTATTTACAGTATACAAGTTATGGAAGCAGCCCAAATGTCCATTGATACATGAATGCATAAAGAAGGAGTGGGATATACATATATATATGTACACACACATATATATGTGTATGTATGTGTGTGTACATATATATACATATATGCCACTCCTTTATGCATTCATGTATAATATACAGTGAATATATATGTGTGTGTATATATACACACACATATGTATATACATATATGTGTGTACATAATAATATATACATATACATATTAGAATATATATACATATGTGTGTATATATATACATATATATGTGTATATATATATACACATATATATATTAGACTATTACTTGGCCATAAAAAGTATGAAGTCTTGCCATTGCAAGGACCTGGATTTAGCTACAGAATATAATGCTAAGTGAAACAAGTGAGTCAGAGAAAGACAAATTCTATATTATTTTACTCATATGTGGAGTTTAAGAAACAAAATAAATGAGCAAACAAAAGAGAGAGAGATAAGCCTAGAAATAGACTATTAACTACTGAGAACAAACTGATGGTTACCAGAGGGGAGGTCGGGGGGGATGGGTGAAAGGTGATGGGGATTAAGGAGAGCACTTGTTATGATGAGCACTGGGTGATGTATGGAACTATTGAATCTCTACATTTTATACCTGAAACTAATATAACACTGTATGTTAATGATACTGGAATTTAAATTTTTAAAAAACTTCAAAAAGGAGCTTTGATAACATTTTCATAAACAAATGTTATATATTCTAAATGTTTTATCTGAATGTGAGTCTCAGAATTACTTAAGCCTTTCCTTGAGACTTTTTGAGAATATCAATAATTTCATGATTTTCTGAATAATTGGTTCTTAAGTGCTGTGTAGCAGAAATGAACCAGCCTGAAGTCAAATATGAGTGTTTATCTATTTCATAAATAAATAAAATGGAAAAGAAAGAGTATCCATTCTGCCACACAAAAATAATTCTAAAAATTTTGGAAAGTTTGAGGGAGAAGGAAAAAGAAGGAATGGGTTTTATTTTAACAAATATTATTCTGGCAGTTGCAGAAGTATGTTATCAGGGGAACTCCATGAAGATTTTGTCCTCAGTTCCACTATTATTAATTATTATAATTGTACATGATTCCCAGTTAAATGGAGACAACCATAAGCTTGTGAATTATGTATTTTACTAAGTAAGTGTTCTAAAAAGCAAACATATAAGTGCACATGCACAAATACATCCACACATTCTTCCATGTCATTAACTGGAGCACATTTTTAAGACCAAACATATAGGAAGGATATAATTTCAAATCAAAGCATGTATCAGTGTACAAATTTGTTTGACTCCTAAGTTGGGACAGTGACATCAGAATGACAGAGAGAGGGCTTCCTTAAAATAATTCCATAACAATTTATTTATATGATCTCATCTCAAGAGATTGGATCCAGAGTGTCTGGGTAGCGAAGGACATCTGGCATTTGGCTTTATGAAAAAGTTTCTGCAGTGACCTTATTCTTTTCACTATGACAAGAGTTTGGTTAAGCATTCTCACTATTAGCAAGCAGTTTCTGACACTAAAATAATAGATTCCAAGACAAATACGATTTACAAATTGTTGACTTAAATAAATCATTTGATCCTAAGATGCAGATTTAGAATAATATAAAATAAAATAAAACTTTAGAAATAAAAGGGCTGGAAGTATATCACAGTGAATTTTTTTTTTTTTTTGGTAGTTTAAGAGAGTTCTGCTTCCATATTTTAGTTTTTAAAATATACTAGATAGTCTTTTAGGTCTATTATAATTACTCCTGCACTGTAAAATACATCAGTATCATCTGGGAAAATTCTAGTTCCTTTAATGATAGGAGGTTTTCCTTCCCTCAAAATATAATTCTTACATTATGATGCACAATACTTCACAAATATAGAACTTTCCTTGCATGGTCTCTATGTTACCCACAATTTGTCCTGTCACATTAAAAAAAAGATTATTCATAATATTAGTAAACCATTAGTTCATCACTAATGGAATGAGAAAACCACATCTAAAAATGTCTTAAGTAGTAGGAGAATCAACATAAATCAATCTTTTTTCTCAAGTTAATAACAGTGTCCACTTCTCAATTTTCCACTTTCTTGTAATGTCAGAAAATAAGAATTTGGGATTTAATCATATGCTGGACACCAAGTAACATTTTCTCATATGATGTCCCAATGGGAAAAGATTTTGAATAAGGAACATCAAATAGGAAGGAAAAGAATCCATGCTGAAAATTTAGAAAGAGGAAACTAAGATATTTATTATGCCTTCAAATAGAAGAAAAAATAAATGCAATTTTAATTTTTTATTTAGTATTATTTGAGTTTTTGCCATTTTAAATTTTCATTTTAACGTCTTAATATACCTACCATTTGTCACAATGTGCTTCTTTAATTTACCATCTACCTATTTTAATACATACTTAAGAAGTACTGCGTTCAATGTTGATATCAACACACATTATTTGTTTCATTAGGTCTAGGACATAACTAAAGAACTGAAAAGTAAAGCCAAGAAACATGAGATAAGGATTCAATACAGGAGTTTCTTCCGTGAATTTTTTACTAAAGACTGCAATTTAATTCTGAAAGATAATGAATTCTGCACTCTTGAAAATCATATGATTTTATAGGTTAATGTAGATGTCTCATTAAATGAAAAATGTTGCCCTCTACTTTAACTCGTTCCTCCTATACCTCCGATCAGATTCAGTTTTCCCCCTGGAATCTTACTGAAGATAATGCATCTACTCACTTTCTTAATTCCTTCTTTACAAAACTTTTTTGAGGGTGAAGACAATGGAGATTTCACCTTTTGACAATACACTAAAATGAAAGTATTGTATGTTTGATGGACAGGAAACTTGAATTAATTTACAATATTAGTTAGGTCTTCAGTTTCACCTGGCACAACCTAAAATTAATTATTGATAGCAAATGTTAGAAATTGCCCCGTTTTCCAAATAGGTTTTTATTTCAGAACACTGTGGGACTGTTCATAAAAGTATCAAGTATTCTACCTCATGTTATTTTTGCTAGTTTCCACAAAAACTCACTGATTTGGTTTGACTCTTTGTTGTTTTTCATAAATATTTATGTATAATATCATTTTCCTTGTAAACAGGATGTTTCCTGCCCAAAGGGAGGAAAAACAATTTGTGTGTTAATTTTATCTCACTGGTTTTGTTCAGCTTCAGTAGCTGTGTATATAAAAGCAGAGATTAGATAAAGGGGAATACAAGCAACCCCTGTTGCGAACGTAAAGAATTTTAATTAGCATTATGATAATTTTGCAGCAATTCAGGTATATTCCACCCCCTTGCTCATAGTACAAACCAGCTGCTAAACGGTTCCTGTCAGTAGTCCTTCAATATTTATTTAGTTTAGATTTTGCTGCCCCCTACAGAATAACCAAAAGCATTCATGAGTTTGGAGTGTACCTTGAACTTGAAGACGAACGCCTTCCCTCTCTTCTTGGGATTCTGATATAAAATAAATTTTACATGGTAATTATCACTACCATGGATATATTTTGTCATACTTGGGACAATCCTTAATTTTAAGAGGAGCTTAAAATTAAAATAAAATAATAAAAAAGCATTCCTTTCAATAATTCCTCCTGTCTAATCTACATTAAAAAAAAAAAGTGCAATCTTTTAAGGGAAAGATGAGTGACATTTATAATTTTTAAATAGTAACTTCAATGTATAATTATAAAGCATTTTGTCTTTGTTTTCCTATTTGATGACATTTTACTGTCCTTAGTGTCTTACGGACACAAATAGGCCACGAGACTTCAAAAATTCCAATTTATATCAAGAAACATTAAAGATTTACTACTAATAAATATAAAATGCTTCCTTCATTGAAAATTGTATTATTGATTTATCAAACTTTTTTTTCTAGGTCTTCAAATAAAAAAAATTAAATAATGTCTCTTTGTTTTTAAAGTTTACCCAAAGTAGAAAAATTTAAAATTAACCACTAATTGATAATTCAGTGTGTTCTCTTTCCCCAAATAATTGTTACCTAAAAATGTGTAACACACATGGTAATAACTAATTTATTTTATGTATTCTCATTGGTTTATTTTCCTTTCTGGAATAACACTGTTATGAATACGTAAAAGAGGTTAAACATCAAAGGTGTTATTAAGTATTCAAAAAGGAAATAATCAGCACCTCCAAATAGTGACTACGGATGGTGAGATGCTAGGCCAACACTCCTCCTTCAATGCAAGCATATTGTCAGCATTATTATCTCATCTTCAACTAAAATAAATCCTTCAAGTGCTACAGAAAGAAAAAAAAATCTTTGTTATGTTAAAAACAAATGGAATGTTTTATTAATGGTAAACATTTAATATTTTCTTTTTTATAAAATTAAGATTTTGAAACAAAATTATAAAGTGTTCTTGAGATATTTGATATAATTGCTATTTTCTAATTATAGAAGGTTGCATGTTTTCTATTTAAATATAAAGCCAGAGTCTAATATGTGAAAGTGCTTTAAAAAAAAAAAAGTAGACATATAAAAAGGATGTGGAGCCTAATGTGAATGATTTCACTCTACTTTTTATTTTCATCTCCCATCTAAGAAATAGATTTGTTTATTTAAGGATAAACACATCCAAAGTTCACCTAAATGGCCTTTTTTATCTCCAATGTACATCAAGACTTTGCATGTTTACTGCCTTACAAAACATCCTTTTAGCTCCTAATATAGGGTTATCACCGCTAAAAGCCTGTGAAGCAAATTACCACTCTCTGTCTTAATTTTAAATGACATTTCTTTTTTAAAAAAGAGGGAAAAAGAGCATAGGAAATAAAGACTATATAAACCACACTAAAAGGAGGGAGTACATGATTTTTAAACTGAAATATTTTAGTTCTTTATTCTTTGCATTTCCAAATAAATTTTATAATCACCTTATTAACTTCTATAGCAAAAACAGGCCAATGTCTTGTTAAAATTTTACATGATTATTATTAAATGTTTCTGTACTTCATAAAAGCATGAGCTGTACTTTCTTTATAAATTTACATATTTCCTTCCAAGAATTATATAACAAAACTATAAATTCAATTTCTTGAAAAACACTATCCACAAGAGTATCATTTTAATGGAATTGAAAAGATAATCTTTTAATGTAATTGCACTCTCAGGAGAGAAAATAAAGTGAAATTAATTTTAATTCTTTAATAATCAAATACAAATATCATATGCACCTGAAAACAGGCATGTCTGAAATTATATTACTCTAACCACATATTGCAGCCAGGAACAAGAACATTTTAGTAGTGAAAAACAAAATTTTAATAGGTAGCTTTTGTCTTATTCCCATAGTTCATAATACAGGGGGGTTTTATTCAGGAATTTTGTAAAATCTTTCTAAAAGAGAAATATTTTCTGTAGGCTTTGACACTGTCCATATTCTTTTTCACTAAGATAGTCTGTTTTAAAACTTCTCATTAACAACCAAAATTTGTTTGTTAAAGGACATATTCTTCGAAAACAAATGGTATAGGGGCACTTGGGTGACTCGGTGGATTGAGCATGGGACTCCTGGTTTCAGCTTAGGTCACAATCCAGGGTCAGGAGATCGAGCCCTACATCAGGTTCCATGCTCAGCATGGAGTCTGCTTAGGATTCTCTCTCTCCTTCTGCTTCTTCCCTCCTCCTGTTCATGCTCTATCTCCTACTCCCTAAAATAAATAAATCTTAAAAAAAAAAGAAATGCTATAAATGTGGGCATTTCAGATATACATAATTAGAAAATAATTAGAAATGATAAATAAGTTCAGGCAAAGTTTTTATTTTTTGGTCCAACTTTAAATCATAGGTTGAAGTACTTTCATAATACCTTTTAAAAGTAATGGAAGTAAAATTTACACACAATGAAATGCACACTTAAAATGTGCAGTTCAAGGAGTTTTTACAAATGTATATATGTACATTTAACACTTCTATCAAAGTGTAGTATATTTCTACTAGCTAAACTTTACCCTGTGGCCCTCTTATGGTTATTTTAATCTTCTGTAGGTCACAATTCTTCCATATTTTCATCTCTGTGCATTAATTTTGATTATTCCTGAATGTCATGTAAGTGGTATCATGTGTTACATACTCTTTTATATTGGGTTCTTTTATCAACATAGTGTTTTTGACATTTAAAAATGTATCTATCTGGGCGCCTGGGTAGCTCAGTGGTTTAAAGCTTCTGCCTTCGGCTCAGGTCATAATCCCAGGGTCCTGGGATCGAGCCCCACATCGGGCTCTCTGCTCCATGGGGAGCCTGCTTCCTCCTCTCTCTGCCTGCCTCTCTGCCTACTTGTAATCTCTGTCTCTCAAATAAATAAATAAAATCTTTTAAAAAAAATGTATCTATCTGTTGTGTATTCTCCAATTTTTATAGACAAATCATAATCTAGTCTATGAATATGTCATAATGTTTATCCATTCTTCTTCTAACGGACATTTCAACCATTCTCAATCATTTTATCATAAATAATATAGCTATAAATATTAGTAAAATTGGAGCTCAACTGACTGAAACACACAAGCACCACCTCATTCTTCCTTTAATTGTTTTGTGAATTTTCTTTTATTATTATTATTATTATTATTAATTTATTTTATATCTTTTCAGCGTAAAAGTATTCATTGTTTTTGCACCACACTGGTGCTCCATGCAATACATGCCCTCCTTAATACCCCAAACTCCCACCTCCTTAATACCCCAACCTCCCACCCCCTGCTCCTTCAAAACCCTCAGGTTGTTTTTCAGAGTCCATAGTCTCTCATGGTTCGCCCCCCCCTTCCAATTTCCCTCAACTCCCTCTCCTCTCCATCTCCTCATGGCCTCCATGTTATTTGTTATGCTCCACAAATAAGTGAAACCATATGATAATTGACTCTCTCTGCTTGACTTATTTCACTCAGCATAATCTCTTCCAGTCCCGTCCATGTTGATACAAAAGTTGGGTATTCATCCTTTCTGATGGAGGCATAATACTCCATAGTGTATATGGACCACATCTTCCTTATCCATTCGTCCGTTGAAGGGCATCTTGGTTCTTTCCACAGTTTGGTGACCGTGGCCATTGCTGCTATAAACATTGGGGTACAGATGGCCCTTCTTTTCACTACATCTGTATCTTTGGGGTAAATACCCAATAGTGCAATTGCAGGGTCACAGGGAAGCTCTATTTTTAATTTCTTGAGGAATCTCCACACTGTTCTCCAAAGTGGCTGCACCAACTTGCATTCCCACCAACACTGTAAGAGGGTTCCCCTTTCTCCACATCCTCTCCAACACACGTTGTTTCCTGTCTTACTAATTTTGGCCATTCTAATTGGTGTAAGGTGGTATCTCAATATGGTTTTAATTTGAATCTCCCTGATGGCTAGTGATGATGAACATTTTTTCATGTGTCTGATAGCCATTTGTATGTCTTCATTGGAGAAGTGTCTGTTCATATCTTCTGCCCATTTTTTGATATGATTATCTGTTTTGTGTGTTTTGAGTTTGAGAAGTTATAGATCCTGGATATCAACCTTTTGTCTGTACTGTCATTTGCAAATATCTTCTCCCATTCTGTGGGTTGCCTCTTTGTTTTGTTGACTGTTTCCTTTGCTGTGCAGAAGCTTTTGATCTTGATGAAGTCCCAAAAGTTCATTTTCACTTTTGTTTCCATTGCCTTTGGAGACATATCTTGAAAGAAGTTGCTGTGGCTGATATCAAAGAAGTTACTGCCTATGTTCTCCTCTAGGATTCTAATGGATTCCTGTCTCCCGTTGAGGTCTTTTATCCATTTTGAGTTTATCTCTGTGTATGGTGTAAGAGAATCATTGAGTTCCATTCTTCTACATATAGCTGTCCAATTTTCCCAGCACCATTTATTGAAGAGACTGTTTTCTTTCCTCTGTATATTTTTTCCTGCTTTGTCGAAGATGATTTGACCATAGAGTTGAGGGCCCATATGTGGGCTCTCAACTCTGTTCCACTGGTCTCTGTGTCTGTTTTTACGCCAGTACCATGCTGTCTTGGTTGATCACAGCTTTGTAGTAAAGCTTGAAATCAGGTAACGTGATGCCGCCAGTTTTGTTCTTCTTTTTCAACATTTCCTTAGCAATTCGGGGTCTCTTCTGATTCCATACAAATATTAGGATTATTTGCTCCAGCTCTTTGGAAAATACTGGTGGAATTTTGATCAGAATGGCATTAAAAGTATAAATTGCGCTAGGCAGTATAGACATTTTAACAATGCTTATTCTTCTGATCCAAGAGCATTGAATAGTCTTCCATCTTTTTCTGTCTTCTTCAATTTCTTTCATGAGTGTTCTGTAGTTCCTTGAGTACAGATCCTTTACCTCTTTGGTTAGGCTTATTCCCAGGTATCTTATGGTTCTTGGTGCTATAGTAAATGGAATCAATTCTGTAATTTCCCTTTCTGTATTTTCATTGTTAGTGTATAAGAAAGCCACTGATTTCTGTACATCGACTTTGTATCCTGCCACGTTACCGAATTGCTGTATGAGTTCTAGTAGTTTGGGGGTGGAGTCTTTTGGGTTTTCCATATAAAGAATCATGTCATCTGCAAAGAAGAGAGAGTTTGACTTCTTCATTGCCAATTTGGATACCTTTTATTTCTCTTTGTTGTCTGATTGCTGTTGCTATGACTTCTAATACTATGTTGAACAAGAGTGGTGAAAGTGGACATCCTTGTCGTGTTCCTGATCTCAGCAGGAAGGCTGCAAGCTTTTTCCCACTGAGGATGATATTTGCTGTGGGTCTTTCATAGACAGATTTTATGAAGTTCAGGAATGATCCCTCTATCCCTATACTTTGAAGCGTTTTAATCAGGAACGGATGCTGGATTTTGTCAAATGCTTCTTCTGCATCAATTGAGAGGACCATGTAGTTCTTCTATCTTCTCTTATTGATTTGTTCTATCACATTGATAGATTTGCGAATGTTGAACCATCCTTGTAACCCAGGGATGAATCCCACCTGGTCATGGTGGATAATCTTTGTTATGTGCTGTTGGATCCTATTTGCTAGGATCTTGTTGAGAATCTTCGCATCCATATTCATCAGTGATATTGGTCTGAAATTCTCCTTTTTGGTGTGGTCTTTGCCTGGTTTGGGGATCAGGGTAATGCTGGCTTTATAAAAAGAGTCTGGAAGTTTTCCTTCCGCTTCAATTTTTTGAAACAGCTTCAGGAGAATAGGTGTTATTTCTTCTTTGAAAGTTTGGTAGAAATCCCCAGGGAATCCGTCAGGTCCTGGGCTCTTCTTTTTTGGGAGGTTTTTGATCACTGCTTCAATCTTGTTACTAGATATTGGTCTATTCAGGTTGTCAATTTCTTCCTGGTTCAATTTTGGGAGTTTATAGTTTTCCAGGAATGCATCCATTTCATCTAGGTTGCTTAACTTATTGGCATATAACTGTTGATAATAACTTCTTTTTTTTTTTTTAATTTTATTTTTTTTTAAACATATAATATCTTTTTATCCCCAGGGGTACAGGTCTGTGAATCGCCAGGTTTACACACTTCACAGCACTCACCATAGCACATACCCTCCCCAATGTCCATAATCCCACCCCCCCATCCCCCTCCCCCCATTAACCCTCAGTTTGTTTTGTGAGATTAAGAGTCACGTATGGTTTGTCTCCCTCCCAATCCCATCTTGTTTCATTTATTCTTCTCCTACACCCTTAACCCCCCATGTTGCATCTCCTCTCCCTCATATCAGGGAGATCATATGATAGTTGTCGTTCTCCGATTGACTTATTTCGCTAAGCATGATACCCTCTAGTTCCATCCACGTCGTCGCAAATGGCAAGATTTCATTTCTTTTGATGGCTGCATAGTATTCCATTGTGTATATATACCACCTCTTCTTTATCCATTCGTCTGTTGATGGACATCTAGGTTCTTTCCATAGTTTGGCTATTGTAGACATTGCTGCTATAAACATTCGGGTGCACGTGCCCCTTCGGATCACTGCGTTTGTATCTTTAGGGTAAATACCCAGCAGTGCAATTGCTGGGTCATAGGGGAGTTCTATTTTCAACATTTTGAGGAACCTCCATACTGTTTTCCAGAGTGGTTGCACCAGCTTGCATTCCCACCAACAGTGTAGGAGGGTTCCCCTTTCTCCGCATCCTCGCCAGCATCTGTCATTTCCTGACTTGTTAATTTTAGCCATTCTGACTGGTGTGAGGTGGTATCTCATTGTGGTTTTGATTTGTATTTCCCTGATGCCGAGTGATATGGAGCACTTTTTCATGTGTCTGTTGGCCATCTGGATGTCTTCTTTGCAGAAATGTCTGTTCATGTCCTCTGCCCATTTCTTGATTGGATTATTTGTTCTTTGGGTGTTGAGTTTGCTAAGTTCTTTATAAATTTTGGACACTAGCCCTTTATCTGATATGTCATTTGCAAATATCTTCTCCCATTCTGTCAGTTGTCTTTTGGTTTTGTTAACTGTTTCCTTTGCTGTGCAAAAGCTTTTGATCTTGATGAAATCCCAATAGTTCATTTTTGCCCTTGCTTCCCTTGCCTTTGGCGATGTTCCTAGGAAGATGTTGCTGCGGCTGAGGTCGAAGAGGTTGCTGCCTGTGTTCTCCTCAAGGCTTTTGATGGATTCCTTTCTCACATTGAGATCCTTCATCCATTTTGAGTCTATTTTCGTGTGTGGTGTAAGGAAATGATCCAATTTCATTTTTCTGCATGTGGCTGTCCAATTTTCCCAACACCATTTGTTGAAGAGGCTGTCTTTTTTCCATTGGATATTCTTTCCTGCTTTGTCGAAGATGAGTTGACCATAGAGTTGAGGGTCTATTTCTGGGCTCTCTATTCTGTTCCATTGATCTATGTGTCTGTTTTTGTGCCAGTACCATGCTGTCTTGATGATGACAGCTTTGTAATAGAGCTGGAAGTCCAGAATTGTGATGCCACCAACTTTGGCTTTCTTTTTCAATATTGCTTTGGCTATTCGAGGTCTTCTGGTTCCATATAAATTTTAGGATTATTTGTTCCATTTCTTTGAAAAAAATGGATGGTACTTTGATAGGAATTGCATTAAATGTGTAGATTGCTTTAGGTAGCATAGACATTTTCACAATATTTATTCTTCCAATCCAGGAGCATGGAACATTTTTCCATTTCTTTGTGTCTTCCTCAATTTCTTTCATGAGTACTTTATAGTTTTCTGTGTATAGATTCTTAGTCTCTTTGGTTAGATTTATTCCTAGGTATCTTATAGTTTTGGGTGCAATTGTAAATGGGATGGACTCCTTAATGTCTCTTTCTTCTGTCTTGTTGTTGGTGTAGAGAAATGCAACTGATTTCTGGGCATTGATTTTATATCCTGACACTTTACTGAATTCCTGTACAAGTTCTAGCAGTTTTGGAGTGGAGTCTTTTGGGTTTCCCACATATAGTATCATATCATCTGCGAAGAGTGATAGTTTGACTTCTTCTTTGCCAATTTGGATGCCTTTAATTTCCTTTTGTTGTCTGATTGCTGAAGCTAGGACTTCTAGTACTATGTTGAATAGCAGTGGTGATAACGGACATCCCTGTGTTCCTGACCTTAGCGGAAAAGCTTTCAGTTTTTCTCCATTGAGAATGATATTTGCGGTGGGTTTTTCATAGATGGCTTTGATAATATTGAGGTATGTGCCCTCTATCCCTACACTTTGAAGAGTTTTGATCAGGAAGGGATGCTGTACTTTGTCAAATGCTTTTTCAGCATCTATGGAGAGTATCATATGGTTCTTGTTCTTTCTTTTATTAATGTGTTGTATCACATTGATTGATTTGCGGATGTTGAACCAACCTTGCAGCCCTGGAATAAATCCCACTTGGTCGTGGTGAATAATCCTTTTAATGTACTGTTGAATCCTATTGGCTAGTATTTTGGTGAGAATTTTTGCATCTGTGTTCATCAAGGATATTGGCCTGTAGTTCTCTTTTTTGATGGGATCCTTGTCTGGTTTGGGGATCAAGGTGATGCTGGCCTCATAAAATGAGTTTGGAAGTTTTCCTTCCATTTCTATTTTGTGGAACAGTTTCAGGAGAATAGGAATTAGTTCTTTAAATGTTTGGTAGAATTCCCCCGGGAAGCCGTCTGGCCCTGGGCTTTTGTTTGTTTGGAGATTTTTGATGACTGTTTCAATCTCCTTACTGGTTATGGGTCTGTTCAGGCTTTCTATTTCTTCCTGGTTCAGTTGTGGTAGTTTATATGTCTCTAGGAATGTATCCATTTCTTCCAGATTGTCAAATCTGTTGGCGTAGAGTTGCTCATAGTATGTTCTCATAATCGTCTGTATTTCTTTGGTGTTAGTTGTGATCTCTCCTCTTTCATTCATGATTTTATTTATTTGGGTCCTTTCTCTTTTCTTTTTGATAAGTCTGGCCAGGGGTTTATCGATCTTATTAATTCTTTCAAAGAACCAGCTCCTAGTTTCATTGATTTGTTCTATTGTTTTTTTGGTTTCTATTTCATTGATTTCTGCTCTGATCTTTATGATTTCTCTTCTCCTGCTGGGTTTAGGGTTTCTTTCTTGTTCTTTCTCCAGCTCCTTTAGGTGTAGGGTTAGGTTGTGTACCTGAGACCTTTCTTGTTTCTTGAGAAAGGCTTGTACCGCTATATATTTTCCTCTCAGGACTGCCTTTGTCGTGTCCCACAGATTTTGAACCGTTGTGTTTTCATTATCATTTGTTTCCATGAATTTTTTCAACTCTTCTTTAATTTCCTGGTTGACCCATTCATTCTTTAGAAGGATGCTGTTTAGTCTCCATGTATTTGGGTTCTTTCCAAATTTCCTCTTGTGATTGAGTTCTAGCTTCAGAGCATTGTGGTCTGAAAATATGCAGGGAATGATTCCAATCTTTTGATAACGGTTGAGACCTGATTTAGGACCGAGAATATGATCTATTCTGGAGAATGTTCCATGTGCACTAGAGAAGAATGTGTATTCTGTTGCTTTGGGATGAAATGTTCTGAATATATCTGTGATGTCCATCTGGTCCAGTGTGTCATTTAAGGCCTTGATTTCCTTGTTGATCTTTTGCTTGGATGATCTGTCCATTTCAGTGAGGGGAGTGTTAAAGTCCCCTACTATTATTGTATTATCGTCGATGTGTTTCTTTGATTTTGTTATTAATTGGTTTATATAGTTGGCTGCTCCCATGTTAGGGGCATAGATATTTAAAATTGTTAGATCTTCTTGTTGGACAGTTCCTTTGAGTATGATATAGTGTCCTTCCTCATCTCTTATTATAGTCTTTGGCTTAAAATCTAATTGATCTGATATAAGGATTGCCACTCCTGCTTTTTTCTGATGTCCATTAGCATGGTAAATTCTTTTCCACCCCCTCACTTTAAATCTGAAGGTGTCTTCGGGTTTAAGATGAGTTTCTTGTAGGCAACATATAGATGGGTTTTGTTTTTTTATCCATTTTGATACCCTGTGTCTTTTGATTGGGGCATTTAGCCCATTCACATTCAGGGTAAGTATTGAGAGATATGAATTTAGTGCCATTGTATTGCCTGTAAGGTGACTGTTATTGTATATTGTCTCTGTTCCTTTCTGATGTACTACTTTTAGGGTCTCTCTTTGCTTAGAGGACCCCTTTCAATATTTCCTGTAGAGCTGGTTTGGTGTTTGCAAATTCTTTCAGTTTTTGTTTGTCCTGGAAGCTTTTAATCTCTCCTTCTATTTTCAATGATAGCCTAGCTGGATATAGTATTCTTGGCTGCATGTTTTTCTCATTTAGTACTCTGAATATATCATGCCAGCTCTTTCTGGCCTGCCAGGTCTCTGTGGATAAGTCTGCTGCCAATCTAATATTTTTACCATTGTATGTTACAGACTTCTTTTCCCGGGCTGCTTTCAGGATTTTCTCTTTGTCACTAAGACTTGTAAATTTTACTATTAGGTGACGGGGTGTGGACCTATTCTTATTGATTTTGAGGGGGGTTCTCTGAATCTCCTGGATTTTGATGCTTGTTCCCTTTGCCATATTGGGGAAATTCTCTCCAATAATTCTCTCCAATATACCTTCTGCTCCCCTCTCTGTTTCCTCTTCTTCTGGAATCCCAATTATTCTAATGTTGTTTCGTCTTATGGTGTCACTTATCTCTCGAATTCTCCCCTCATGGTCCAGTAGCTGTTTGTCCCTCTTTTGCTCAGCTTCTTTATTCTCTGTCATTTGGTCTTCTATATCGCTAATTCTTTCTTCTGCCTCATTTATCCTAGCAGTGAGAGCCTCCATTTTTGATTGCACCTCATTAATAGCTTTTTTGATTTCAACTTGGTTAGATTTTAGTTCTTTTATTTCTCCAGAAAGGGCTTTTATATCTCCCGAGAGGGTTTCTCTAATATCTTCCATGCCTTTTTCAAGCCCGGCTAGAACCTTGAGAATCGTCATTCTGAACTCTAGATCTGACATATTACCAACGTCTGTATTGATTAGGTCCCTAGCCTTTGGTACTGCCTCTTGTTCTTTTTTTTGTGGTGAATTTTTCTGCCTTGTCATTTTGTCCAGATAAGAGTAGATGAAGGAGCAAGTAAAATACTAAAAGGGTGGCAACAACCCCAGGAAAATATGCTTTAGCCAAATCAGAAGAGATCCCAAATCGTGAGGGGGAGAAAGGGGATAAAAAGAGGTTCAGAAAGAAGAAAAAGAAAAAAAAAAAAAAGAAAAAAAAAAAAAAAAAAAGGAAGAAACAAATAAAAAAAAAAAAAAAATAAAGAAAAAAATATAAAAAGGAAAAAAAAATATATATTAGATAAACTAGTTAAAAAACGTTAAAAAAGAAAAGGGTAAAAGTTAAAAAAATTTAGCAGAAGAAGAAAAATAAATTGAAAAAGAAAAAAAATTAAATTAACTGCAAGGCTAAAGAATCATGGGGAGAAAGCCATGAGTTCCGTGCTTTGCTTTCTCCTCCTTTGGAATTGCGCTGCTCTCCTTGGTATTGAAACTGTACTCCTTGGTAGGTGAACTTGATCCTGGCTGGGCTTCTTGTTGATCTTCTGGGGGAGGGGCCTGTTGTAGCGATTCTCAAGTGTCTTTGCCCCGGGCGGAGTTGCACCGCCCTTACCAGGGGCCGGGCTGAGTAATCCGCTTGGGTTTGCTTTCGGGAGCTTTTGTTCCCTGAGCGCTTTCCGTAGAGTTCCGGAGGGCGGGAATGAAGATGGCGGCCTCCCAGTCTCCGGCCCGGAGGAGCCGAGAGCCCGGGGCCCCACTCCTCAGTGCGCCCTCAGAGAACAGCGCCGATTTACTCCCGTCACCCTGCCTCTGGCCGTGCTCCGAGCTGACCGAGCCTGCGACCGGTTCAAGGTAACCCCGAGCTTAGAGCTTACTCCTCGGCTCTGTCTCTGTAGCCGGCTTCCCTGTTCTAATACTTGTAAGCTCTGCGACACTCAGACACCCCTGATCCTTCTGTGACCCTGCGGGACCTGAGGCCACACTGACCCTGCGTGGGCTTCACCCCGGTTAAGCCTCTGGAGCGATGTCCCTCAGCGGAACAGACTTTTAAAAGTCCCGATTTTGTGCTCCGTTGCTCCGCCGCTTGCCGGGAGCCGGCCCCTCCCCCCACGGTCTATCTTCCCGTCGCTTTGGATTCACTTCTCCGCCCGTCCTACCTCAGAAAGTGGTTGATTTTCTGTTTCTAGAGTTGCTGTTCTTCTTCTCTTCCATCTCCCGTTGGATTTGTAGGTGTTTGCAATCTTTAGATAAGCTATCTAGCTGATCTCCCGCTACCTGAAGTAGTCTCAGCCTGCTACTTCTCCGCCATCTTGACTCCTCCTCCTGATAATAACTTCTGATGATAGTTTCTACTTCCTTAGTATTAGTTGTGATCTTTCCCTTTTCATTCATAATTTATTAATTTCGGCTTTCTCTCTTTTCTTTTGGATTAGTGTGGCCAATGGTTTATCGATTGTATTCTTTTGAAAAACCAGCTTCTAGTTTCATTGATATGTTCTCTATATCTCTAGTTTCTACCTCATTGGTCTCTGCTCTAATCTTGATTATTTCCCTTCATATGTGTGGAGTTGGTTTGATTTGTTATTGATTCTCCAGTTCTTTAAGGTGTAGAGACAGCTGCTGTATTCTGGATTTTTCAATTTTTTTGAGGGAGGCTTGGATGGCTATGTATATCCCCCTTAGGACCACCTTTTCTGTAGCCCATATATTTTGGACCGAAGTGTCTTCATTCTCATTGGTTTCCATGAATTGCTTCAGTTCTTCTTTGATCTCCTGGTTGATCCAAGCATTCCTAAGCAAGGTGGTCTTTAGCTTCCAGGTGTTTGAGTTCCTTCTGAACTTTTCCTTTTGATTGAGCTCCAGTTTCAAAGCATTGTGATCTGAGAATATGCAGAGAATAATCTCAGCCTTTTGGTATCAATTGAGTCCTGATTTGTGACCCAGTATGTGGTCTCTTCTGGAGAAGGTTCCATGTGCACTTGAGAAGAATGAGTATTCTGTTGTTTTAGGGTGGAATGTTCTGTATATATCTATGAGGTCCATCTGGTCCAATGTGTCATTCAATGCTCTTGTTTCTTTATTGATTTTCTGCTTGGAAGATCTATTACTGAGAGAGGCATGTTAAGATCTCCTACTATTAATGTATTCATATCAATATAACTCTTTATCTTGATTAATAGTTTTCTTATGTAATTGGCTGCTCCCATATTGGGGGCATAGATATTTACAATTGTTAGATCATCTTGGTGGATAGTCCCTTTAAGAATTATGTAGTGTCCTTCTGTATCTCTGACTACAGTCTTTAGTTTAAAATCTAATTTATCTGATATGAGAATTGCTACCCCAGCCTTCTTTTGAGGCCCATTGGCATGAAAGATGCTTCTCCATCCCTTCACTTTCAGTCTAGGTGTATCTTTAGGCTCAAAATGGGTCTCTTGTAGACAACATATGGTTGGGTCCTGTCGTTTTATCCAATCCACAACCCTGTGCCATTTTATGGGCGCATTTAGGCCATTCACATTGAGAGTGATTATTGATAGATATGTTTTTATTGACATCGTGTTACCTTTGAAGTCTTTCTTTTTGTAGATTGTCTCTATATTTCTGTTCAATGATCTTCTTAGGATTTTTCCTCTTTTATAGAACCCCCCCTTAATATTTCCTGCAGCGTCGGCTTGGTGGTCGCATACTCTTTTAAGCCTTGCCAGTCTTGGAAACTCTTTATCTTTCCATCCATTTTGAATGTCAGTCTTGCTGGATTAAGTATTCTTGGCTGCATGTTCTTGTCATTTAGTGCCCTGAATATATCTTGCCAGCCCTTTTTGGCTTGCCAGATTTCTGTGGACAGGTCTGACGTTATTCTGATGGGTTTTCCTCTGTACATAAGGAGCTTCTTTGTCCTAGCTGCCTTCAAGAGGGCCTGCCTACAATTATAATTTTTCATTCTCACTATTAGGTGTCTGGAAGACTTTCAAGAATCTATAATCTTGGGGGGAAACCGTTCTGCCTCTAGTACATGAACACTGGTTCGATTCGCGAGATTGGGAAAATTTTCATGGAGAGCTTGTTCTACTATATCTTCTAGACTTCTTTCTTTCTCCTCCCCTTCAGGGATTCCAATAATTCTGACATTGGAACGTTTCATGGCATCATTTATTTCCCTGATTCTGTTTTTGTGGCTTCTAAGCTGTTTGTTCCAGGCTTCCTCCTGATCCTTTCTCTCTATCTGTTTGTCCTCCAGATCGCTAATTCTATCTTCTGTCTCAGTTACCCTAGCTTTTAGAGAATTTAGATTAGATTGGAACTCATTGAGAGCATTGTGAACATCATCCCTGGTGGCTTTCAGTTCTGCCCTAATCAATTCCGTTTGGTCATCATGGCTTTCTCCAACCTAGCTATTGCCTGGATAATTGTTAGCCTGAATTCCCTTTCCGACATATTGTCTATGTCGATAGCCATTAGCTCTGTTGCAGAAGGCCCATTCTCTGTATTTTTCTTCTGTTGGGCATTCCTCCTAGTCATTTTGGTGAGAGATGGCTGAATGGATATAGCTGGATGTATCGACCATGGTGCAGTCAAGGTGCACCCTGGAATGCTTCTGAGCAATCAGGAGTCCCCACCCAAATGAGAGAAAAAAGAAAAGAGAAAAAGAGAGAGAGAGTGAGAGAGAGAGAGAGAGAGAGACAGGAAAAAAAGGGAAGATAAAAGAGAAGGCTCAACCCAAATGGGCCCTAAGATAAGATTTATGAAGTATACAAACAAAAATAGACAAACAAAAAGACTGATAAAAGTATATGAAAAAAAAAAAAAAATATATATATTTATATAAAAGCAGAAAAAAAAAAAAACCTCATCAAAAAGAACCCCAAGAATAAGATTTATATACTATCATGACAAACACAAATACACAGAAACACTGGTGGAAGTAAAAGATGGGAGAGTGGTTATAAATTCTCAGTGTGGGTGAGAAAGGTTATTTTGATTCTTCCTGGATGTATCTTGATATCTTTGTTAAAGGACTCAACTTTCCTAAGAAAAAGGGGGATTAAAAATTGGTTTACCTTTAGGGGTAGCATTGATTGGGGAAAGGGGATTACCTTGAAGTTTAACTCTATATGAATATTAAAAAATAAAAATAAAAAAAATAAACTAAAATTTAAAAAAGATTAAAAAATAGAAAAGCAAAAGAAAAACACAGATATATGTATCAAAAAGTTCAGGTTAAAAGGTTATTATGGAATTTGATGTACTGGACATCTCACTGTGATGGTAAATAGGTTAAAAAAATATTTATATATTAAAAAAATGAACCAGAATAGTGGGAACTTATTAAAAATAAAAGTTGTATCTATGAAGTAGTGGTGGTTGTTCTCTTGTCGTCTTTTTTTTTTTCTTTTTTTTCCTGGTTGATTTACTGGGGGAGGGGCCTGCCACGTGGGTTTTCAAGCAATGTTCCCTGAGTTAAGTCCCCCCACCCCCCTTAAGGGGGTGGGCTCTGAGGAAACCGGTTTTTCAGGCTTTTTTTTCTCTGGAGGTTTTTATGTTTGTTTGTTCTTTTTTTTTTTTTTTCCCTCCTCTCACCTTGACAGCTTTTGATGGTTTTTGGAGGTTTAGAGGAAAGCAAACTGCACCCAGACCTCCCTCTCAGAGAGAAGCCTCAGTCTGTTCCCCTCTGGGTGTTGCAGAGCACATAAATTCCCCGTCGGCCCCTGGCAGAGCAGGTTCTGAGTTCTGGTCCCTGGGAACACAGGAAATCCTGTTTGTACCCAAAACCATGACAGCGGCAGCTATCTGGGCAGCTTCGGACTGCCAGAGAGGTTCCAAGCAGTGATTGTGCACTGAGATTTTCCCGCTGGCCCGGGCTGGGAGTGCCTGGTCTTTCCGGTCCGAGAGCACCGTGCTGGTGCCTTCGTGCACCTCTCTCAGGGGAGGGTGTGAGACACGCAAGTCTCAGGCTCTAATAGCATGGCTCGGCGCTTGCGTGGAGAGCACTAAAAGGCTATGTTTCTGCCTTACGGCGAGGCTCCCAGCCCCTCATGGGAGCGGGTCTCCACATGCTTTCAGGCACGCTGGTGGCTCAGGGATCAAGATGTGGTTTCTCTGCCGCACTCTCTCTGGCTCAGTGCCAGGGGCGGCTGTCCTAGGTTCGGGGATGTAAGCCCCTGTCCCTAATGCCCCGATTCCCACAATTTCCACCCAAGATCCTTTGCTCTTTTGGAGTGCTTTCAAGCAGACTCCAAGTTAATGCTGGTCCCAGATGCAGGGCACTCTCATACTGGGGTATTACTTTCCAATGGGTCACCTCTGGTGGCTCCCTCCCTCTTTTGTTTATCTTCCGATATCAGTCCGATGTTCCCACTCTGCTTTACCTGCCCACTGGCATCTTCTGCCCCCGTAGAGATCCAGAAATGTATAATTCTGATCTCAGGCTGATTTCATGGGTGATCAGAGTTCTTTGGTAGGTAATCAGCTCACTTTAGGTTACAGGTTGAAACAGTGCCTCCTCCTACTTCCCTGCCATCTTGTCTCCTCTTCCTTTAATTTTTGATAAAATTTCCCATCAAACCATCTGGGTAACAAGGTTTATTTTGAGTAAGAGTATTTATTATTAATCCAAAAATTAATAGAAAAGAACTATTCACAATTTTATTTCTTCTTGTGTCCTTTTTATTATATTGAGGCTTTCTTTTTTTAATAATTTTTAAATTATTAAAATTTAATTATTTTTAATTAAAGTAAATTATTTTTAATTTTTAAATTAAATAATTTAAATATAAAAATAATATGTATTATATAAAATAAAATATATAAATATATAATAAAATATATATAAATAATATACAATATAAATAAAATAAATTTTTTAGAAGATTTTATTTATTTATTTGACAGACAGAGATCACAAGTAGGCAGAGAGGCAGGAAGGCAAAGAGAGGAAGGGAAGCAGGCTCCCTGCTGAGCAGAGAGCCCGATGCAGGGCTCAATCATGACCTGAGCTGAAGGCAAAGGATTTAACCCACTGAGCCACCCAGGCGCACCTAAAATAAAATATTTAATAAATAATTTTAAATTAAATTAAAATTTAATTATTAAAATTTCTTAAATTATTAAAATTTAAAAATTTTTAAATTATGTTATTAGTCACCATACAGTATATCATTAGTTTTTGATGGAGTGTTCCATGATTCTTTGTTTGTGTATAACACCCAGTGCTCCATGCAATTTGTGCCCTCTTTAATACCCATCACTGGGCTCACCCATCCCCCAAACCCCCTCTCCTCTAAAAGCCTCAGCTTGATTCCCAGAGTCCATAGTCTCTGATGGTTTGTATACCCCTTCATTTTTCCTTTCCTTCTCCTAATGTCCTCCATGCTACTCCTTATGCTCCCCAAATAGGTGAAACTATATGATAATTTTCTTTCTCTGTTTGACTTATTTCACTTAGCACAATCTCTTCCAGTTCCATCCATGTTGATGCAAATGTTGGGTATTCATCCTTTCTGATGGCTGAGTAATATTCCATTGTATAAACAGACCACGTCTTCTTTATCCATTCGCCTGTTGAAGGGCATCTTGCTCCTTCTACAGTTTGGCTATTGTGAACACTGCTGCTATGCACACTGGAGTGCATATGGCCCTTCTTTCCACTACATCTGTATCTTTGGGGTAAATACTAGTAGTGCAGTTGCTGGTTGCTGGATCATACGGTGCTGTATTGTTAACTTTTTGAGGAACCTCCACACTGTTTTCAAAGTGCCTGTATCAACTTGCACTCCCACCAACAGTGTAAGAGTGTTCCCCTTTCCCCACAACCTTTCCAACATTTGTTGTTTCTTGTCTTGTCAATTTCTGCCATTCAAACAGGTGTAAGGTGGTATCTCAATTGAACATTTTTTCATATGTCTATTACCCATTTGTATGTGTTCTTTGGAGAAGTTTTTGTTTATGTCTTCTACCCATTTCTTGACTTGATTATTTGTTTTTTGGATATTAAGTTTGAGAAGCTCTTTATCTTATTTATCTTAATATCTTTTGGAAATTAAGTTTGAGAAGCTCTTTATAGATCTTGGATACCAGCCCTTTAATGTAGTATCATTTGCAAATATCTTCTGCCATTCCGTGGGTTGTCTCTTTGCTTTGTTGACTATTTACTTTTCTGTGCACAAGCTTTTTATCTTGATGAAAGATTAAAAAAAAAAAAAAGAAAGAAAGAAAGAAAGAAAAAGAAACTTTGGTTTCCCTTGCCTTTGGAGATGTGTTTTGAAAGAAGTTTCTGTGGCTGATGTCAAAAAGGTTATTGCCTATGTTCTCCTCTAGGATTTTGATGGATTCCTGTCTCACATGATGGTCTTTTATCCATTTCAAGTTTATCTTTGTGTATGGTGTAAGAGAATGGTCGAGTTTCATTCTTCTTTATATAGCTGTCCAAATTTCCCAGCACCATTTATTTTTTTTTAAGATTTTATTTATTTATTTATTTGACAGAGAGAGAGAGAGAGAGAGAGAGAGAGAGATCACAAGTAGGCAGAGAGGCAGGCAGAGAGAAAGGGGGAAGCAGGCTCCCCACTGAGCAGAGAGCCCAATGTGGGGGTCAATACCAGGACCCTGAGACCATGACCTGAGCCAAAGGCAGAGGCTTAGCCCAATGAGCCATCCAGGCGCCCCTCCCAGCACCATTTATTGAAGATACCGTCATTGGATATTTTTTCCTGCTTTGTCAAAGATTAGTTGACCATAGAGTTGAGGGTCCATTGCTGGGCTCTCTATTCTGTTCCATTGATCTCTCTGTCTGTTTTTGTGCCAGTACCATGCTGTCTTGTTGATCACAGTTTTGTAACATAGCTTGAAATCAGGCAATGGGATGCCCCCAGGTTTGTTTTTCTTTTTCAACATTTCCTTGGTGATTCAGGGTTTTTTCTGGTTCCATGCAAATTTTAGAATTGCTTGTTCCATCACTTTGAAAAATTCCATTGGTATTTTGACTGGGATGGCTTTCAAAGTACAAATTACTCTGGAAAGCACAGACATTTTAACAATGTTTATTCTTCTGATCCATAGCATGGGAAGTATTTCCATCTTTTTGTGTCTTCTTCAATTTCTCTGATAAGTGTTCTGTAGTTTCTAGAGTATAGATGCTTTACCTCTTTGCTTAGGTTTATTCCAAGATATCCTAACGTTATTGGTGTTATTGTAAATGAAATTGATTACCTAATTTCTCTTTCTACAGTTACATTTTTAGTGTATAGGAAAGCAACTGATTTCTGTGCTTTGATTTTATATCCTGTTACATTACTGAATTCCTGTATGAGTTCTAGTAATTTGGGGGTGTTCTTCTGGGTTTTCCAGCATAAAGTATCATGTCAACTGTGAAGACAGAGAGTTTTTTAAAAGATTTTATTTATGTATTTGACAGATAGAGATCACAAGCAGGCAGAGAGGCAGGCAGAGAGAGAGGAGGAAGCAGGCTCCCTGCTGAGCAGAAAGCCCAATGCAGGGCTCGATCCCAGGACCGTGGGATCATGACCCGAGCCAAAGGCAGAGGCTTTAACCCACTGAGCCACCCAGGCGCCCCAAGAATTTGACTTCTTTGACTGTTTGAATACCTTTCATTTCTTGTTGTTGTCTGATTGCTGTTGCTAGCACTTCCAGTACTATGTTGAACAACAGTGGTGAGAGTAAGCATCCTTGTCGTGTTCCTGATCTTAAGGGAAAGGCTCTCAGCTTTTCCCTATTGAGAATGATATTGTCTGTGGGTTTTTCATAGATAGTTTTTATGAAATGAGGAATGTTCCCTCTATCCCTACACTCAAAGAGTTTTAATCAGGAAAGGATGCTGTATTTTGTCAAATGCTTTTTCTCCATCAATTCAGAGGATCATGTGGTTCTTGCCTCTTCTCTTATTAATGTGTTCTATCACATTGATTGATTTGAAAATGCTGAACCACCCTTACATCCCAGGGATAAATCCCACCTGGTCGTAATGGATAATTCTTTCAATGTACTGCTGGATCCTATTAGCTAGGATCTTGTTGAGAATTTTGGCATCCACATTCATCAGGGATATTGGTCTGTAATTCTTTTTGATGGGGTCTTTGTCTGGATTGGGAATCAAGGTAACGGTGACCTCATAGAATGAGTTTTGAAGTCTTCGTTCTGTTTCAATTTTTTGGAACAGCTTCAGGAGAATAGGTATTATTTCTTTTTGAATGATTGGTAGAATTCCCCAAGGAATCCATTAGGCTATGGGCTCTTGTTTATTCAGAAGTTTTTGATTACTCCTTCAATCTCATTACCGGTTATTGGTATATTCAGGTTATCAATTTCTTCCTGTTTCAATCTTGGTAGTTTATAGGTTTCCAGGAGGGCATCCATCTCTTTCAGGTTGCTTAACCTATTGGCATATAACTGTTGATAATAATTTCTAATAATTGTTTCTATTTCCTTGGTATTAGTCTTGATCTCACCCCTTTCATTCATAACTTTATTAATTTGGGTCCTTTCTCTTTTCTTTTGGATTAGTTTGGCCAGTGGTTTATTGATCTTATTAATTCTTTGAAAGAACCAGCTTCTAGTTTCGTTAACCTGCTCTACTGTATTTCTGGTTTTGAATTCATTGATCTCTGCTCTAATCTTAATTATTTCTCTTCTCGTGCATGCCTTAGGCTTTATTTGGTGTTCTTTTTCCGGTTCTTTAAGGTGTAAAGTTAATTTGTGTTTTCAGGATTTTTCTTTTTCTTTCTTTCTTGTTTTTGTTTTGTTTTGTTTTGTTTTTGAGTGAGGTTTGGATGGCTATGTATTTTCCCCTTAAGACAGTCTTTGCTGTATCCCATAGGATTTGGACTGATGTATTTTCATTCTCACTGGTTTCCATGAATTGTTTAAGTTCTTCTTTGATTTCCTGGTTGACCCAAACATTCTTAAGCAAGATGATCTTTAACTTTCAAGTGTTTGAATTCCAATTTTTTTCTTGTGATTGAGTTCCAGTTTCAAAACATTATGGTCTGAGACTATGCAGAGAATAATCTCAATCTTTTGGTATCAGTTGAGACCTGATTTATGACCTACTATGTGGTTTATTCTGGAGAAAGTTCCATGTGTGTTCAAGAAGAATGAATATTCTGTTGTTTTGGGGTGGAATATTTTGTATATATATCCATGAGGTTCATCTGGTCTCATGTGTCATTCAAAGCTCTTGTTTCTTTGTTGATTTCCTGCTCAGATGATCTGTCTATTGCTGAGAGTAGAGTGTTGAGGACTCGTACTATTAGAGTATGATTATCAATATGTCTTTTTATTTTGGTTAACAGTTGGCTTATGTAGTTGGCTGCTTCCATGTTGGGGGATCATAGATATTTATAATTATTAGATCTTCTTGTTGAAATGACCCTTTAAGAATGATATAGTGTCCTTCTGTATCTCTAATCACAGTCTTTAGCTTAAAATCTCATTTGTCTGATATGAGAATTGTTACCCCAGCTTTCTTTTGAGGTCCATTGGCATGAAAGATGCTTCTCCATCCCTTCACTTTCAGTCTGGATGTATCTTTAGGTTCAAAATGAATCTCTTGTAGACAACATATGGATGGGTCATGTCTTTTTTTTTTAATATTTTATTTATTTATTTGACAGAGATCATGAGTAGGCAGAGAGGCAGGCAGAGAGAGAGGAGGAAGCAGGCTCCCTGCCGAGCAGAGAGCCCGATGTGGGGCTCGATCCCAGAACCCTGGGATCATGACCTGAGCCGAAGGCAGAGGCTTTAACCCACTGAGCCACCCAGGGTCCCCTGGGTCATGTCTTTTTATCCAATCTACAACCCTGTGCCATTTCGTGGGAGCATTTAGGTCATTCACATTGAGAGTGATTATTGAAAGATATGTTTTTATTGTTATCATGTTGCCTTTGAAGTCCTTGTTCCACAAATTGTCTCTGTACATGTCTGCTCTATATCACTCTTGGATGCTTTCTCCTTTTATAGAACCTCCCTTTAATATTTTTTGGAGGGCTGGCTTGGTGGTCACATATTCTTTCAGTTTCTGCCAGTCTTGGCAGCTCGTCTCTCCATCCATTCTGAACGACAACCTTGCTGGGTAAAGTATTCTTGGCTGCATATTCTCATTTAGTACCCTGAATATGTCTTGCCAGTCCTTTCTGGCTTGCTAGATCTCTGTGGATAGGTCTGACTTCATTCTGATATTCCTCCCTCTGTATGTAAGAATTCTCTTCCTTCTCACTGCTTTCAAGATTGTTTCCTTGGAGCTAAGAATTGCAAATTGTACTATTATATGTCATGGTGTGAGTCTGTTCTCATTGATCTTGGGAGGGGTCCTCTCTGCATCTTTGATATGAATCCTTGTTTCCTTCCCCAAATTAAGGGAATTCCTCAGCTATGATTTGCTCAAATGTGTCTTCTAGACCTCTCTTTCTCTCCACCCCACTCAGTGATCCCAAATAGTTCTGATATTGGAATGTTTCATTGAGTCATTAATCTCTTTCAGCTTGATTCCTTGGGTTTTAATATGTTTTCCCCATGCCCCCTTCATTTCCTTCTTTTCTATTATCTTATCCTCTGTCTCACTAATTCCTTCTTCTGCCTCATTTACCCTGTCAGAGTATCCAGTTTAGACAATATTTCGTTCATAGTATTTTTTTAAAGATTTTATTTATTTATTTGACAGAAAGAGACACAGTGAGAGAGGGAACACCAGCAGGGGGAGTAGGAGAGGGAGAAGCAGGCTTCCCGCTGAGCAGGAAACCCAATGTGGGGCTCGAACCCAGGACCCTGGAATCTTGACCTGAGCAGAAGGCAGATGCTTAATGACTGAGCCACCCAGGCACCCCAGAGGGAGAAACAGACTCTCCACTGAGCAGGAAGCATGAGCTGAAGGCAGATGTTTAACCAATGGAGCCACCCAGGCACCTCATAGCATTTTTAAGTTTGGCCTGATCATATCTCATTTCTGACCATAGAAATTCTATATTGTTGTTAATATTTTTCTTAAGCCTAGATATCACCTTGATAACTGTTACTTTGAAGTCATTTTCTGACATCTTGGTTACATTCATATCCATTAGCTCTGTGGCAGAGGTCACAGTCTCTGAATCTTTCCTTTTTAGTGATTTCTCCTCTTAGTCATTCTTTTTTTTTTTTTTTAAGATTTTATTTATTTATTTGACAGGCAGAGATCACAAGTAGGCAGAGAGGCAGGCGGGGGGGTTGGGGGGGGAGGAAGGAGGCCTCCTGCTGAGCAGAGAGCCTGATGCTGGGCTTGATCCCAGAACCCTGGGATCACAACCCAAGCCAAAGGCAAGGGCTTTAATCCACTGAGCCACCCAGGTTCCCCTCTCCTCTTAGTCATTCTATTGAGGGGTGGTTAAGGGAATGCACAGAGTCCAAATTATTGACCAAATCCCAAGCAAGATGTACCTGTTTTATAGGCATCTTAGGATTGCTGGTCTCTTCTTCCAGCCTGTATTCTGGGGGAGAGTCCAACCACCCTGTTACTCAAGCAACCCTTTTTGGGGGATGGACTCAGTGAAAACCGTTTTGTGTGTGTGTGTGTGTGTGTGTGTGTGTGTGTCTTTTGACAGCTTTCTGTATCTCTTCTGAGAGTCAGAGCAAAAGTGACCATATCCAAACCTCTGTCTCAGAACAGAGAGTTAGCAGTCTGATCTTCACTGAGCTCTCCATACCACACTGTCTCCATTTCTGTCTGTGCTGCTAAAAAACACAGCATCCTGGGTTATGTGCTCCACAGTAGCACTCCCAGCCCTTGTTTCCAGGACTGGCCATATCTTTGCTCTTTGTGTTTCTAAATCTGCAAGCTGCCCCTAGTTTGCCCAGGCACCTCCAAAGCTCCAGGTTTTGGTCTGGGGGCCTGTCCTAAAGTTCTTTTCACACTGCTACCCAGTCTTTGAGTCTGTGCTCCATCCCCAGTGTGGGAGGCTTTTGCACTCCTGTGTTATTTCTTATGTACTTATGTACTTATGGCAGCTCCTTCCTCCTTCCATTTATCTTCTGGGATCTGCCCACAGAATCATGGCTCCCTGCATCATACCTTGAGGCCAACCACCAGAGATTTTCTGTTTGCAGAGATCCAGATATATCTTCTTACATCTCAGGATTTCATGGTTGTCTAGAATGGTCTGGTAGATATCCAGCTCAATTCAGGGAACTGGATAAAATAGGGTCCCCTACTCCTCCACCACCTTTTCTCTTCCTTGTATACTGTGGTTTTCAAAGAATTTTTGCATTCTATATAAGTTGTCAAATGTACTGCCATGAAAGGTCTTCATAATATTTCATTATTATTCTTTTAATTAAATAGTATTTGTAGTGATTTTGCGTCTTTCTTTCCTAATAGTGATCATTTAACTTTATTAATTTTCTTTATTGCGTCTTTTTTACTATTACATCAATTTATGTTTTTGTCATTATTATTCTTCCATTTTTTGAGGCATTAATTTGTTCTTTTTTCTATATTCTTAAGAAAGCAATCAGATCACTGATTTTATAATTTTATTCTTTCTAATACACACATTTAAAAATATAAATTTCCCTTTAAGTACCTCATATATTCTATAAATTTTATCAAGTTGTAAATTATTATATTATTTGAAATATCTTCTTTTCATATGTAGTAGTTTTTAGCAGTTTTTAAATTATATGTTTGAGTCTGTGTGGGAGTTTTTGCTATTGTCAGACTTAGCTTTCTATTATTTGGTAGAGAAGATCCCTAACTTCACCTTCTAGTATGACCTGTAGCCTAGTAAAGCCACTCTAAGGTATGGCCTTCTGTGGGCTGCCTTGAATGCTCAAGATCTTGGGGTCTTGTCACTTGTTTGGTCTAGAACTCCAACTTCCAGCTTTGCTCCACCTCTGGTATCTCCATTCAGTTCTTATATCTGCAGGAGGAGATATCTGCTGGGCCTCACCAAATCTCTCCATATGCTGGAATAGCCCAAACTCCACCAACAACTCTCAGGGATTCCCCAGGCAGGGATCTGGTATGTGCCCTCAGCACAGCTCCCTGCTCCCAGTACTCTGCTCTGAAAATCCAGGTTCTTCTGCCACTTGGAATTCATTCTCTTGAGTTCAGACAGACTTTTGATCTTCTTTGGCCAGCACTTTTCCTCTGTGCTGTAAGAATATGCCCCCCAGCAGAGAGTTGGAGCATGTGTAGGCTTCATCTTTTATCTTTCCCTTCTCTCAAGATCATGGTAGTAAGTGGTCTTGCAGTCAATGCATAGAAACACTCACCTCCTATATTTTGTTCCATTGTATACTTGTTTATGACAGCCTGCCAAGTATAGCACCATTTCCTCTTTCATAGTCCAAAGAAGAAATCTTGTCTTTTCCTTATAAGTAACAAAATTATAACATATAACTAATACCATGTCAAAAATAATTGTTGATAAATGTAAATTGGTAATGTTATAGTTCAACCTAAAGATGTATGTGAAATGGATTTATGACAATAATTTATCCAATAAATCTTTCCTTATCTCTTTTGGCACTGGTTTGGAATCTCATTTTTTCTCTTATAAATAGGCTGGTCTCAGGAATATTACTTAGTTTCAATTTCCTCATCAGGAGAATAATGATGAGAGAGTGGGCATTTATAGTGAGCATTTATAGCATAAAACTATGATAAGAATTAAAATAGTACAAATAAAAATTTAAAAAGAGGGCCTAAAATTTAACTATCCATAAAATTTAGTCATATTTATCACACAAAATAGCAATGTCTCTTTTTTTATTTCTAGCCCTTTGTTTTCATTTCTGTAATATAAAGCGAATGAATTAAATTTTGTCGAGTTTATTTCTTTTTAAAAATAATTCTGTGATATTCAGAGCCTAGAGTTATAATTTTGTCTAGAGTTTATTTCTTTTTAAAAATAATTCTGTGATATTCAGAGCCTAGAGTTATCAAACAACATATTTCTATTACATAGCTCTTGAAAGTTGGAAAATGTCCCCTTGAACACATAGAGTTCTGCATAAGGCTGTTACTGGTAATATTTTTTTTTTCCAAAGGAAAATTATTTTTAGTGAGCAAAAAAGTGAAAAGTAGTGAGAAAGTGAAAACTATAGTGATAATAAAAATGCATGTGGCACTAATGAAGCCTAAGTAATGGTTTATGTTTATCACTAAACAGTGATGCTGAACCAACATGGATGGACTCAAAGATCATTGTGCCATAAAGAAGACAAACCTCAGTCACTTACACCAATGGCTTTTTAAATTAGATTGCACAGACATCTCTTAAATATCTATTCAGATTATTTGTCATGGGTGTTTCCTCCATCAAGAACAGCCTAGACAAATGGGGAGAAAGAAATAATTATTCATTTAATTTCACTCACTCGGTGAATATTTACTGATTGACTACTGTATGTTATATGCAGTCTGAGGGCTAAGTAGACAAGTGTAACAAAAAACAGCCCCTGGCTTTATGAAATCTACATTGTAAGGAGGATACACAGAAAAAAAAGAGAATATGCAATACAATGCCAGATAGTGGTAACTACTCTGAGGTATCATCATAAGGGCAAATCAGGTATTAAATATTACTTTTTTGTTAGTAAGTTCTCAAATAATATTTATAGTACTGTTATCTTCCCTTGTTCCAGAATTACATTGGCTACTTGACCCTTAAAAAATAGGCCAAATCCAACATCTCCAAAACAGAACTTTGACTCCTCCTCCTCCAAATCAACTGTGGCTCTTGTCATGCCCATTGCAGCAAATAAGTCTATGAGCCATCAGCATTCCCTCAGATCTAACTATGAAGTATATTCCAGATCTGTTTACTTGAGTCCATTTCCTCAGTGGTGCCCTAGCCCAAGAAATTGGCACTTCTGACCTGAGCTCCTAGACTGGTCTCCCTGACTCCACAGGAAACCCCTCTCAGTTGTTCTCCTCAGAGCAGCAACATGATTTCCTTAAATCAAATCAGCTCACATCACTTCTCTACTTAAACTCTCCAATTCTTTCTCATTGCAGTTAGCATGAAAATTCAAACAATAACCAGCTTATAGATTCCCACATGCTCAGGATTCTAACATTCTGAACTCATTCTGTAACATGTTATTCCCAGGTCACTAACTTTCAGTCATACAGACTTCCATTCATCCCCCTCCATTCAGAAAACGTGTTCATGTGTCAAAGCTGTTGTTGCTGTTCTCTTTGCCTCTGCAGCTCTGTTCCTACATTATTGGCTTGTTGATTTTTTTCATTCAGCTTCATTCACTCATGACTACACTGTCTTAAGGACCATTCTTACCTGCACTCTGTCAAATTACCCTCCTTATTTTTAAGTGAAATTACCATATTTATGTTTTATTTATTTTTTTGTTTTTTTTTTTGTTTTTTTTTTTGCACCACTCTCTATTGCCCAATAGAATGTAAGTTCTTTGAAAGAAGGACCCGGGTTTATCTTATTCTCTGATGTTCTAAATAATGGGTGCTAAATAAATGCTTGTTTATTAACATATATTCTTCATCATATATATGTCAGCATAGGTTGTAGAGAATTAGCATGCCTTTTAAACTGGGGAATTTTATGATCAAATCTGTTTTTAGAAAGACCAATATGGCAGAAGAATTAAGAATCTACTGTAGAGACATAGAACAGCTTATAAGCTTTCTACAATAGTATATGTTAAAAGTAATGAATATTTGAACTATGTCAGTAATGTTGAGGATGGAGAGGAAAGAGTAGTGTCAAGAAATATTTCTTAAAATGGTAAGTGAAAGAAGAGTCATGAGGCATATATTTTAAAATACTATAGAAAGAGAGATAGGACAACAGAGAGAGTATATTAATTGTACAGCAAATCTCAGCTGCCTCATTTCTTTTCCCCCACATACTTCCACAGTTCCTTTATTGAATATTTAGTAATGTGTGCTGGAATTTCATGATAAAAATGTTGAGACTGTCTACAATAAAAGGAAAAGGAAATACAGCAGAAATTCCTTGACATCACAGGAGCACAGTCCAGATTTCCTGCTAGGATATATTCAGTTGAGAGGTTACATCAGGAATTCAGATCGGATTGCAAAGCATGCAAGTGAGGCAGGTTGTGGAATCCACTTCCTCAGTATTTTCAAGAGTTATTTGGTCTGGGTCTTTTCTATTGGATCTTGCCATGGTGACTTTTTCAACTATTAGGAGATATTCTTTTTTTTAATTTTTAAATTTTTTTATAAATATATAATGTATTTTTAGCCCCAGGGGTACAGGTCTGTGAAAGGAGATATTCTTGTTAAAAGATCTTAGTAACACTTTCCACTTCAAGCTGTTAAGGAGATTAGGAGGTGGGCAAAACAGCTGTGAGGTGTCAGGGTTACTATCTACGAAGGAAGGAGTGAGACATGCTCACAGAAGCAATAAACAGTCCTTTTTCAAGGGGCTTCTGTAATAATGAGGCAGGTGAGAAGTATGAGAACTGGAACTAAAAAACAGTGAGAGTAGTCATACAGAGAAGAGAAAAGGAATGAGAAATGGCTCCAAGGAAGAAGAAACTGAACTGGGACATAGTTTATCAGAGAGAATAGGTAGTATAAAAGAAACAAATCTACATTACAAACACAAACTTATACAAAATGAAAAACAAGATATTCACTCCAATACTCATGTTTATAACTTTACCATACACACTTGCAGACTAACTCCCAACCCATTAAAAACCTCATAATAGAACTATGGCATTAAACACACACACACACACACACACACACACACACACAAAACTCTAGGAACACCTGGGTAGTCCAGTCAGTTATGCATCCGACTCTTGAAATCAGCTCAGGACTTGATCTCAGGGTCTTGAATTCAAGACCCGTGCTGGGCTCCACGTTGGGCGTGGAACCGACCTAAAACAAACAAACAAACCCCCCCCCCATACAAAACTCTAGAATACCATACCCATATACATTCAGTTATCCCTTGCAACTGCACTCCCCCTACCAATACACACACACAATACTCAGACAAATGCATTTGCCAGTGTGTTGTGCCTCTTATCATAGACATACAACAATTACAGAACAGATACTGTATAGGTGCAGAAATATAATTGAAAACACTAGGTTTCCTATTACACCTTTAGCTTCCAGTAAAACAACTGCAACATTAATAACAAAATAAATATGCTTTCCCGACATTTTGAGGAAAACCTTAGAAGTACCAGAAAATGATCCTAAAGTTTGAGAAGTAATACTATAGTTTCTTCTGACATTGATCCTGAATCTCAGATCCTATTACTGCTCATCTTTTGAAAATTTTCCCCAATAAAAATCATTAAAATTGTTATATTTTACATAGAGTTTTAAAAAGTAATAGTTTAATTTAATATTTTACATAGAGTTTTAAAAAGTAATAGTTTAATTTAAAGGAAACAAAAAATAATAAGTAGAAAACTAAACTGCTTTGGTAAATGAGATACAATGGATTTGAAATACTAAATAGGGTGAACTGAATGGTAAACAATAATAAATGGAAACAAATAAGTAAGTAGATTAGTGACATAAGGTTGGGTAGGGTAAGAATGAGAAGCATTGAATAGCCAGGTGATTTAAAAGATCAGATGAGAGATGAAAAGGGAACGATAACTGAGATTATTTATCCAGAATTTTTAAAAAGATTTTATTTATTTATTTGACAGAGATCACAAGTAGTCAGAGAGGCAGGCAGAGAGAGAGGATGGGAAGCAGGTTCCCTGCTGAGCAGAGAGCCTGATGCAGGGCTCCATCCCAGGACCCTGGAATCATGACCTGAGCTGAAGGCAGAGGCTTTAAACCACTGAGCCACCCAGGTGCTCCATTCAGAATTTTTTAAAAGGTTATTAATGGAGAAGTATGACCTTAAAGTGATTGTTGTCATGAAAAAAAAAAAATGCACTTGAGTAGTAGGTTTAGTTCTCTATTATTATAGCATTAATCTTGGTGCTTAATTTCAACATTTAAAAATATGTATTTGAAAGGGTAAATGATCATGCAGAATAGACTTAATTTGTCCATTTGTTCTATAGCTCAATGCCATTCTGAAACATTTTTAATTAAGAACATGAAATGACTCATTAACATTCAGCTCTAAAAATAAGTGACTAATTACAGTATGTTGACAAAAGCAAGTTACTTTATGCATTGCTACCAAATCTCTTCAAAAGAAGCAAAAAAAATGGATTTAAGAAAGTTTGCTCAAAAGAACTCGAGGAGGTAGAATGTTCATATTTTTAAAAAGTGGGACTCAAAATTATATCATACCCAGGGTTTTCACCTATACACAAGTGTTAGAAGTACATATTACTCCCATCCCCAAAACACACATCGGTTAATGGTTATAAAGAGCTTACTTTTCAACCTGGGGCAGAAACTCTAGTTTTTATGTGGGCAATATTTGCAAACTTTCCAATCACCCTTATTTATTCATATGATAAACCATGAGTCAAGTTATTCAGTTCTAATTTTACAACTGAAACAACTGTTATGAAAGAACCAATAGGCTCTCTCAGAACTACACAGGAAATTAATAATAGTTCCAGAAAATAATTGAAAATGCTACATATTTATTTATGGTTTATCCATATGGGAAAAATGATTAAATATATGGCTTCCAGAAAACTTTTGGTGTTTTAGAATTAACAGAAAATTTTACTACATGTGAAAAACAATTTGTTGACATTTTTATTACATCTTTCACCATTTTCCCCTCAAATTGCCTACCTCTATCCAAATTCCCATTCACATCCCTGTTAGAAATTCATCTATTAGACCTTGTCAAACCTTCTTTGTCACAGGAAAATCATGACAACCAATGAAAAACTTAAAAATAAGAGAGTAAGAGACAGAAACATGCAAGACACTACCACAAAAAAAACAAAACAAAACAACAAAAAAATGTCCCTCTAAGTGTGGATATATATGAAGGCAACAAAATTTGAGACTAAATTACTTGGTCAGGATGATTTTCTGTGACTCACAGAGATAGTCTTGCAGGGATGGTACTTTTGGTTTCACATCATTCTTAGAGGCAGAGCACACTTTCTGACTCGCCAAGTCTTTCTAAAAATATTCTTAGAAACCCATCATAGACATGACTAACAAATTTCTACATTAACTAAGCAAGATCAGTTTTTACATGTGTATGTGCATGTGCACATGTGTCTGTTACATCAATTAAAAAGAAATGCAAAAAACCAACAATCAGTTGCATTTATGATCTGTCATATTGACAAAAACTAGGAATATTATGCCAATCTGTCTGTACAGTGCAAGATGATAACTTTCATTCTCTTCTGATAGAAATATTGTTGGAAATTTTGGAAATAAATTAAGCAAGCTATATAAAGATACTTATATCAAATTATATCCTTCTAGAAAACTATTCTAAACACGGAGTAGTGTTGGCTGGACTTCTACAGTGAGGAGCACCATAAATCTACTTCTCCAGAAAAATAATAGAAATGCTGGCAAAAATTGTTCAATATCAGTATTTTCAGGACTCCAGAAATTAAACAAAGGCTTTCGACAATCTGAGGACTGTTTCCCTTAGAAAAGTGCTGTACTCGGAGCAGCAGGGTCTGTGGCACTGCAATGAAGCCTACTCCCATCTCCATGTGTGTATCTCTTGGCACCCTTGAAAACCAGCAGCCTTTCACTGCACGCCTTGGAAGAGGCAGACTCATATTGAAATCCTTCAGAAACTCCCACCCCAGAGTATTATCACTTCTTGAATCTCTCACAGGCCTCTGGAAAAACCCACTCCCGAGATGTTTCCATTTTTTAATTTGTCTGGAATTCCACGAGAAAAGTCTTATCTTCATTGTATTTGTCAAAAATAATCAGTGGCAGGTGCCTGGCTGGCTCTGTTGGTGGAGTGTGAAACTCTTGATCTCAGGGTTGTGAGTGTGAGCCTCTTTTTAAGAGAGTACTTAAAAATAAGATTTAAAAAAAAAAATCAGTGGCAAGTATTTCCATCATGAAGCTGTGATGTGATACCAGTTGGTTAAAACAAGATCCTGGCCAAAAACAGCTGGAGAATTAAATGAGCATCAGGGATTCTGAAAAGCTCTAACACATGAGAATTTAGAAGGCTGAGCAAAAGGAACACATATGCAGAGCTGTGCACATGATCAAGAAAGACTTGAGAGAGTACCAAGGTCCCACACCTGGCTGACTTAAAGTCCTGCGCAAGCAGGATGTGAAGGCTTAAAGAAGATTTGCAAACGGCCCCAAATGCTGCAGGCATGCCCCAACACACACAGAGGGCTCAGCAAAGGGCAGGAGACATATTGTTTCGGGCATTTAAGGAAAATTCTGACCAATCATCTGACCAGTAAGCTAACTGAACCCCAACTTCAGTGGCTGCACACTTTAGGAAATGCAGAAACTCCAGGAAAGTCAGTAAACAAAGAAAACAAAAAGCCGCAGCAGCACCACCAACAAACTCTAAGTAAGGAAAATCTCATTTCCAGAGCTGCCACGTTGTATTATCGAAGATGTATGGTTTTGGCACAAAGTTATGACATATCCAAAGAACAATATGCATTTGTGCAGAGAAAAACAAAGTGCATAGAAACCACCCCTGAGGGGGGCGCAGATGTTGGACTTGCTAGACAAAGACATTAATATAGTGATTTTAAATATGCTCAAAGAAATAAAGAAAACTGTGCCTAAAGAACTAAAGGACTATATCACAATGATGTCCCGCCAGATACAGAATTTCAAAAGAAGAGAAATTATGGTGGAAAATAAATAGAATGAAGCAGTGTTATGCTTAAAAATTTAAATAGAAAAATGTTTGTTACAGCAGCATTGCTTATAATTAAGAGAAAATAATGGAGATGACATTAAGAAAACCAAGCAGTTTAGTTTCCTTGCCTGGGTGACAAGAATGGAGTCAAATAATTTGAAGTTTAATCATCCAGTGAATTTATGCTTGACATTCAGAGCTGAGATAAGGGCTGTGTGCATACATCTCTGTGCAGAGTTAAACAATGTGAATGTGAATTCTGAAAGCATATAATTTGTTGATCAAGAGGTTAAGGGCCATTCACACACATTACCTGAATTTCATTAGTCACCTCTGCATAGCTTTCTTTGTTAAGGATAAGAAAACAATAACTACAGTTACTGCAAAATTATTTAAATACCCTCGAGTCAGAGGAAAAAGAAAAGAACATGTGAAATGTGTATGTTTTCTCTACCCTGAAAACTCCACGTTTCCGTCTTAATCTCATCTCCCCTTGCATTCTTAATCAAAGGGAGCTAAAAGAAACTATTTGCTACTTTCACAATCTGCCTGGAAATCTGATTAGCCAGATCCACAAATTTATTAAATATCCTGGTGTCCATGTTACCCTAGAAGATATCATTAATTTAGTGCCAGTATATAATTCCATCCTCTTTCCTCTAGCCTTTTATAGCAACTCATCACTGCTTTTTTTGCCTTCACCAACAGTCTCATCTTAAGTGCCCTCTATTGCTAAATGCCTGATCCCAAAGTCAAGGCCATGTGTTTTGTTGCAACAGTGGTTCAATTTTGTTAGCTCTTTCTTTCTTTCTTTTTTTTTTTTTTAAGATTTTATTTATTCATTTGACAAACAGAGATCACATATAGGCAGAGAGGGAGGCAGAGAGAGAGGAAGGAAAGCAGGCTCCCTGCCGAGCAGAAAGACCGACTCGGGGCTCAATCCCAGGACCCTGAGAGATCATGACCTGAGCCGAAGGCAGAGACTTTAACCCACTGAGCCACCCAGGTGCCCCTTGTTAGCTATTTCTATTTCAGTTAATGATTCCTCTATAACAAACCAACATCAAAATTAGTGGCTTAACGAAACAATGATCTTACTTCTCAGAAATCATCCATCTATGCTAGGCTCAGTAGGTGGTTCTTTTCCACTTCTTGCTGGTGGTTATGAGAGTAGCTATGTTTAGCTGGCAAGTCTTCTGCAACCACCGTTCATCTGGGACAGTGAGACAGCTGGATTTCCCTCTTATTCCAAGTAGTTTGAAGCATCTCTTTCTCAATATGGTCTCTACACCTGGCCTTTCTATTTGGAAGCTCCAACAGAATAGCTAACTTTGTACTAGAGGATCAAAGAAGCTGCTTCGCCTTCCTAAGGCTTCAGCCCAGAACTGACACACTGTAGAATCTGGCACATTCAGTTGGCTAAACCAAGTCACCAGCCCATCACAGATTCTAGGGAAAGGTTATGCAGGGGTATGAATGCTGAGTATCTGCGGTTCATTGAGGGTGAGCAAATGAACTAACACAAATGTATAACCAGTATAACCAAAGGTGTATCATAAGTCCCCCCAAAATTGTTACAACACTCAAAAATACTCAAAAATGTATTTTTTATTTTGGTTATTATAGGACTTGGGAGAAAATTAGGAACAAGAATGGGATAAAAGATTATCTACCACAATTAATCTCCCACTGAAATGTTATTGCTTTATAACACAAATCTTTACTATATGAAATAATAAATAGACATTTTTAAATAATATAAATAAGAATAATAAGTAATATAAATTTCTAAATTGGTCTCTATAATAATCACCTTTAGCTTGCTGTTACTCCCACAGTATAATTAATTTTAGTTAGTGATAATTTTAATGATTTTTATTTCTGTTGTTTTACTGGTCTGATGTGAACAGTTGTTAACTAAAATAAAGAGAAGAAAATGAATTAGATTATTATTTGGTAAGTAGGAATGAAACCTTTACTGTATAAGTCAACAAAGGAATAATCAAGTCATGTATTTTACCTCCAAAATGTCAGTTGAAACAAATGAAATCAAAACAAACTGTGGCTCCTATAAATAAATACAGTAATGGCTTGCCTCTGAATCAACAGGAACATTAAAGATGAATGGTAACACCTGATTATGCATTTCTGAAGTAGAAAGAGCCATCTCATGTCCTGTTGAGTAAAACAGTGCATTACTCCAATTTTCACAAATATTTTCTTTAGAGGATTCATACTGTGTTTACAATGATTTCATAATTTTCTAGCTCAATTGCATGCTGTGACTTAAATATAAGTGTGGGCTAATGGAAAAAAAAAATAAAGGGAAAAAATCCCACGACATTACAACTAAAACCAGAAATATATAGATGAAAAATTCCACATTAAATTTCCAGTTATCCATTTTTGTTTTATTTTATGTAACAAAATATTTATTCTGACTCTAAATGGATGGTCAGAGCTAAATATATTGAAGATACCTACTCAATACTGTTTCAGACAATACTAATTCCCAAGAATAAGGCAATATAAAGAAAACAATTTTACCACCTATCTATGGAATATGTCCTGGAATGTATTTTATTTACAGGAATATTACATAAAGCAATTAATTTTCATTTCAATGTATAGGTGGGTTTATCTGAGAAAACACAACCAAAACACTTAACAAAAAATTCTAAATGTTTTCATAAGAGAAAAAAATTCATTTGGTAAATTTATGTATTTTTATAGTAAAAGTAAGATTTTGCAGTACGTGCCACATTTAAGAGAGAATACCAAGAATACTAAGTAATAAAATACAGATGTCTTTCTTTGGGGAGGGATCAGGAAGTTCCAATTGATAAAATGCAAGGTTGCTTATAATGATTGAATTTTAATAACATCTACATATGGAGAAGATTAAAGTAAAAGAGAAAGCAAAGCAGTGATGGTTTAAAGAGATTTGCTATTGATGACTGCATACTGGGCATCTTACGGGTCTTTTGAATAGTGGAAGTATACTTTATTCCATGAAATTTTAAGCTTCTCATAAAAAAAACACAATAAAATCATCTTTAATCTTTCCTAACAGCAGATACTACATTCCCGGTATGATTCCTATTGTTCTGGCTTGATAAGCATATCAGATTATAGCTATAAGACCATACCAATACCACAATGCCAATAATTGGAAGGACTTAATATATAGGATAAATATGTTCTCTCAAGCTTATTCTCCAATTTTCTAGTTAGTGTTGAGAATGAATGGCTTTAGATCCCATTAGTAGTAGATACCTATTCTAAACAAACCATTCTTCATGTTGTCTTTCTGGGAAATAAATGTCCAGAATATAAAGTGATGTAAATTAACACGGTTTTTGGTCTGATTCTGGCCTTAGAATTTCATACATTCACCTGGGACATACTACGTTCCAGAATAATTATATTTACCAGCTATATTTAGAATAAGAATCAAGCCAAAGAGAAAGTATCTCTCTTGACTTAAAGAGTCTCATCCTTAACAATAAGCCTATGACTTTCTAGAGATGACCGTGGATAAGAAGAAATCTGAGGGATGAAGGAAAGATAGTAACAGAATAGTGGTGAACACTTGAGCAAATCTGATTAGGAAGCATAGGAAGTGGTCGTAGCCCAATCATAATCAACTCAGCTTCCAAAGTAATCAAGCCATTTCAGAGATACTGCATAGTAAGAAATCCACCCAGTAGCACATTGGACCAATCTAATACTCAGAAAGGAATCCCTGAAACTGAGATGTACTCAGAGGACATGTCAGCCCACCTCATACAAACATCCTTATCTAAAATAATTTAATTTCATTAGTTACCTCTTCTACGCATCCACATAGTTAAATGAGAAGATTCATTAATTTGAAAAAAATTATTTATCAATATTCTGGTTTTCAAAATAATATTGACCATTTATCCTATGCAAATTATTGGGATAAATCCTCTGACCTACAAGATAGGGTCCTTTTTTAAACAGGACCACTAAGATATGGCTGATGTAAAATAAACTGAACATAATTAAAGTATATTCTAAATATTCTGAAAGTTATGATGTATATAGACACCCAGGAAACCATCACAAGTTTGATAATGATGAACATACCCATTACCTCCAGAAATTTCCTCTTGTCCCTCCCTGTCCTCATCCTCCAGTAACCACTGATCTGCTTTGTCACTATCAATTTGTTTCCATCTTGTAGAATTTTATATAAATGGAATCATATAGTATTACTCTTTTTTACTGGCTTCTTTCACTTACCATAATTATTCTGAGATTCATCCATGTTATATTATGTATCAATAGTTCATTTCTTATTACTGAGTAAGTAGTCCATTGTATGCATATCCTGAAGTTTGTTTTTCTATTCACCTGCTGACAGACTTTTGCATTGTTTCCAGTTTTAGGCTATTACAAATAAAGCTGCTATAAGCGTTTGTTCATACACACACACACACACACACACACACAATAAGGTCCTTATGTTTTCACACAGTATTGCTTAACAAGGGATAATCATTTGTTTATTATGTGTAATATGCATACAAATAAGGCAAAGGATGGACCATTTATTAATCACCTACTGTGTGCCTCAAAATTATTTAAATATTTTATTTTTGTCATTTGATTCAGTTGCCAAGAAAATGGAGGGAGGGAGAGAAACTCATGTTTCACACCAAACTCATCTTCCTTCTTTTCTTTAACCACCATTTGTAAATAGATAACAATATTGCATGAGTATATATTTCAGGAATAATCTTCTTTAGGAAATAAAACTTATATCCCCAAAGGCTAGGAAGTCTCATTGGAGGTCATGTCTATATGGTACATGATAAAATCATTTCATTCCCAATCTATGAGTGTTCAGCATGCAGTGAAAATATCTACCTTGAAACATACAGTCCACCGAGAAGGTTACTATATGTTGCTTTTATTATGTAATAATTTCTGGATAATTGTTGTGTGATTAATATGCCCATCCCTTAAGCTAAATGATTTTATATGTTTTATTTCATCTTCACAGCAACCCTAAGATATTAGTGCCATTATTTTCAAAATTTTCCCAGCTAGGAAACTGAGGTTTATAGGTAAGTAATATATCCAAATCACATAAGTGATCAAAACTAAATCTGTGTGATAACAGATTTCAAGATTATATCTATTACATAAGCTAATTCCTTATGCTGCCAGGGGAAAAAAATAAGTTCTAAATAAAAATTCCCTTAAATAATCTAATTTAAACAAATAAAAATACATCAGGGATTGCCAACATTTATTTGTGATAGGTAAAGTACACACTTCTGTATTTAGTACTCAGAGAAAGGCAAGGGGGCTGGCTGAGCTACCCATTCTAGGTCACAGGCATATATAATCCACTAAAGAATGAGAGCAGGAAGGAGAACTGAAAGTAAATTCACAGGCAATTGGGCCAGACACTGAAACCAGGCAGCAAGAATCTGATATCATTGAAGACAGAGGAGAGTTGAAAGAGAAGCTTTGTTAGTTAGACTCAGATGAAGTGTCAGCAGGGAAGATAACTAAAGGGAACCTCAAAGGCACTAAGACTTCGCAGCAAGTCCCTGGCATCAAACATTTCTACCACTGCAGAAATAAAGGAGACCTGAGAGTGACATCTCTGAGGTCTGTTGATGGCTAATGAGGAAACGAGTCAAATCCTCTAGTCACTCAGGTCTCAACTGCTGCTAAAGAAAAGGTGTAACTCTGCCTCAAATAATGTGAATATTGTTGTGAACTGAATGTAAATGAAACAAAATAATACCAAAAACCAGTCCACTACAGACTTGTTTGACTCAAGTGTTCCAACCAATAACCTGGCAAAAAAGCCATTCCCTTTTCCATACTTAAATATTATTTACAGTAGAATTGTGTACATATTGCTTAATATTCAATAAAAATCATAGACATGTTAAAAAGAGACAAGAATGTATGATTTATCATCAAGAGAGGAAATAATCAATAGAAACAGACAAAGAGAGTACTCCAATGCTATAATTTTCAGAAAGGGACCATAAAATATGATAAATGTGTCATTTAATTTATTTTTGTCTAAAATAAACACGTTAAAGGTCTGAGAGGAAATGGTAAACAAGAAATATGAACAACAAGAACCAGCTGGGAATTTCTGCAAAGGTATGAAACCAAATGTAAATTCTAGAAATGAAATCTATGATTTGGAGATGAATAATTCAACTTAACAGACTGTATACAGCATGGGAAAATTCATTTACCTTGAAACCAGACCAAGAAAAACTATAAAAACAGAAACCAAAAAGGATAGTGTGAAGAAGAAAATGGAACAGAGCATTCTGAAGTTGGTGGGATAATATCAAATGGTATAACATATGTGAGATGGGAGTTTAAAAAGGAGAAGACAGATGTAATAGTGCAGAAATAACATTTGAAGAGAGAAGGGCCAAGATTTTCCATATGAATGAAGAACATAAACCCACAAATCCAAGCAACTCAGCATATTCCAAAAAGAGTAAACAGAAAGAAAAACTTAGGAATATCAAAGTAAAACCACAAAAAAAAAAAAAAAAAAAGAAAGAAAGAAAGAAAGAAAAGAAAAACATCTTAGGAGCATTCAGATAAAGATGTGTAACATTCAGGTAATAATAAAGCAGTAGATGATTGACTTCTCATAAGACACAATGAAGACCAGAAGGCAAAGAAGTGACACCTTTGGTGTGCTGAAAGAAGAAAATTACCAACTTAAAAATCTACTCAAGGAAAAAAAAAGTGTAAGAATGTTTCAGAAAGACAAATAGTGTAAAAATTTATTCCCAGGAGTTCACTATTAAAAAAGTTACTTAAAAAAAAGTTTTCTGGTTTGCAGGAAAACTGATGCTAAGCAGAAGACTGGTTTGCAGGAAGGAACAGAAAAGTCCAGAAAGAGTAGGCAGTATCTACAAAGCAATTTTCTGAGTATTTATAAGTAAAACCATTTCAATACTATTAACTGTTTAAACCCAAAATAATAAAAATGAAATACTGGGTTACAGTATATGTAGAAGTCAAATACCTGACAGAAAGAGCACAAGGTGGGAGTGTTGGAATTGGAATTGGAAATGTCTTTTGTGAGGGTCATATTGTTGCAACAATTACATTTTTCATGAAGCTCTCCACACACACACACACACACACACACACACACACACACACACAGTTTATGAGGCTTATAGTAGACTCTAAAAAGTTAGCAAGATGGAAAAAAAAATATTGAAAGTAAGTAGATGAGAAATAAAAAGACACTAAAGGAAAAAAAAAAAAGCAATTTAAGCAAAAAATAAAACCATGAAAGGATCAAGAGCCACAATGAGAAGCCAAACATAGAAATGGAAATCTTAAATCTAAACATATAAATAATTACATTAAACCTAAAATTAAATATAAAATGGCTAAACATATAACTAAATATGAGATTGTCAAACTGGATTAAAAATATAAAGACTCAAATGTGTTTAAAATGAATATAATTGGGGCGCCTGGGTGGCTCAGTGGGTTAAAGCCTCTGCCTTCGGCTCGGGTCATGATCCCAGGGTCCTGGGATCAAGCCCCGCATCGGGCTCTCTGCTCAGCGGGGAGCCTGCTTCCTCCTCTCTCTCTGCCTACCTTTCTGCCTACTTGTGATCTCTGTCTGTCAAATAAATAAACAAAATCTTTAAAAAAAAGTAAAATGAATATAATTTAAGAATAAAGACACAGGCTTCTATTTCTGACCAAGATGGAGTAATAGGGACTACCAGATTTACGTCCCTTGCCAAAGGCAATAACACCAACAACAAAACTGGCAAAAATACAAAACAATGGCTATCAAGACACTGAATATCAGTCAACCAAGGACGGTGCTTCCTGAAACAAAGGAAACAAATGTGATGAACCCTACAATTGCTTTAAGCTATCGCCTTGAAATAGTTCCTAGGCCTAAGGAAGGGGGACCTAGGAGTGCCTAGCATACTCTCTTAATCAAGGAGACAGAGATTTGAATCCAGGGAGACCAAGTCAGCTACAATGTGTAGGCCGGACTAACAAAGCAAAGTGCCCAAGAAAAGAATTCTGAACATCTGCAGAGGATCCTCATCAACTGTGTAGCAGCAGCAACCGGTCACGTATGACAGGAAACTATCCAAAAACTAGGGGAAAAGAATCAACCAAACAAATAGAAGCAAAAATGCTCTACACTCGGAGGCTCTCATAACCTCATAATTCAGGGGCATAAGGTGGAGTATTCAAGAAGGTCTTGCCTCAAAAGTGGAGGATATTTAAACCTAGACTAAAAAGGGTTCCTGCCATTTTTAATAATCTCAAAAGCAAAACATAAAGGGATCAAATTGTCTCCACCTAATTTAGCATCATTCCAGAGTAGTGGGGGGAAAGCTCAAGAATATTTATAGAAGTACAAAAATACCGATCCCTCTACAGGATACAATTCATAGTGTATGGCTTCCAATGAAAAAAAGCAGAATATAACCAACCACGAGAAAAATCACTCATATTGACAGAGAACTGAAATAGGATGTTAGGATTAACAGATATAAAAACAGCTACTGAACTGGATTCCAGGTATTCGAAAAGTTAAGTGGAGTCATAGAAATTATTAAAATATTAAGACTAAACTTTTAGAAATGGAAATTAAAATGTCTGAGATGAAAATTTCAGTGGATAATATGATGGCAGATCAGACATCATAGAAGAAAAGATGAGTGAATCTGAAGACGTGGCAATAAAATTTATTCAAATAAAATGAACAAAGTAAAAACAATTTTAAAAGTCAGGCAATTCCAAGGGCAACTGAAATCCTGAAAGGAAGGGAACAAAAATATTTGCAGAAATAAATGCCAAAAATTTTTCAAATCTGATAAAAACTACAAATACATAGATTCAATGAGCTCAAAATTCTCCATACACTTCTGACTCTACAATCAAAGGAACAGACATATCTAACATATCCTAAAGATGCCTTGGGTCCCTTTGTTGTCATTGTTGATATTTGTGTGTCATAAAAATATCTACCTTGAGATCATGTCTAAACTCATCAAACTGCACACACTAAATACATGCATTACTTTGTCTATCAATTACACCTCTGTAAAGATGTTAAAACACACACACACACACACACACACACACACACACACACACACGAGCACGAAAATATGTAGAACACTACACCAAGGTATGTAATGTCCATATTGTTCAAAACCAGGGACAGAGAGAAGATTTTAAAAGCAGCCAGAGGTAAAAGTCATAGGATACAGACAAGAAAAAAGTAAGGACAACAGCAGATTTCTGGTCTGAAAGAATGCAAGCAATGGCAGTAGACAAAGGATATTTATAAAGCACTGAAAGAATAACAACAAACTGTCAACCTAATATTCTAAATATAGAAAAAGTGTTAAAAAATGGATATGAGTGGAGCCTGCATAGCTCAGTCGGTTAAGCATCTGCCTTCGGCTCAGGTCATGATCTCAAGATCCAACCCAGGCCCATGTCAGTCTCCCTGCTCATTGGGAAACCTGCTTCTCCCTCTCCCTCTGTTCCTCCCCTCACTGGTACACGCCCTCTCTCTCTCTAATAAATAAAATCTTTTAGAAAATGAATATGAAATTTTCAAACATACATAAAAAGAAAAAATGCATTATTAGCATAGCCACAGCACAAGAAAGTTTAAAGTAGGTTTTGCCTATTGAAGAAAAGTAACATCATTTGGAAATATGGATCTATACCTAAGAATGAAGAACATCAGAAATGGTAGTTACGGGAGGAAACGCAGCAGATGTTATTACTTAAAATTATAGTAAACGTAATTGAATTTTTGTTTATTTTTTTTAAAAGATTTCCTCTATTTATTTATTTGCACTGGGGGCAGAGGGAAAGGGAGAAGCAGGCTCCCCACCAAGCAGGGAGTATAGGACCCTGAGATCCCTCCCACCCCGCTCATGTACTACCACTTTCTCTCTGTCTCAAATAAATAAAATCTTAAAAAAAAAAAAAATAAGAAACTACATCAGTTTATTTCAGCAGAGAGAATTTAATATAAAGAATTATTAACTAAAAAAGGCAAAAAGAGAACAGTAACGTATTTCAGTGAGCACCTGAAGAAGCAGGTTTCTAGTGTAGGCACAGGGGAGCCGAAGTGGGAGGGGTCCCACGGAGCAGAAACTCATAATTCTGAAAAACTGCTAATGTTTCAGATATTTGTGATGCCTTCTTCTGAGCAGGAAAAATAAGTCCCACAGACAAGAACCAAGACAAATGAAGACGTGATACCTGGTCTAGTGTTCATTAATTCTGAGGGAGTACAATAAGGCTGGTTCTGAAAGGACCAGAAAAATGCAAATAAATCAGCTGTTGTTACTAGAACTGACTGCTGCTGCTGGAGAGAAGCAGCACTGCTGGCATGTTGGTGACAAGAAGAGTTTATTAACTTTCCATTGCTGATGTAACACATTATTACAACATTACTGGCTTTGAACATCACAAGGGAATTATCGTGCAGTTCTGGAAGTCAGAAATCTGAAATGGGTCTTACTGTCAACAATCAAGGTGTTAGCATAGCTGCGTTCCTCCTGGAAGATCTATGTGAAAATCCACCTCCTTTCCATTACCAGTTTCTAGAGGCCACCTGCACTCCATGGATTGTGTCTCCTTCCTCCATCACCAAAGCCCATCAACCATGCTCCTCTGGTCACATCTCCACTCCCCCTTGGCTTGCATTGTGACGTCTTTGCTGACTCTGACTCTCCTGTCTCTACATTTGAGGACACCTGTGATGGTATTGAGTTCATCAGGATAATCCAGGTAATCTTCCCATCTCAAAACCCTTAACGAAAACACACCTGCAAAGTCTTTTTTTGCCACGGAAGGTAATAGGTTCACAGGAATCAAGAATTAGGATATGGGCATCCTTTGGGAGAACAGCTCTTATTCTGTGCCCCACAGATACAAAGCTGACAAAAGGGCTAGCCAATAGAAAGGAATGGGAAGCCCAACAAGAAGTAAACAAAACCCTGCAAGTCCTTTCCTTCTCCAGCCTGCCAATCTCACTGTGCAACCCTTACCTGTAGCACCAGACACAGAAACTCTTTGACAAAGAAGAAATGGTGTTTATAGATTCCCAGTCCTACAATCATTGTTAAGCAGACAATAAAAGGGTAGGTTTAAAGCTAAGAAACAATGGCTTAATAAATACCATAGCTTGGCATTGCTAGGCAAAAGGATACAAAACACAGAAACACACCCACATACACATGCACACACAATGCCTTCAAAGATTTCAATTTTATCAAAATTAGGAAAATACTAAAAACAAATGCAGTAAAAACTGGAATTAGATAAATGATACAATACAGCACATAAAAAAATGTAAGGAGAGCAGAGAAGAAAGAAAAACTGAAACAAAACAATGGAAAAAGCACATACTATGGAAGAGGCAATATTGTTTTTCTCTGGTCTTCTACCAAGAATAGGTATACTTAGTGAAGTAAGTCAGGTGAATAGGAATATTTTATGATTATTATTGTTTTTCAAGTCCTTCTTAAACACATAAGTATTTATCCAAATATTGTATATTCTGATTTATATTGTGAATAATAGATATATGCTTTCCAAATAAATATTTTTCAGAACAGCTGGCAATGTATAATAAGCTTGATGCTCAATATAAATTTATGTGATGAATTTGAATCTTTAAAATGGTGTTAATTTTTAAAAAAATTTTGAATGATTTTACTTATTTATTTGAGAGAGAGCATGAACAGGAGTTGGGGGGAGGAGAAGAAGAAGGAGAGGGAAAGGGAGAAACAGACTCCCTGCCAGGGAGTCTGACACAGGACTGAGTCCTAGGACCCCAGGATTGTGACCTGAGCAGAAGGCAAATGCTTAACCAACTGAGCCACCCAGGTGCCCTTAAAACTGGCATTAATATTTTAAAGACAAAATTTAGGAAGTAGATTCCTAAGGGTGGTAATTCCTTGGGCACATAAGTATGAGAGAACAGGTATTTTTATTACATTAATGGAAATGGAGTAACTGGGTGATGGGCATTAAGGAGGGCACTTGATGTAATGAGCTAGTTATATGGGTGTTACATGCAACTGCTGAATCACTAAACTCTTCTCTGAAACTAATAATACATTATATGTTAATTAATTTTAAATAACTTAAAAAATAAATACAAATAAATTGCTATGTTATCATTATAAACAAGCATAAGAAATACCAGTAGTTGATGAAAAAAACTACAGGAAATTCCATTTTCAAAATCTTACATACATTATTTTCACTTTTTCATATGGCTTATGTAATTAATGTGTATGCATTTCTGAAATTTTTACATTTCACTAAAACACAATTGCAAGTAAAATAAAGTAAAATTTTCTAAGATAAAGTTCCTTTTGTAAATCTACATAATTTGAGGATTGAAAATAATAATAGTTCTTCAGGTTGAGTCTATTTTTAGTATGTATCATGTGCATGATATTTTCATACATGTTTATTATACATGTGTCAAGCAATGTAAACAATGATTTCATAGCAGTATTTAATTTTATTTCTTTAAAACTAAATAGCTGCAAATAATATTCAAAATAATCTCTTGGCATATTAAATTTTAGTCATTTTATATTGGATTATATATATTCAGAATATTTTAATTTGAAATATAACACAGAAACACAAAAACACACAAAACGTACATGTAAATCTCCCATTTTCCCATAAATTTCCATTCTTCCATACCTTCCAATTACAAATTCCCTTCCACGTTGCCAAAATTAACACTGACTTTTTCGGGTATCAGTGTGATGAAATTGTTTTATCAAGTAAGCTTGCATCCCCAAAACGTGGTTTTAGTTTTGCCCTTTTGGGTGTTTTTAATGTTAGATTTCCCTAAAGGGAATCCTACCTCATGTATTCTTTCTTTCTTTTTTTTTTTTAAAGATTTTATTTATTTATTTGACAGAGGGAGATCACAAGTAGACAGAGAGGCAGGCAGAGAGAGAGATAGAGGGGGGGGTGGAGCAGGTTCCCTGCTGAGCAGAGAGCCCGATGCGGGACTGGATCCCAGGACCCTGAGATCATGACCTGAGCCGAAGGCAGCGGCTTAACCCACTGAGCCACCCAGGCGCCCCTCATGTATTCTTTCTAAGGCTAGGTTCTTTCACGGAGCAGTTTGTTTATGAGTTATTCTTGTGGGTAGCCAGAGTCCATTCATTTCCCCTGATGTAATGTGCTTTATTATGTGATTACAAATGAAATGTTTGATAAACATATGCTATTTTTCTGCTTTGAGAAAAATGCTGTTACATTATCTTTACATTATTGAATATTCCAAATCTTGAATATGGTATGTAGCGCTATTCGTTGGATGCTTTCATTTCTTTCCATAATGTTTAAAATTTTCTCCACAAGTCTTACACTTCTTTTGTTGGATTTATTTCAGTCATTTGATGTTTTGAAGTTTACAGTTAAGAATAGCAAATTTTAAAATCTCATATGAAAAGTTTTTTATTACTATCTAGAAATTTTGAATGCATATGCATACACACAAAAGACACACATGCACAGTTATGTTTTATATACTGACCTAATTTCTTTGCACCTGAACTAGAACAAGGATGAAAATGGAAGACAAAAAACAGCCATTACTAAAAACTAATATAAAATACAGAGAAAATAGTAGGAAAAAACTCAAAGCTAAATTATTAGAACAGAGATACTATAGATACCATTCTTCGTTTCAGATCTGGAAGGACAGTATTTCAACATTTAAACATTAAGAATGGGATTTGCATGAGGATTTTTGTTTATATGTATTTTAGACAGAGTTAGATGAACAAAGTTTTCTCCTTTTCCTAGTTTTCTAAGAAAATTTTACTGTGAATGGACGTTTAATTTTGTCAAAATAATTATATGATTTTTTGTATGATTTTTTGCTTGAAAATTGAACTCTATTGATTTTTTAAATAATAAATATTTGAATTCTTCTATTTGTTTTATATATGAAATTCAGCAATGGAGTCAACAAGTATTTATCAACTGCCTACTACAGATAAAAGTAAAATTATAGCTAGTGTAGTGCAAAAAATATAGAACAGATACAAAAATAATGTCCTAGGATTATAAAATTTTAATGCTTATAATTTATCATTTATATTTTGATTCATAAATCTTCATGTTTGTGAAGTATATTGAATATTAGCTTCCTAACTAGAGATGATAAAGACTAATAGCTCTGATTTTTTAGCACATGGTTTTTAATATATGAAAAATCTGATTTTTAGTATATGAAAGTTTTCATAACTTTTTTAATGAACCTTCTTTATTACAAACAAATGTTCTTTGGATGTGGGATTTCTGATATATAGACAATATGTTATACTACTATTAAAAAAGAAAATATAATTATACAAAACAGACTCCTTAAAATACCCTAATGATTGGCTTTTTTCTTAGTTTTCATACATTTATTTCACAAACTTGTTATAAGATGAATGGAAATTTTAAAATAAACATAGAGTTCAGGATCATAAAATAGGACTATGTCTGATGATTCTATCAAATTTCTCAAGGGAAAGATCAAATCTGATAAAAATCGGTATCCAATAATTTAATGTAGCATTCCAAACACTTTATTGGGACTTGATATTGTTAGCATGCAAGCTGTTGTGCTGACATTTGATTATATTTTTATATGGCTGTGAAACTAAACATGACAGGATTTACTTTCCAGTTTGTTTTTCACATCCAAGGTCATTTAAGCCTTAATGGTATACCAGAAAGAATGTTCTATGTCATGTATTACTAAATAAAATCTTATGGCATAACTAATCATTTATCTTATTAAGTGTCTTGTCATTTATTGTGTTTTGATATCATATTAGATAGTAAAAATAGACTAATGCTAGCTTATGTTTTAGGATTAATATATCCAAATATAAAACATTTGTAGCTTGACATATAAAGATATTGGAAAATATATATGCATACATATGTACAGATATGCTATTATAAATATTTATTTATACAGAAATAGGTATACATATGTATTCATTTTAAGTGGTAACTCCATCTCATAATATTTTATTTTACAAATAGGACAGCATAGAATTTTCCTAAAAGATATAAAGCAATTATTAATGATTCAGATTCTACCCTTGCATTTTTTATTTCTATTATTAACATTTTGACTTGCACTCAAATGGCTGTGTATTTTTAATAATCTAAAATAAGGAATAATATTTCTCCACATAAATTATGATAACAGAAAAAGCTAAATAAAATTGTTAAAAATATTGACTAACTGAACATAATAAAAAAATTGGTCATAAAAAATACATGTCTGGGGCGCCTGGGTGGCTCAGTGGGTTAAGCCTCTGTCATCGGCTCAGGTCATGATCTCAGGGTCCTGGGATCGAGCCCCGCATCGGGCTCTCTGCTCGGCAGGGGGCCTGCTTCCTCCTCTCTCTCTGCCTGCCTCTCTGCCTACTTGTGATCTCTGTCTGTCAAATAAATAAATAAAATCTTAAAAAAAAATACATGTCTGTAACTTACTTGAGAAAAATCTTTGTTTACCCTAAAATTTCCAATCATAAAATTATCCAGATATTTCGATATTTGAAATTTTATTTTTAATTTTTGGCATGTACATTTACTATAAGAATTTATAGTAAAATGTTATTGTGCTTTTTTAAGACTTACTTATTTTACAGAGAGAGACAGAGAGAACACATGAGTGCGGGGAGGGGCAGAGGGAGAGAATCTCAAGCAGACTTTGGGAGCCTAGACAACGTAGAGTCTGATCTCACAACCCATGAGATCATGACCTGAGCCGAAACATGAGTGGGACACTTAATTGAGCCACCCAGGTATTCCTGTTATAATTATTCATATTCTATCATCATAATGTGGTAATCTTAATTAAAATTATGCTTTGGGGGGCAAATAAAGTAGCTGTGTCTGACTTTCTAATCTTTGAGATATATTTTTGTGTTTGTTTTGGTTTATGTAATATACTATCAACTGACACAGAGATGCTAGGAAGACCTCTGTCAGTCAAGTAAAATTGGCTTGTAAAAATTACTATAGCAAGGGAACACACAATCTTGGCAATCTTAGTAGTTTCTCAAATGAAGTAAGTTTTAAAAGGCTGTTTATTGGAGTTTGAGCTCTGAGCAAGACTGGTTAAGAAAGATCTTTCCAGGAGGGGTTTAAGATTAGATAAAGTTCATATAATAATTGGGAATGGTAAGATGAGGTTTTCAATGTGAGTCTTGAGTAATCTGTTATGATAAGAGAACTGTTTGTTCAGATGTGAAAAATTCTGCCAGGACTAACCTCTTTGCATGAATTTTTTGAAATAAATAGTGAAGTTATTAGTTTGGTGTCTCACGTTCTGAGCAAGAACTTCCCGAGCCAACAGTTAAATTATGTTGACCCAGGTGGTCTCATTTTCAGTTCCAACAACCGAGTTAAAGCAGGTGTTCTCAGGTATCTGTTACTCCAACTTGGGGGTGGGGGTGGGGGTGGGGGGAGACACAGATTTGCCCAGTGATCTCACTTCTCTTGCAGATCTAAGAAGAGTTGATTTTTCAGTTTATGCTTATTGTTCAGTTTTTGCTCGTTGTTAAGACAGAGAAGCAACTTCCAAATTTCTTACATGAGAGACTGGAAACCAGAGTTTAGGTTAAGTTTATGTCAAACTCTGGACTGTTGAAATTTTCTAGTAACATTCCACACACACACACACACACACACACACACACACACACACACTTTTTTTTCAATTGAATACGACATCAGATACTATTCATTTGAAGATATATACATATGCTCTTACACCAAGTTCTGGGAAAGGATGGTTTAGGTTCATTCATTATCTTAAAAATCTTGTAAGTTTTGTATAGATAAATAATAATGAATCTACTGCCAATTGAATAGTAGTTATGAAATCAGCCTAACAGACAAAGGAGACAACTGAAAAAAGTTCATTATTTTGCACTTCTTTTTCTTTTTTTAAAAGATTTTATTTATTTATTTGAGAGAGAAAAAGAAAGAGAGATCACAGAGGGAGAGGAAGAAGCAGACTCACCACAGAGAGCAGAGAGCCCAATGTGTGGCTTGATTCCAGGACCCTGAGATCATAACCTGAGCCAAAGGCAGTCACTTTGGAGCCACCCAGGAGCCCACTACTTTTTTTTTTTTTTTTTTTTTTTTTTTTTTTTTAGATAAAGAGAAAGCACACAGGTGAGTGAGGTGGGGGAAAGGGGAAGTGGAAAAGGAAGAGGGAGACGGAGAATTTTAAGCAGGCTCCACACCCAACGCAGAGCTTGAGGCAGGGCTCCATCTCAGAACCCTGAGATCATGACCTCAGCCAAAATCAAGAGTTCAATGCTTAACCAACTGAGCCACTTAGGTGCCCCTGTTCTGTATTTCTTAATTAATCTGTATCTAAATAAAAAATGAGAGAAAATATATTTAAAAAACTTTAAGAATCCAACAAATTTTGTGATTGAGCTGGCATTCAAATTACTTGAATAATTTATTTTTATTTATTTTGAACTTTATGGGATTTCCTTTCAAATGTATGCTCTTAGCATGAGCTTTTTTATTTTTTTATAATGAAGGACATTTGGTAACATTTGAATAAGTTGCTTCCTGTCTTAGTCCATTCAGCCTGCTGCGACAAAATGCCACAAAGAGGGTGACTTAAAAACAACAGAAATTAATTTCTCACAGTTCAAGAGGTTGGAAATCCCAGATCAGAGTGCCTGTATGATCAGGTGAGAGCCCTCTTCTAGGTTTCAAGTTTCCTATTGTATCCTTACATGGGGAAAGGGGCTGGGGAGCTCTGCAGATTCTCTTGTATAAGAGCACAGTCCCCTTCATGAGGGTTCCACCCCATGCCGTCATCAACTCCCAGATACCTCACCTATTGATACTAGTAATTTCTGATTCAACACGTGAATTTTGGGGAGACACAAACATTTAAACCATACCCCTTCCTATGTTCTACTTCTGCTGTAGATAGTTTACTATAATCCTCTAGCTTTTTAAAAATTGCTGTAATATATTATCTTCATTAACAGATTTATTTCCCATACCACATTTATTTCCTAATCACATCTAAGAAAAGGTGATTCTTAGAACTTAAAACATGTTGAAGATCCTCCACAGTAGCTGATAAAAATAATTAACATACAGCCTAGCCCCTTCCTTTACTGTTCTGAATGACATCAATAGGTAAGTAGAGTAAAGCAGGCTTCTTGGTGGTTTTGGCTTTGTCATCCTCTAACCGGCGGCCACCATGAGCCACAGCCATGAAGGCTGTACATGCTACTGTGAGTTTCTAAACCCAAACACCCCCCAGGCACTGTGCTTCTGCAGGGAAGAGAGTAAAAGTAGCTTTTGGTACAATGTTACTTCCTTGTTCTGTCTTCTCTCATGACCTCAGTGGAAGATTAGACTGTAAATATAATTGACGTGCTGAAGATGCCCCCGTTTTTTCATACTTCTCTGAACTCATTCCCTGAACTGCAGACCTGAAATTCATATACCAAGCTCTCTACTTGGTAGCTAAGAGGGTTTTCTAGTGTGAAACGTCTTGAACCTATGTTTAACACACGGTCTTTGATAAAATCTGCTTCTCTCAGCTTTCCCTACCAGTTAGATATTTCTTTTTTTTTGTCAGTTGTTTAAACCAAAACCTCAAGAATCTACTTTTATCCAGCAATTTCAAAGCAAGTACTAGTCACTACCCATGCCTCACCAAAATTCAGTCCACTGAAGTGTAATGGCCCTCATAGTCTGAGAATAGTAAATATATGCCAATGGATTATAATTATTCAGATATTTCATGTTAGTTTTTAAAACAGTCTTTAGTTGTAAAAGTACTTCCAACACTAGGAAATTATTGCTATATAATATAAACAATATTCTTTCATTAATGGAATTTCATAAAGAAAATTATGGGAGTCTTTAGGGTTTGTCTTAAAGATCAGTGTTAAACTACATATACAGCTAGTTTAATTATTTTGATTAAATTATCTAACCAATCCATTAACGACACCAAACAGTTTGTTGGATGAGAATCGTTCATGAAAAAGATGCAATTAAGACATGAAAAAATACTACATTTTTTTGAAACTTAGTGCCCGAGAACTTATCTGTTTTCTATCTAGGCAGAACAGATGAAATATAATTATTTATTAAATCTAAAATAAGGATAGAGGTGCCAACATGCATAAAAAATGTAGATTAAAACAAATGATATCTGAAAAAACTTTCAAATACCCAAAGGGTTCATTATATAATTTTATTCACCCAACAGATCTTTAAGTAAAAAAGTATATTTAACATGCCCAAAATAAGGACAATAAGATCAGAACAGTAGATCAACTAGCTTTCTTCACTTAGTAACTGGTTTAACATGTGATTTAGCCTAGGTCTCTGACTCTCACAGAACTGCTCCTCCTTGTCTACTACAACTGTTGGGCCAGTCTTCCAAAAGAGAAACGGCCCAATGAGGTCTTTTCAGAAGAAAGAACTTAAGGAGTTTCACAGTATTGAATAAGCAGAGAAGGACATGAGCTCAGAACAGAATTCTCTAGAAGCCAAAATAATAATAAGTAAAAACTACTTAAAAGGAGTTGTTTAACCTCACATTAGGAAAATATAAAGCAGCTATTCAGAAAGTAAATACTCAAGGGAATATGCAGAAAGTTTATCAAAAATGAGGAGTCACTGTAGAATGTGTTAAAATGCACAGGAATGTGGAATCTGTTGTCATGTATGGACTTACACAATATGAAGCAATTCTGTGTGGCTGTGATACATTGCAAGAGTGCAAATCTGGAAAATCTGACACTAAAATGTGTATAAATATGGGATGCCTGGGTGGCTCAGTCGGTTAAGCGTCCGCCTTTGGCTTGGGTCATGATCTCTGGGTCCTGGGATGGAGCCCTGCATTAGGCTCCTACTCAGCAAGGGAGTCTGTTTCTCCCTCTGCCTGCCAATCCCCCTGCTTGTGCTCCCTCCCTTTCTCTCACTCACTCACTCACTCTCTCTCTGCCAAATAAATAGAATCTGAGAGGGAGACAAACCATAAGAGACTCTGAATCTCAGGAAACAAATTGAGGGTTGCTGGAGAGGAGGGGTGTGGAAGGGATAGAGTGGCTGGGTGATAGACACTGGGGAGGGTATGCGCTATGGTGAGTGCTGTGAATTGTGTAAGACTGATGATTTACAGACCTGTACCCCTGAAATAAAGAATACATTATATCTTAATAAAAAAAGAATATATATAAATATAAATACATATCGAGTAGTAAACAACTACCTTGTGTAATATGCTAGTAGATTCAAATTAATTTTTAAACTTTTGCCAGTTTAAGTAACAAATTCTGAGAAACAGAATTTTCAACTATATTTAATTTTAATTAATGAACTACATGTAGTTAGTGGCCATCATATTGAAAAGGGCAGTTCTTGTACAACATGAAGCAAAAACCAGGAGGTCCAAATTAAATCATTAATTTATATTGTTTTTTTTTTCTCATTTTAACAAAACCACAAATAAATAACTTTCTAGAAAATGAAAAAACTGAATGATTTCGTTCATTTAGAAAGCCACATATTTTCGGCTTAAGCCAGGCTATACTTGCCAACAAACAAAAATGTAATGGAAGTGGTTGTGTTTCTGTGCTTGTTAGTCGTTAGAAAGAACTGGTGGGTTTCCCTGGTATGTAACATTTCCGGATATATGTCCACACCTTAATTTCCACATGTACACGAATTATAATGTTAGGAACTGGTTGTTATGTTTCACATTCACTTGGTGAGGTTTATCTGAATATATTTTTAGTAAAAAAAATTAAATGGAAAAAGTTAATGTAAGAGAAACTACATATAGAGGCTAGTTCGATTGAGATAAAAAGTTTTTAATTCTCCACAAACCATATTTTTAACTCTCCACAGTCTCCTTAAAACAGGTTATGTCCTACATACATTCCAGTAACATATGTTAAATGCCTAGTAGACACCAGCACATGGTTGATGCTCAATACATATGTTTCTCTACCCTCTTTCTTTTTTTCTCAATATCAAGAAAAATTCAAAGAAAGTACTTGAGATATTATACAATTATAAAGAAAATTGGCTTAAAATTAAATGAATTAAAGAATATAACATATATCTAAGCAGGAATGAGACCAAAATAGAAATCTGTCTTTTTTTCTTTATATATGTATATAAAATATATGTATATTTTATATATATTATGAAAATACAGGGTCTTTCTTGTTGCAACCATAATCTTTGCCATGGTCAAATTTCATCCCAGAAATACTGAGGGAACACAAGAACGTCCTATAGCTAAATATTTCTAATAAAATTTCATCCATAATGAATACGAGCTCCAGAGAGGTTTCTTTTCTATTAACAGTGACTAGATAAGACGGATTATCTGAAGAATTTTTTTTAAAGATTTTACTTATTTATTTGACAGAGAGAGAGTGAGCAAGCAGCAGGCAGAGGGAGAAGCAGGAAGAGGGAGAAGCAGACTACCCACTGAACAGGGAGCCAGATGCAGGGCTTGATCCCAGGACTCCAGGATCATGACCTGAGACAAAGGCTCACACTTAACGACTGAGCCCCCCAAGGTGCCCCCCAGGTGCCCCATATCTGAGGAATTTTTATGAATAAGTCTGAATCAAATCAAAAAAGGAAAAGAATATGCATATATGCTTTTTAAAATTTTTGTGTCTTACCTTTCTTTCAAAACAAAGTTTTGAAATGTAAGACAACTTAAAGTCAAATTTTTTAGAGCTTGCAACTCTTTAATGATGACTAATTTAGGTAGTTATCTAAACTCACTTAAGAGAGCCCTGGTTTTAGATAGAAGAGGTCGACTTGAAATGGCAATTTTCTTTTTCATCTATCAATGCCATATGTTGTAAGCATTCCTAAATGACATTTAAACCTGGCTCAGTCATCTAAACAATAAAAGCCATGCATGCTCTGCTTGGTTAATAACTCCTACTTGCATAGAAAGAATATAAAAAGCCAACTCCATAGCGTATTAAGACTTTAAAAATAACCAGTATTTACTCATCTGTATTTATCTTCTTTATGTAATAGCATTTCATTCACATCATCCTGAAATTCTTATGTTTAAAGGTATTTATGGAGAATGCAAGGAAGATTATTATCTGACACTAACACTGATTTTCAGATTGGCACTAGGATATTAGTGTTTTTTTTTTAATTATAAAAGAGAAGATAATTTTACCTTCTCCCTTAGATGTATTTTTGTAGTAAAACCAAGAAATAGCTAATTTGTTGATGAGAATTAATGTGATTTTTTAGGCAAACTAATTTTAGGTTTTATAAATGATTGATGAGTAATTTTTCAAATAACTGGCAGCTAGAGTAAACCTTCTGGGATGATGTGAGGAGACTGACTCATAGACAATTCTATGTGAAGGACCACCCTATCTCCTGCACAGTTCTGAGTAATAGAGAGAGGAAACAGAAATCCCAGCTCTCCTTTCAGGCCTGTAATTAGGTATTACAGTTTCAAACTTCCACTTGTTAAATCTTTCCGTGTATCTATTTAAGAGGGAAAGTTTAACCTCCATAGGCTTTGTTTTAATTGTGGTTTTTTTGTTTTGTTTTGTTTTGTTTTTTTCATTTCATGTGTGCATAAGGGTGTTTTGGAGACATAAGGAAGAGCTAAATTTCAATATTTACTACATTGACAGAATAAATTTGATAATAATTATAACACACAAGACATGGGGAAACTATATCATTACATATGCCTTTTGTCCTGAAATTAAATAAATATTTTACATGAAAGAACCTGAGAATAGTAGCTTAAAAGATATAAAATACTATATTTCAGCTGATTAATGAAGATGTTAAAAGATAAAACTAAGGATGCATGTACCATTCCTCCACTACAACACATATAATATATTGTAATTTATTATAGACACTGAGGTATTGAATGGGCACACTGAAGGTGATGAGGTCCTAGGTATTGCACTATTTCAGAGGGAAAATGGCAGACATTGGAGGCATACTGTGATAGATAAGGAAAGAAAGAATTGCTATCTAGAAATCTTTGGTATACTAAAATTGATTCCAATAGTTAAACATAAGTGAAAAGAGAAAAATGTGAAGTATTTTCATTATCTCACAATGGTTAAGCATTAGCATAATATGCTCTCTATTATTGTTTTCATTTTAAGAGTAGTCAATAAATAGTTCAAAGATTCCACTAAAACAAAATGCTATAAACACAAAATAACTTGCCTCCTCACCACCAAATATCTTTGTTTCCATAGATAGATAAATAGAGCTTAGATATAACAATATAAGATGTGTATACTGGTATAAATAAATATATGTATAACTTTAAATGTTGGGAGATAGACAATTATATAACTTCATGGCACATAATTTACAATCTATTTCACAGGAAAGGGGAACAAATAGTTCCTAGTGTTTCAAATTTTGAAGATTTTCTTTTTATTAGCATATCTTGAAGATATTTCATATAATCACACAGAATTCTACTTCATAATTTGTAATGCTTTTGAGGTAATGCAAAGAATCTCTTCATACAATATAAAGCTTTATAAACAATTTCAAGGATAATCTTCATGTCACAGTGCAGGAGAAGTGGGGATTAATCAGGATTGCCAATACTGCCACACCAGACGCCTTCTCACGGCAGTAAGATACACTCTGGTCCAGATTTAACATATGATTTCATGAAGTGATACTTGCAGTTGTATTACTTCTACAGATGACAGCTGTCTTAATGCTGATAAAGTTCTAGTTCATTCTCTAACACATTTTCCAGGAAACCATACCTCACAAATCCAAAAATATTTCTTGGATTTCTATTATTATTATTATTATTATTATTATTAGAATTCTAAACAAATCAAGTATATCTGGTGAAAATTATTCCACTGTCAGAGATTCTGTTACTAGAAATATGATCAGTATGTTTGCCAGAAAGTCTGTTATTATTAGCATGTACATAAAGATATCTGAACAAGTCATCTTTCTTATTAATTTTCCAGAGTTTCACAGATTAAAGGAACAAACAAACAAAAAGCCTCAAAACATTCAGGTATGGGATAACTATCTAATGCTTATTTAACTTTCCTGTATGGCATAGGGCGAAAGTAGATGGGATTTTGGAGATTTCTGTAGACAAATATACACAAAGCAACCAAAACCACTATTCCCTATGTGGTATCTTTATTGGAACAAAGAAACAGAGGTCATGGCAATTTATAAAAAGCTACTTTTCTGGAAAATATTATTGTTGGTGTTGTTTCCATATGCCATTTTCAATAACCACCAAGAGTAATTTCTTCTTACTTAATTTGTCTCAGATTGATGCCATTTTTGTTTTGTTTTGTTTTGTTTTTTGCTAACATTCTAGTCTGCAAAGATTATGATGCATCACACAAAACAACACAATGGTATGCCATATTAATGACATAATACTGGACAGTCTAGATGACCAGAAGGTACTAAATGTGTTGGATGTATATGAGAAACATTATTTTAAAACAGAGAATTGGGGGCGCCTGGGTGACTCAGTGGGTTAAAGCCTCTCTCTGCCTTCAGCTCAGGTCATGATCTCAGAGTCCTGGGATTGAGCCCCATATCAGGCTCTCTGCTCCATGGGGAGCCTGCTTCCTCCTCTCTCTCCCTGCCTGCCTCTCTGCCTACTTGTGATCTCTGTCTGTCAAATAAATAAATAAATAATCTTAAAAAAAATAAAAAATAAAACAGAATTGAACACAATAAATTTGTTAAATGGTTTTTGAAGAATTAATCAAAAAGGAAGGGAATACACGAACATTGAAATAATACCCACAGAAGTAGCTTTCACCTCTAGGACTCCTATAGTCCTAGGGGTAAAGGATGATGTAGATTTGGGTTGTTAGAACCTAGAATCTTGGAAGAAAGGTCTTGGGATCTAAGACACTCTTCTAAGGATGATACTGTGCTGGTATCTCAGCAGCTTTCAACCATGTCAGATGTTGCTAGGATGCAGAAATCTGAGAATTTCCAACCAATTGGGGCAGAAGTCTCTGAGGGGGCATACTGAAGTTGGTTCAATGAGTGCCATTTAAAAGGCCAAAACTTAAATGAATGGAACCAAGCGTCATATGCATTACTCAGATAATGCTAAGGTGATTTTTCAGTAACATCAAAAGAGAAGAATCTCTCCATTTGTTGAGCCCAATAAGGAGTCAACTGGCAAGTAAGAAATGTGGTTTGTGGAGTCTCAGCCCTTGCATCTCTAAGCAGAATGTAGAATGATACTTTTGACAATGAGAGGGAACAGTATACTGATTAGTCATTATAAACTAGATAACTGATTTTTGACATCTGGTACTGATGGAGTAAATAAGATCATACTGGATGACTACACTCATAAAACAATCATAAAATCTAAATATGAGCAAAAAGCAAGTACCTGAAGGGACAGGAGAGTGAACAGAAAATGTCAGGTTCTGGTAAGGGAGATGCACTCAAAGAATGTGAAGAGAAATGTATGAAGTTCCCATGTTCTCAGCTTTAAAACTTGTCAAAGTGCCATTCATAGAACATGGGTGATAAGATGATGATACCAGATATTAAAAACAATCTTTCCGGCCAGGGAAGCTGGAAAACTTTGGCTGGTACAGAAAGTGGGAAAATGCTAGAAGGAAAAGAACCAGAAAGGAGATCCCCACATTCCATCTATCCACATTTATGACTGATAGCTGAATCTCACATGTGTGAAATACACTCAAAGAAGCTATGATGAAGGCAAAAAGTCTGAACTGTTACCGAAGCTGCTGCCCCCCGAAACAGTTTTGTTAAAGTATAGGTAGGGTAACCGTCTGATAAATCAAAGGCAACACTTATCAGATGAAAAAAAATGGAACCTAGACTCTCCACAATTCAACATTCATAATGTCTAGGAAATAATCCTAAATTAAGTTACATACAAAGAACCAAGAAAACAAAACCTATTCTCAAGAGAAATAAAAAAATCAACCAAATATGATTCTGGTATGAACCTAATGTTGAATTCAGGGGAAAAATAAAAGGAAGTATTTTAAGGAGGTTCTTATGTTCTCCTTCAATTAAATAAAACAAAGTGTGAATACAGTGAAATATATGTATACATATATTAATATATATTTTGTATATATGTGTGTGTTGAAGATCTCAAAAATGAATAAAAATTACTAAAAACAAATTCTAGAAATCTAAATTAAAATAACTGAAATAAGTTAATCACAGGATAAACTTAATAGCTGAGTCAAGAGGAAAGAGTATATGAATTTAAAGACAGATTAATAAAAATAATTTAATCTTCAGAATGGGGGGGGAGATCGAAAAAGATAAGTAGACCCCAGCAACCTACTATATAATCCAAACTATTGAAAGCCAAAGATAAAGAAAAAGAACCTTAAAGTTGGATTAGGAAAAAACAACTCATTGCATCCAAGAGTGCAATGATGAGACTAATGATTGGAGCCTCATGAGAAATCATGAAAGCTACAACAAAGTTGAATAACATCTTTAAAGTGCTTATAGGAAAAAACAGAACCTACCAACAAAAAGTCCCCCAAAATACCTGCTCACACTAACCTAAAGGACCAGGAAAGGGGCAACTAACAAGACAGAAAATTTTCACAAAATAACCTTTTTATATCCGTCAACCACCACAGAAAAAAATGTGATCCCTTCCCCATTCATTCCAGAAAAGGTTATGTGTGGAGCCTAGACTTCTAAAATAGCAAGGCTATAATCAATGTCTCTCAACATTGTTGTGGCAGTATCAGAAAATGTCAATTTGGGAGCTGGAACTTTCTTCCATGCTGATCATTAATGAGACTTTATCCCCTAACTTGGTTTCAGTAAAGATTATATGGTGATCCTGGACTTCTACCCATACTCAGCAGGTAATGAGACTCCCCCACCATCCTTGCTGGGCAAGCATCAAAGAAGGAAATTCAGGACTTTAACTATGTCTCAGTGGTAAGGAGACCACCGCCATCATGATGTTAGTGGAGAGACCATGTGGACAGGCAGAAACTCTCACCTCTACCTGGACATAATGAGGATCTTCCCCGCCCTGGTGTCAATGGAAGCCAAGTGGGGACCACTGACCTCTGTCTCCATTTAGCAATAACAAGGTAGAGTCCTTTTTCTCCTGCCAGAGCAATGTCACAAAAATACAGTTAAAATATAGTTTTAAAACAACATCTAGAGTCTCACAACATCGTATCAAAAATGTACATGTTTGAACTGGAAATCACCCATCATACTAAAACCAGACACCTCTCAAACTAAATATAAGAGATAATAGATATTAAATATAATAACTGCAGTGAAGTTGAATAAATGAAGAAACTAATTCAGGCTTTTAGAGTCTTACATCCTGACTAGAAATCTGAATGGCAGAAAAGAAGAATGGGACATTTCACTGAAAGAATTTACCATGAACAAGACTGAACAAACATGAATAAGAAACAGTATGAAAGACTAATGAGTCTTGTTTTATTTTTATTTTTTTTTCAACTGGTTAGAGGACATTTTTGAAGATGAGGTATAAGTGATAGAAAGGAAATTGGTAAAATAGAGGGGAACCAATTATAAATATATGGAAGGTCATCTTTAAGAAAACCTTAGGGAAACAGTGAACCATCTAACTATTTGAAGCAGGAAAGTAGTTCATTATTCTAATGAATGTTTTAGAAAGATTTCTCTGGCAAGAAACAAAATATAGATTGGAGGTGCAACATACTAAATGCAACAAAGGCAGTTATAGTCTGCTAATATAGCGAGAATTGATAAAGGGAAAAGCCATGGGAATGGTGTTAAGTATGGAAAAGAGGGACAATTTTCAACTGTATTTTATTAAAGCTGTTTGCACCTAGTGACCAAATGTTGATGAAGCAGAGATAATCATTGGGGAAATATGTGCTTAGAGAGTTAATATGCTTCAAACAGAATGTGACTTCTCCATGGCTCTTCAGTAGTTATCAAGATACTGTGCCATGCCTGGCCATCAATTCAAAGATTCGTCCCCTAAGGTGTTTGGGTGGCACAGTTGGTTAAGTGTCTCTTGGTTGTGGCTCAAGTCATGATCTCAAGGTCACGGGATCAAGCCCCAAGTTGGGTTCCACACTCAGTGTGACGTCTGCTTGGGATTCTCTCTCCTTCTCCCTCTGTCCCTCCCCCATGTGCTCTGTCTCTGCCTCTCACTCTTAAGTAAGTAAATAAATAAATAAATATTTAAAAGCAAAACAAAACAACAACAACAACAACAAAAAAAACAAAGACTTACCCCTTAGCCTTGGGCTGTAGGCTCCACTTTGAAAAGAAGATTCCTATATCCAGAGAATCTGTTGGCTTTCACCAGACTTAAAGTAAATGAGATCTCCATCTCATTTCAAGCAGCTTGACCTATACTGAGTCTTCTTGATACCTTTGCCTTTTGTAAGAAGTCTTTTGATTTACTGGAAATATACATTACACTAGCTCCTTACCACTACTCCACTTCTCATATATTCTCAAGTGTTTGAAAACAAATAGCCAAATGTGCCCACCCTGTAAGGCCTCAGCACTAGAAAACCTTTGCTTGAGAAAGCAGTGGCAGCAGCTTTTTAAGTTCACAGCTCAGGACTTACATAAAGCGGACTTGGCAGGATTTTGCATGGGAGTTGAAGAATCAAACTTACTGGCCTGTGTGAAATTTGATTAACTGAAATCTCATCAGTCCTCTTGCTGACCACATCCCCAGAAACAGGCAGCTGGGCTCCTGGGCAGCTAGGTGACCAAGCAGAACTGAGCCAGCTGTCAGCTTGTTCACAACGGGGAACCTCCAGAGTGGAGCATAGCTCTCTTGGTAAAAGCAGCAGTGCCTCAGACTGCACATCCAGCCTTAACCATTCCATGAACTGGCATCTCTTTGACCTCATAACTACATTTTTTTAACATCTAGTAAGTGTACTTTGATCTGAAAAAAGAGACTGACAATGTTGACTTAATTTTCAGATATTTGGAATAGTAACGCTTTCCTACAGCATCTAGAGATGGAATATATACAAGTCAGACCCAGAGAGATTCAATAATAACCTCTGGCCCCACTCAGAATGGTCTCAGAAGGACCAGTCTGAGCTTGCACTTCATTTTGACAGCCAAATTATGGGTACAAATAATTAGAAGAGGGATGTGGATATATGGCACCTAGTAATATTTATCAAAGGGCTTTAAAAGGATGACTATTTCAAATCAGAGCTCATTTGAATAGTTAGTCAACAATGAAAGAATCATTTTAAAGATGGTTAAACTTAACCCCTAAAGTCACATTTTCAATTACCATGGCTTATTTGGAGGAAAGGAAATTATTCAGTTTGAGTCATTATCATTATTTCAATAAGACTTCCTTCTTCGCCTGAATCTAATCAAGTCTCTTAAAAATTACAGCATAAAACACATAAAATTAGAAGAGGATTACACTTCATGGAGTTTTCACTACTGGTTTTTATGATAAGTAGTTTCCATATTATATTTAAATTGGTTTGCATTTCTTTAAGGGATCATTAACATGCTGAGAGCCAAATCATGTGGTTATAAACAGTCACTGTGACTTTTACTAGTTGCTAATGATGCAACCATTATAAAATTTTTCTAATCAACACTTGGAGGAAAAAGACATTATCATAAACTCAAAGCCAACTGATTTAGTAGCTATTTTAACATGAAATATAACAAAATATAATTTCATATAGCACACTTTATATTATGACAGAGTATACCGCCTCTTAATCGAAGATAACTGAAACAAAATTACCAGATTTGATCTATTCACTTCAAGATTCACACATATAATTTATAAAAACTAGGAGGCAAGAGTACAGGTAAAAGATAAGATTCCAAATCAAATATTAAAAACTCTCTCACATTATTTTTACTAATTTTGCAATAAAATAGTGTACAGTATGTCTTATATAGATTTGCAAAGGTGAGAAGGCAAGAAGAGTTGATTCTGTTCAACTTTTTATTTAAGGCAAATTTAAATTATTTCACATATTCAGAATATTCCTCTCTATTTTGGGATATCAACTGCATGTTTTCATACAACAATTCAGCGGGAACTTTTATGCTGCAAAATTACATGGTTTCCTATTTCATAAATAATTTAACCAACAACATTAAAAGCTAACACCTATTTAATACTTCTCACATCAAGCACAATTCAATATTTTGGGTGTGTGTGTATATATGTCTATATGTATGCATGTCTGTGTGTGTTTTAATCAGATTTAATGCTTACAAAAACTTAATGAGGAAGGTCTTGATCTTGCTATTTTTCTAATTTTATAGAATTAAAAACCGAGATACAGAAAGGTTGGTAACTGCCAGCAACTACTCAGCTAGTGAATGGTAGAGCAATACTCCAAACCATTAAGTCTGACTATAGCCGAAAAGCCTTCTTATTGAACTAACTGAAGAATGGAAATTCTCTTCCTCCTTACTAGCAATTTGTTGATCAGTGAGTATATGTTGGAGAATCAAATTTAGTCTCAGATCAGCAGTCTCCTTCTTTTACTCTTATGCTCTTGCAAGCAAACTTCTTAGCATAACTTTGAATTTCCAGGACTGGACATTCTCTAGATATTTAAAGCAATATGACAGTTTTCAATAAAATTTTAAAAACCATCTCTATCATTTGTAAAATGAATACGTTAAAAATGTTAAATAATTAGTATGTAGAGAACTTTCAAAGAACCAAATAAAATGAAAGACCTTATTCTTGTATAATGGTTAGAAGTGGACCACGAATTTGGCTGACTTCCTGAAGATAGAGTCAAATATAGTCAGAGATAAGATTCTCAGTCAGTGCGATGAACAAAAACAAGGATTGCTGAACAGCAATACAATAATAGTAGGATACCTCAATATCCCAGTTCAAAAATGAAAAGAAAATCCATTGAAAAAATATATAAAGAGGCAGCAGACTTAAACAACACTACAGATCAAATGGAACTGACAGACATACATAATGAAGCTAAAGGCATCACATTGCTGATTTAAAAATATATTATAAACTTCAGTAATCAAAATAGTATTGTATAGGCATAAAAACAGATATATAGACAAATGGAACAGAATAGAGAATCCAGAAACAGACTCATGCATCTACAGTCAAAGATCTTCAACAAGGATGCCAAGATACACAATGGAGAAAGAGATAATCTCTTTGACAAATAGTATTGGGAAAGCTGGATACACAATGCAGAGGAATGAAATCGGGCCCTTATCTCACATCATATATAAAAATCAACTTAAAATGGATTAAAGACTGATCTCATTTCCTTTCAGACCTGAAACCATAAAAATACCAGGAGAACACATGGGGGGAAATCTTTTTGACATTGGTCTGGACAATAATTTTTTTGGATATGATCCCCAAAGTACAAGCACCAAAAGTAAAAATTAACTAGTAGGACTATATCAAACTAAAAGTTTTTGATCAAATAAAGGAAAAAAAAATAAAGTGATAAAACAGACTCTGGAATGGGAAAAAATACTGGCAAACCATATGTATATAAAACTACATGTATATAATTTTAAATATATATATACACATGATAAAGAGTTAATATACATAATATAGAGGAATTCATACAGCTTTACAGCAAAAAGAAAAAAAAATCAAATAACCCAATTTAAAAATGGGCCAAAGACTGGAATACATGTTTCTTTAAAAGAACACGCAAATGGCCAGCAGGTACATGAAAAAGTGCTCAGCAGCAGTTACTGTCAAGGGTTTAGCTAAACTACTCCATGCTATTGCCCCCTTGGCATCTATTCTAATTGTCAAAGCAGCCTGTAGTGACCTTAAAATGACTCTAGCCTCCTCGTGCAAGTAGATGTCCTGGACATGCAGAGTCAGAAACAACGTAAGCTTCTAATATTATGTCCCTAATGCCCTTATGATCCACAGTGTCCCTTGACTCCAAGGGTCTTCTCCTTATGTACCCTCTAGATAAAACCCTTATGTGGCTACTAAAACTTTACTCTTTTAGTTCAAATTGGCCTGTCTGGCTGTAGCTCGGCAACCCCAAAGCACTTCATTCATGGACCCTAATAAAAGCATGAACTTTGGGGCTCCTGGGTGGCTCAGTGGGTTAAGCCTCTGCCTTTGGCTTAGGTCATGATCCCAGGGTCTTGGGATAGAGCCCCACATCGGGCTCTCTGCTCGGCTTCCCCCTCTCTCTCTGCCTGCCTCTCTGCCTACTTGTGATCTCTCTCTCTCTGTCAAATAAATAAAACAAAATCTTTAAAACAAAAACAAAAACATGAGCTTTAGGTCCTGTGTCTCTCTACACTCTGCCTTGACCTCCCACTGTGGGCCCCTGAGGCCTCTGAGTAGTACCTTCAGGACCTTCATTTCAATTCATGTTGTGCTCTGTTGTTGAACAACTTACCGACCTGCAACCTGTGCTCTACTTAGTGTTGCGTTGACAAATTCATAACACTAATCATCGGGAAATGCAAATCAAAAATACAATGAGATCTTAGTTCACACCTGTTCGAATAGCTATTATTGAAAGACAAAAGGTAACAAGCACTGGTGAGGATGTGGGGGAAAAGGAACCCTTATATACTTTTGGTGGGAATGTAAATTGGCATAGCCATTATGAAAAATAGTATGGAGATTCTTCAAAAAATTAAAAACAGAACTACCTTATGATTCAGCACTCTTACTTTTGAATATATATTAAAAGGAAATGAAATCAGGATCTTGAAGAGATATCTGCATTCCCATGTCCACTGCAGCCCTATTCCCAACAGTCAAGGTATGGAAACAACTACATGTCTGTTGTCAGACGAATGGTTAGGAAAATATCACACACACACACACACACACAAACATAGGAATATTATTCAGCTATAAAAATGAAGGAAATCCAGCCTTTGTGATAATATAGGTAAAAATGCAGTATATTACACTAAGTTAGATAAGCCAGACACAGAAGAACAAATACCACATGATCTCACCTATGTGTGGAATCTAAAATTGTCAAACTCATAGAAACAGAGAATAATTTTGGTTGCCAGGAGCTAGGGGGAGGGTGAAATGAAAAGATGTTGATCAAGGAATACAAAGTTTCAGTTATGCAACATGAACAGGCTCTGGACATTTAATGTACAGTAGTATAACTCTAGTTAACAGTAATATATTGTATACTCGAAATATGCTAAGAAGGTAGATCTTAAGTATTTCCAACACACATACACACACACACAAATATTAACTATGTGAGGTGCTGGATATGTTAATTTGCTTAATTACGGTGATTATTTCACAATGTATACAAAGACAAAACATCAAGTTGTATATCTTTAAGATACACAATTTTTATCTGTTGATCATACTTCAATAAAACTGGAAAAAATTATAAAACATTGCTGAGATAAATTAAAAACCTAAATAAATATGATTTACAAAGAGCATATAATGAAAAGACTCAATATTTTTAAGATGGCACTTTCCCCAGATTAATCTATAGCTTCAATATAATCTCCACTGTATTCTAACAGAAATTATTTTGTTAATTTGACAAGCTGACGCTAAAATTTATATGTAAGTCCAAAGGAAACAAGCATAACAAAAGCAATTTCTACAAATAATAACATAGGTGGAGAATTTGCTCCACTTGATTTCACCACTTCTTGTATAGGTATGAAACTCAAGACTGTGGGTATTTATGAAAACACATACAAACTGATGAGTGGTACAGAATAATTAGTTCAAAAATAGACTTACCTCTGTCATAAAGATACGTGATGACCAAAAATCAATTGAAAATTATTGTATATTATTATACATAAGGGAAATTCAAATTACAAGGGATGCTGCTACATACTTATTCAAGTTGCTAAAATTATAAAGAATGACTATTAAATATTGGTGATGTTGAACAAATGAAGATTTCATACACTACTAGTTGCAATGTAAAATAGTATAACCATGTTAGAAAATCATTTCACTCTTTCTTTAAAAATTAAGCATATACCAACCACATGATCAAGTCATTCCACTCCTCAGTATTAACCCTAGATTAAAGAAACCTATGTCCACACAAAGACTTGATGCAAATACTCATATCAACCTCATCTGTAATAGTCAAAACTGGAAACAATATAAATGTCCATCACCAGATGAATGGATAAACAGGTTTTGATATATTCATACTACTATACTAATATATTACTATACTAATATACACTACTTAGCAATAAGTGGGAAATATCTATTGATACGGCAACAGTATGAATTAATGTCAAAATAATTACACTTACTAAAAAAAATTAGGCAAAAATGCATCCCATTATTATACACACACATACACACACACCGATACAGACACACATAAACACACATATGTAATTCTAGAAAATACAGACTAATCTATGGTGACAGAAAGCAAATCTTTGGATGACTGAATACCTGGGACGAAGAAAAAGTTAGATTACGAAGAGACATGAGGAAATGTTGGGTGAAGTAACTTTGTTATCTTAATTCTGGTGTTGGTCCTAAGGCATACACTGTGTCAAAACTGAGTCAATTTAATATTTTATTTGCAATTTATTGTGGTTGAATTGTAACTCAACAAAATGGAAAAAATTAAAAAATTGTGTAATTGCCTACAAAATATGTTATATTTACAGGTGATAGTAACTATATAGGAAGCCCATGAAAATAAAAACATGGAAATATATGAAAAGTAATTATTATAGGTTTATAACTATTTATATTTTTATTGTAATACTTTGTCAATGTGCTTGTGTTACTCTGTATTTGACATACTAAAAATATTTACTACAAAACTGTTCCAACTAGAGAAAGGGAAGGTAAAAAGAAGTTGGTTAAAATAATTTTTAACATCTTGTTATACAATACTTTTAATTAAAAAAGAGAGTAAATAATAACTTTAAGAGGCAAAATAAGGCTGTTACGGGTGTAAAATTTAGTTAATTTTATGTGAAAATGTGATTGAACCAAGAATCAAGTTTTTGGTAACACACTCCTATATGACCCATTATGTAATAAAGTAGTAATATAGAATTAAATTTCATAAATTAGAGTAACAGTTTAAGCTTCCCAAGGGTGATTTAGTTGTATGGAAACATAAGTAATTCTAAAGAATATAGGGAGAAGCCACAACAGAGAAAATGTAATCATATTCCTAATTGGTTAACAGTATTCATGGCTGGAAGGGAGTAGCAACTGGAATTAGGGATATTGAGAACACTGTTAGAATCCAGGTAAGAAGTTGTTGTCAAATTTAAGTGGTGGCAGCAAAAATGAAAAAACACATCTGCATCCAAGAGACATTATGGAAAATAAAATATGTTTAATCAATACATGGACAAATATCTCATAGGGTATTTAACATATGACTGCACACAGGACACTTAAAAATGTATAGATCAACAAGAAGATTATAACCATCTTTAAAGTTTACTTCTTTGCAGGCTTAAAGAATTTCTCAGAAATTTTATTTTCTATCAGGTTAATAGGGAGAAAAATGGGAAGAAAGATGAGTTCTTATAATACAAATCCTAAAACATTTGATAATTTGTAATAAAACTTTTCAGGTCTCAAAAAAATTAAAGATTATAGCAGAATTTTTTAATGCTAAAATTTATGAAAACTAATAAAACCTAAAATACCATGTGCCTATGGTGCTCTTGTGGGATATAAATTTAAAATAAACTTCAATCAAATTATGCTGGTTTTACAACATGTATTTTTTAACAATAGTGTCATTATAACATAACAGAATTCTGATTTTTTCAAGTTAATTATGGCTTTATATTAATATTTACATAGTTTAGATGCAGTGTTTTCATGCTATTTTACTTTCTGGGAAGGGACTTTATTATATAAATGTCTTTTAATCTAGATTAATAAGGTCATTCATGTGTTATTTGGACAGTAATTATTTGTTGCACTAAATTTAAATAAAATGTTACTTTTGGCTTTCCTTATCATACACCCCACATAAACATACCTAATTTTGGTAGCTAATGGTCAAAATAATCACAAAAGTTTGCTCCTGCTGTAGACAATATTTCTGGAAAAATGCATACTCTAGATCATAGTCAATTGTAGCTTAAAGTGTCCACTCAGTTAAACGAGTCCTTAATATAGCAGTAAACTGAACTTTCAGAAATAATTCCAGCTAGAGCAACAAGAAAAAGATTTAAAAAGCCATCTTCATTTTGATTTATTATCATTTTCTTCTTTATACTGAGGTGTCTTCAAAGGTATCTCTGCATATTCACTTGTCACCTTGTACATGATGTCTGCTGTTATTACTGGCTCATGGCTTTATCTAAATATTTCTGAAATTAACTGTACTATAAGGTAGGAAATGATATGTACAAATAGCCATATCCCTAGATGACCCTCTAAAGCAATCTAGTTGTAAATACAGCATTGATTCAGCTCTCTATGAGTTTCTTTAGGAGAAATACACATTTTTGAGAAGGATGTTTCAAATGTTCACAGAAGCATGAGAATTAGACAAGGAAATAAGTAAATACAGCTGCCATTGCTAAAGGAAGCTCTAGTAAATTAAACATGTGTATGTATGTTTTAAAATAGTTTGCTCAATTGTATTTTTGCCTTTATAATATTTTTCTCTTCTCTACATGTCTTGCATGTAGGTCTAAAGCAGGGCTTAATTTCAAAGGCTCTTGGAGAACAAAGGCCAAAATTTATATCATTATTTCTCTATGTATTCTAGTGCAATATTTAATGCAACCAAGCTCTTAACAGACGTTTCATAATCATGATTACTTTTTTAAAACTTCAGAGAAAGTTTTAGCTGTAAAGTTCCGGTTACTTTAAGATATATCAGCATAATTTCCTAGCAATTTTACTTAAGGAGCAATGACAGTCTGCATTCTTAGAATTTAAATTATGTTTCATGTAGAAACAACAAGACTCTAAATCTGAGTCTCTTCAATTAGTACTAATGTGATATAATGACAAAATTAGTCCAGAGGATGTTCAAAATTTTAGAAATAAATCATGCCAGAAGGAGTTTCACACTTAAGAATACCAATTGATCACTTGCATCCATTTTTGAAGCAAATACAAGCAAAATCACTGAGTAAAATCATGCTCTCAGTAACTGAATACTTCCGCAGGTCAGACATTGTTTCATAACGTGAAAAAAACTTAGTAATGTGACCAGTGAGATTATTTTTCTTCATGTTCAATCAGCCAATTACAAAATGTTAATAATCAAGTGGAACACATGGTGAAAATACTTCATTTTAAAACTTAACTGTGATAATGAACTATATGTAATCCAAATTTAGGGAAACAGAAAAAATAAAAGTTAAAACTTTGAAAATTAAGAATAATTAATTCAACTTAATAATATGCATCTTTGCCTCATAAGTTAATCAACAGATGTTTATTAAGTGTATATTTATTATGTGCTCTTTCATTTTCTTACTCAATAAATTTTATGTAAAACCATCAAATCTTTAGTCTCCAAATCACCACAATCTTTTCATATTTATTAGTTCTATTTTGACATAATTTTCTTCACTATTGAGCCATAATTACATTAGAAATCATTTACTTACTGTTTCCCACACCCGAAGGGTCTTTCTTTTCTTTTCAGCACACATGCTCTGCGATACAACCACAAACAATCTAACCTCTATAAACTCCCAGTCCCTTTCTTAAGCTGCCAAAACAAAACAAAACAAAACAAAGCGTAGAAATCTTTGTACTGGGTTCACTACAATTCTGGCTACATTTTAACTTGACTCTAAATTTTGCCTGTATGTTTTTTGTACCTCTTCTTACTAACTCGTCCATTTTCCTCAATTTTTATTCTGTTTATCCCCCTCTTTAGACTGCCTACATCTTCTTCATTTTAAAGAGAAAAACCGATCTTGGACATTACTGAAATAAATAGACTCTTTTTAATAATAAATAAATAAATAAATAGACCACTCTTGACTTCCTCCTCTACTGCCTCGAAAATTATTTATACCGCTGTCTTTAAATTTATAATCAGGGACGCCTGGGTGGCTCAGTTGGTTAAGCTGCTGCCTTCAGCTCGGGTCATGATCCCAGCATCCTGGGATCAAGTCCCACATCGGGCTCCTTGCTCAGCGGGAGCCTGCTTCTCCCTCTGCCTCTGCCAGCCTCTCTGTCTGCCTGTGCTCAATAAATAAATAAAATCTTTAAAAAAATTTATAATCAGATGTGTCTTGGTTGGTATTTTCTCAAAATTGGGATAATACCTGTTAGCCTGTCTCAGTGCTTATTTTTGTAGGGGTAGAGTAAATAAAGTTTTGTTGGAGCCTTGTGTGAAATCAACTGGAGGGACGACTTGCTGTACTGAGGAAGTATTCAAATACGGAAAAAAAAATTCTGAATCAAGCTTTTAAAAGCTTTGAGCTTTAAGCATTGCACAGAAAAAAAAAAAATTGTAATTTTAGGGTTGCTTCAGTGGCTCAGTCAGTTAAGTGTTCAACTTTCCATCTCAGCTCGAGTCATGATGTACAAGCCCCACATTGGGTATGGACCCAACTTAATAAAAAACAAACAAACAAACAAACAAACAAACAAGCAAATATAATTCTACAAACACTATTTGAACCATGAGATTATGGTTTTACTTAGCTATTCAATTCCCATAAGATCGAAGGATGTAAATATAGTAATGGAGATGGGTGGGGTAGGGTGAAATAGGCTTTGCATCTAAGTGCCAGACACATTCATCTCTAGCTCTGCCAATAGTTTTGTAAATTTAATAGTTGGAAATAACTTTTTTTAAAGTTTTTATTTAAATTCCAGTTAGTTAACTTAGAATGTAACATTCGTTTCAGGTGTACGATATAGTGATTCGACACATCATACATCACTCAGTACTCATCACAACAAATGCACTCTAAACCCCATCACCTGTTTCACCCATTCTCCCACTCACCTCCCTCTGGTAATCATCAGTGTATTCTCTACAGTTAAGAGGCTGTTTCCTGGTTTGCTTCTAACAGTATGGAGGTTCCTCAAAATGTGAAAAACAGATCTACACTACGATCTACCAACTGTGCTACTAGGTATTTACCCAAATACAAAAATACTAATTCAAAGGGATACATGCACCCTGATTTTATAGCAGTGTTATCTACAATAGTCAAAACAGCCCAAATGTTCATCAACTGACGAATGGATGAAGAAGATGTGGAATGGAATATGACTCAGTCATGAAAAAAAAGAATGAAATCTTGCCATTTGCAATGATGGAAGTAACTTTTTTACATTTGTAGCTTACTTTAGTTTCTAGGAACATGAATGGGCAGGTTATTTGAACCTATCCTACAAAAAAAGGAAAAATGATGAGTAAAATATTTTACTTTTAAATCCTCAAGTGTATCAAATAACAAGAAAAATAAGAGGCCCTACCAAGTCATACTAAGAAAATTCAGGAGCCTGAAGTAGTAAAGTAAATAATTACTGAAACTACTTTGATCCTGAAAACTTAGTTGATACACATTAATTTGAGTTTTATTTTTGCATCAGTAAAATAGTCTTCACTGAAGGTCCAGTACCCAGTGTATGGAGTCAAATAGAGCCCTCCCTACAAAGCTGGAGACATAAAAAGGTGTATCTTCACAATAACAGTAAACATAACAGTAAACAAGAATTGCACTATCCCCATCTCTCTCAACTCCCTGAAGATTGCAAATAACTTTGCCTCAACTCTGAGCCAAGCAAGGGAGAAAAAACTTCCTGAAAAGCTGTAACCAAATGCAACTCTCTTAGAGATTTCTAGCACTATTTGTGTTAATCAGAAAACTTTAAACTACATAATCTATTTTTATAATTTAATTTTTTCTCAAACTTATATTTTATCACTTACATAAACACTATTTATATATTAAATTAGTTATTCTATACATAGATTTTGTATCCTGCCACATTACTGAATTGCTGTATGTGTTCTAGTGGTTTGGGGGTGGAGTCTTTTGGGTTTTCCATATAAAGTATCATGTCATCTGCAAAGAGAGAGAGTTTGACTTCTTCATTGCCAATTTGAATACTTTTTATTTCTTTTTGTTGTCTGATTGCTGTTGCTAGGATTTCTAGTACTATGTTGAACAACAGTGGTGAGAGTGGGCATCCTTGTGTTCCTGATCTCAAAGGGAATGCTGTCAGCTTTTCCCCATTGAGGATGATATTCGCTGTGGGTTTTTCATAGATTGATTTTAGGAAGTTGAGGAATGTTCCCTCTATCCCTATAATTTGAAGTGTTTTAATGAGGAACGGATGCTATATCTTGTCAAATACTTTTTCTACATCAATTGAGAGGGCCATGTGGTTCTTCTCTCTTCTTTTATGGATTTGTTCTATCACATTGATTGATTTGCGAATGTGGAACCACCCTTGCATCCCAGGAATAAATCCCACCTGGTCATGGTGGATAATCTTTTTAGTATTATTGGATCCTATTAACTAGGATCTTGTTGAGAATCTTGGCATCCATATTCATCAGGGATATTGGTCTGAAATTCTTTTTGGTGGGGTCTTTGCCTGGTTTGGGGATCAAGGTAATGCTGGTTCATAACAAGAGTCTGGAAGTTTTCCTTCTGTTTCTATTTTTCAAAACAGCTTCAGGAGAATAGCTATTATTTCTTCTTTGAATGTTTGGTAGAATTCTCCAGGAATTCCATCAGGTCCTGGGCTTTTGTTTTTTGGGAGGTTTTTGATCACTGCTTCAATCTCGTTACTAGATACTGGTCTATTCAGGTTGTCAGTTTCTTCCTGATTCAGTTGTGGAAGTTTATACGTTTCCAGGAATGCATCCATTTCATCTAGGTTGCTTAACTTAATGGCATATAACTGTTAATAATAATTTATGATGATTGTTCCTATTTCCTTGGTGTTAGTCATGATCTCTCCCTTTTCATTCATAGTTTTATTAATCTGGGTCCTTCTCTCTTTTCCTTTGGATTAGTTTGGCCAGTGGTTAATCAATCTGATTGATTCTTTCAAAAAAACAGCTTCTAGTTTCGTTGATGTGTTCTACTGTATCTCTAGTTTCTATCTCATTGATCAACTCTGCTCTAATCTTGATTATTTCCCTTCTTGTGTTTGGGACTGGCCTAAATCATTGTTGATTCTCCAGCTCTTTAAGGTGTACAGAAATCAGATGCTTTCTTATACACTAACAATGGAAATATAGAAAGGTAAATGATTCCATTTACTATAACACCAAGAACCAAAGATACCTGGGAATAAACCTAACCAAAGAGGTAAAGGATCTGTACTCGAGGAACGACAAAATACTCATGAAAAAAACTGAAGACACAAAAATATGGAAGAGCATTTCATGCTCATGAATTAGAAGAAAAAACTTTGTTAAAATGTCTATACTGCCTAGAGCCATCTGTACTTTCAATGCCATCACAATCAAAATTCCACCGGCATTTTTCAAAGAGCTGGAAGAAACAATCCTAAAGTTTGTATGGAACCAGAAGCGACCCTGAATTGCTAAGGAAATGTTCAAAAAGAAAAACAAAACTGGGGCATCATATTACCTGATTTCAAGTTTTACCACAAAGCTGTGATCACCAAGACAGCATGGTACAGGCACAAAAACAGACACACAGACCAGTGGAACAGAGTAGAGAGCCCAGATGTGGACATTCAACTCTATGGTCAAATAATCTTTGACAAAGCAGGAAAAAATACACAGTGGAAAAAAATTCTCTTCAATAAATGGTGCTAGGAAAATTGGACAGCTATGTATAGAAGAATGAAACTTGACCATTCTCTCACACCATACACAAAGATAAACTCGAAATGGATAAAAGATCTCAACGTGAGGCAAGAATCTATCAAAATCCTAGAGGAAAACAGAGGCAGTTACCTCTTTGACATCAGCCACAGCAACTTCTTTCAAGACATGTCCCCAAAGGCAAAGGAAACAAAAGTGAAAATGAACTTTTGGGACTCCATCAAGATCAAAAGCTTCTGCACAGCAAAGGAAACAGTCAACAATAACAAAGAAAGAGAAAGAGGCAATCCACGGAATGGGAGAAGATATTCACAAATGACACCACACACAAAGGTCTGATATCCAAGATCTATAAAGAACTTCTCAAACTCAACAACCAAAAAATAGATAATCAAGTCAAAAAATGGGCAGAAGACATGAACAAACACTTCTCCAATGAAGACATACAAATGGCTAACAGTCACGTGAAAAAATGTTCATCATCATTAGTCATCAGAGACATTCAAATCAAAACCACATTGAGATACCACCTTACACCAGTTACAATGGCCAAAATCAACAAGACAGTTAACAACAAGTGTTGGAGAGGATGTAGAGAAAGGTGAACCCTCTTACACTGTTGGTGGGAATGCAAGTTGGTGCAGCCACTTTGGAAAACAGTGTGGAGATTCCTTAAGAAATTAAAACTAGAGCTACCCTATGACCCTGCAATTACATTACTGGGTATTTACCCCAAAGATACAGATGTAGCGAAAAGAAGGGCCATCTGTACTCCAGTGTTCATAGCAGCAATGGCCACAGTCACCAAACTGTGGAAAGAACCAAGATGCCCTTCAACGGGCGAATGGGTAAAGAAGATATGGTCCATATATATAATGGAGTATTATGCTTCCATTAGAAAGGATAAATACCCAACTTTCGTATCAACATGAATGGGATGGGAAGAGATTATGCTGAGTGAAATAAGTCAAGCAGAGAGAGTCACTTATCATATGGTTTCATTTACTTGTGGAGCATAAGGAATAACACAGAGGACATTGGGAGATGGAGCAGAGAAGTGAGTTGGGGGAAATCGGAGGGGGAGACAAACCATGAGAGACTGTGGACTCTGAGAAACAAACTGAGGGTTTTGGAGGGGATGGGGTAGGGGGTTGGGTGAGCCTGGTGGTGGTTATTAAGGAGGGCACATATTGCATGGAGAACTGGGTGTGGTGCATAAACAATGAATTTTGGATCACTGAAAAAAAATTAAATTAAATTTAAAAAAATTAGTTTTTCTAAAGTCCATATTTGGGTATCTTATTGTTTTTATATTTCACCAGCATTTTGTGGCCATTTAGTTTGGGGATAAGATGTTAGATGCCAGTATGACTCTGACTTCTCTGGCGATGACTTTTGCTCTATCCTCTGGTTTCCTGAAATGTCATTACATTGTGTCTTTGTGTAGATCTTTCTTTACATTCAGTTTTGGACACTTGGGGGGCCCGTTACATATGAAGATTTGGGATTTTCTGATGTAATTCTCATCTGCTATTTCTTTGTTAATGTATTTCACAATTTCCACTTATTTTGTTTTGTTTTCTATAATGACATTCCTTGACTGTATTGTCTATGAAAATTACCTTTCCAACATGTTTTCAACTGAATGATATTTGCTCTTTTATTAATACCTTTTTGATGCTACCAATTTCAGAAATTGTATTTTTCATATTATTATGAAATAAAAGTCCATCTTTTTTCAGATTCCTTTTTTTTTTTTTTTTAACCTACTGCCATTTTGCTGTTCTAGTATCACATCCAGGACATGACACTATATTTAGTCATCACATCTCTTGAGGCTCTTCTTGGCTATCACAGTTTCTCAGACTTTTCTTGTTCTTGATGACATTGGTAGTTTTGTGGAATAGTGGTTCTTTTTTTGTAGAATATTCTTCTATTGAGATTTATATCTATTTTCCTAATGGTTAGACTGGGGTTGTGTGTTTTGGGTACAAAGGCCACTAAGGTAAAGTGCCCTTCATTACTTCATATCAAGGGAAGTAGCTATCAACATGATGTATCACTGTTGTTAACCTTGGTCACCTGGTGGAAGTAGTGTTTGTGAGATTCTTCCACCATAAAAATTACTTGATAGCCACCCACTCACAATGTCTGAAAAAAAAAAAACAAACTTTGTACAGCCCACTTCTAAGGAGTGGGGAATTAAGTTATGCCTTGTAGAAGATGGCACATTAACTAAATTATTTGGGATTCTTCTGCATGGAAGATTTGTCTATTCTAATTCATTTATGTAATCTAATAATATCAATATAGCCACATGATGTTGCTTCCATCTTTTGGTAATTCCTTAAAAAGCTGCTTGCTATAAAAATACGTGTACAGGTTTTTGTGTGGGTATAAATTTTCCTCTTATTTCACTAAATACCTAGAAAATTGAGGTAACGATGGACGTCCAAGGAAAGATGCTACACACTAATCAGATATTTGTCACAGGTTTCAAATGTTAAGTCATGTCTAAAACATATTTTTCCTAGAGGTAGTACTCAAAAATCTTAAAGTAAAAGAACTTAACAAATCAGAAGGCTAATTCAAAATGAAAAATTGAAAATGAAATGAAACTGAAAATGAAAACAAAAACAGTGATGGGACCAGAGGGAGGGAAGAGTAGTTGTGAAGAAATGCATTTTCATGTAAACTAAGGGATAGGAGAATAAACGCATTTGTGTTCCACTCTATTAGTTCATTCTCTTAGGAAAAAAAAAAAAAAATCATAGGTTTGCTTTTACTTCCTTTCCATGCCAATAATTAAACTGAATAACAGAGTTGTTAAGGAACATGCCCTTCCTCCTACAACAAATGTGTGGAAAAATAGATGACATACTCCAAAGCATTTGTTCTTTCCAGTAAAACTCACTGCCTTTCTGATATATATGGAAGAGTTTGAGGAAGGATATACCAGGGGCGCCTGGGTGGCTCAGTCAGTTAAGCATTTGCCCTTGGCTCAGTTCATGATCCCTGGATCCTGGGATTGAGTCTCACGTAGGGCTCCCTGCTCATGCGGGGTGTCTGCTTGTCCCTCTCCATTTGCCCTTTTTCCCCACTTGAGATCTCTCTATCTCATTAAATAAATAAAAATCTTTAAAAGAAAAAACAATATATCAATGGTTCACTTTTGAAACATCATTTTTTTTCTTCTAATTTTTCTTATGCCAGCAAAAACACATATTAAAAACATGATAAAGACATACCAAAAACATATTAAGTACAAATAAATGTAGTGATTATTAGTAACACTGATTTTATACATAATTTCCAAAAATTCTAGATTATACTGCTATTTTTTATTTTATGACCAACTTTTTAAATATCAATAATTGAGTATGCCATTTTATAAGTTTCCAGTTTAAATACTTCTTCAGAAGCAAAACTTTTATATGTTCCCTGCAGTGTTTAAGTATCTATCAGTCATTTAACATGGAAATGCTGTTATGGAAACATTTTGCTAATAAGTAAGCACAGGATTGTCAGGGAACACTGTCTCTAATTGCAGTTTATTGTTTAGTAAAAGGTCTGTTAGCATTTCCACTGCAATTGTCATAGTTTAATAATTTAATTTATACCAGCCTGAAACTTCTGTTCAAATTCTTCAGGCAAATATTTTCATACTTAATGACTTAAATTCAGATTGACCACATTCTAGACAAAGAATAGAAGGAAGTCATATAGTATACAATATCTTATTCATCATAAGTTATTTCAATGTCTACCTCACAACAGGAAGACAGTAAATCATTTAAAATAACTCAACTAGTCCTTCACACAATATAGAAAAAAAGGCAGAATTATGTGGATGTTATGAGAGATGAAAAGGAATAAGATAATCAGAAAGAAAAAAGAAAGAAGATAAAGCTTTAAATAAAAGTGGGAAAAAGAAAGATCACTGCCTATGTAACCTTTAATAACAGTATGGGGTAAAATTGAGAATGATGGCTTTCTCATTTCCCTCCAGTATAATCTCCCTATTTAAAGTTCACTCTGCTTCATGTGAATAATGTATGTGGGCTGACATTCCAGGATAGGAAGAAATAACATGAGCCATAGTATAATAAGCTGTAAGTGAACAATACCATTTCTTAATATACTAGGGGATGGGAAGTAGAGTTCATCAAATCAAGTCATAGTAATTATTAAGCTTTTTAAAGTAACACCACTTAGATTAACTTGAACCAATATTTTGTTATTTTATTTAAGTATGAGAAAAGACATAAAATATGATTCTTTAAATGCCCATTTTTTTCCTCCTTTATTTATTTTCCAAGTGCTGTTATGTCTAGGTTTAGCACATTCAAGAAAAAAACTAGCTCACTTACAGAAACTTTGTGCTCTAGGTAAAATTGATGATTAATAACACAGAAAGAAAATTATAGGATTGTTTCTAACATTAAAGACAATTAGAAAGTAGTGCTGTAACATTTCGTGTATCTAGCCCTATAAAGCAGTAGGAATATTTAACATAGACAAATTTTCAAAAAAAATGAAGCCTTAAGTTAAATTACATTTTCAACACATACTCTTTTATGTCTTAATACTTGTGTTTTATATTAAGTTTTGTTATTGTAGTTTCTTGCACTTTGTACTTTTTTTTCAAATTATTAGCTAGATTTAACAATTGAATTTTCATTTATATTTCATAGTCACCTTTCCTATTTCCATCAAAAACCTGCTGCTATTTTTATTGTGATAGCATTTAGTCCATATATATGTTTGGAGGAAACTGACATTTTTTATAGTATTGGGTCTTTCAATATCAATGCATATAACTGCATTTGCATTTCCTTATTTGACAATTCATAACTTCTATCTAAAATATTTCCTTGTTCTCTGTATAAATGCTTTCCATATCTTTCATTTCACACACAATAAAAAGACAGTTTTATCACCTTCCTAGATTATCATTTAGAAAGGCCTTGTGGTGAGATCCTATGAAGTTTTCGAATGTAGGTATTTCCTTATCCACACGTAGGTACAGACTGAATATGGAAAATGAGAATATCATTATAATATTATCATCTCTCTCTTTTCATGCCACCGTAAAAGGCTATTCTAATTACATGTTCAGGAATCAAATGGGCTAGGGCCATCTTGACAAAACCCAGATGTTTAAAATAAATTATTGGAAGCAAAGAATCTTGAAAAGATCAGTGCTTGATTCAAACCCGTTTTGGAGGATTTCTTGCTGGTCTTACATATGATATCATTTAAAATTTTACTTCTGCCATTTACTGTTTTATGTTAAAACTGATATTTGTATGAGCCCAAGTACTTATCGATGTTAATAATCCATCTTATACTCTTCTGCATTTTTATATTTTATGAATACAAATTTCTGACCCTTTATTGACCACCATGCATTGTTACCTCTGAACCTTGCAGTAATTCTATCCATGTTCTACACTAGTTTCTTTACTCACATTGGCTGATCTACACTAAGCAGACTACCTGAGGGGGATCTTCTGCAGACTCCTAATTAGACTCCTAACTAGATTATAAAAAATGTCAAAATAATAAAGATGTTTACAATGTGAATGGTATCCTTATTCTTTACTGCTCATAGATAATATATGATCATACTCTAGAACAGTAGAAAAACAAACATAATTTATACAAATAAAGTGAATAACACATTATATAGTTTTGTCCTGATGTTATTCTCTTACAAAAATATTTAAGCCCCTTACTTTTTCCTTTGAATGACCAAACTGAAATGATATATCTCTAATGACATCTGATTTGCTCCACTAAACTGAGTCAAAACATTTTTGTATTGCATATTCAATAAATGCATAATTTATATCTTTTAAAAATATTCACTTAATCCACAAAAGCAATTAGTACATATCAGTGAATTAATATGTTTGTTATGTTTGTATTGGTTTTCTCTGCAAGTAAATGTCAATACCCCTTATTTTAAAGTTTTCATCTCATATAAACAAATTGTGTTTGATTTAATCTATAACATTCCATGTGAGGCCTTCATAATGCTCTTTGGGTATATTTTTATAAAGGAAATAATTTTGTCATGGGATCAATCTGTAAAGTTTACTATGAGAATCACAGTTGTAACATCTATAGAATCCTATAAGTCTCTTGGCACAACAGAATTTTATTTCCATTATTAAATATTTAAATAATCATATATTTATTACATATGTGATTTTATACGCTACATAGATAGAAGACAAAGCAAGTTGTGATCTTTTTTCATGAAAAATTATTCCACTGAAGTTTTCCAATTTATAATTTAAATTTTATGCATTAACCTAAAACTTCAAGTAATATCACCTTTGACATCACAGGTTAATCTGAGATAAAAAGTAAATATGAGTTAATATGAAAGCAATATGAAAATTCTGACATTTTATTTCAAAAGAGCAAAAGAAAAATTCCAGTGACAATAATTCCACAGTTTTTCAATTCGCTGATAATTTTTTTCCTAACCTATGACCTCATAAATGTTTAACATTTATAACCATTTTAGTAAGGATGGTAAGGGAGTGAAAGCAAATGTTAAATTTGTTTATATTCTAAAACATATTTTTAAAATACATACTAATGTCATGGAATAATATGATATTGTAAGATATATGCTAATAATTTTATAAACCTTATGTGACTCATTATTCACAAAAATAATGCAGTGGTGGTAAAATCTAAAAAATAAAACCTTTAAAAATAAAATATAGGGATAATTCAGAGAAAGGATGGTGTTGGTTGATAATGCTAATCTACAAGCCAATACATTGTGTAAAGGTAGAAATTTAATGAGCTTATGGTTTCCCATAATAAATAAGGAAAAATGGCAATATTACCAAAGTGTGAATACTGTGCTGGCTGTAGTGTTTAGTACTCAAAAGAAGTGATCAGAACCCTTGTAATATATACTGTGATGTCTGTGCTGTGTATTAAACAAAGACCCTATTTCGATCTCTTAAAATTCTTTAAATCCTTTTTAATTTAAACTCTGTTTTTAAGTCATTACTGACACTGGTAATAAACTTACTTTCTCACAAGTTATTTAAACTTTCTCACACTTCTTTAAATTTAGTATCGGAAGAATCTCTTTCTTTTGTTATCCCCAAACTATCACTGCCCTGAGAATATTAGAAGATAAATGAATTTGAAAATGTTGATATGACTTGGTTATTGCTCAAGGCACACAACAGAGAAGAGATAAAGAACACAGAAAGAACAGAACAGAACTGGAAGAAAGGCAAGTGAAAACGGGGCTGACGTCACCTACACAAAGAGAAAAAAAATGTAGAAAGAGGCAGGGAGTGGGAAGGGAGAATGACAGGTGGTAAGCGAGTAAGCTGTGGAAATACAGAAATAACCAACAATGAACAGATTGAATAAGAATATTAATCAAAATATAGGGAAAAAAGTTGAGAAGTGAATATTCTTGCCAATATTAGTAAGTCAAAAATGGAAAATGTTATGTGATGAATGTTACAAAGTAGAAGGAAATAGCAACAATTTTACAAAGCAAACAAGAGTTAAACATTTTCTATGAACCCTCTCTCCTCTAGTCCAATGAAAGTAAGATAACAATTGCAAAGAAAAATTATTTAAACAAAACAGCAAATCTGCCTACCTTACAGAAATCTAAAGGGTAGTGGGCCATGTCTAAAATCTTTATATTTACAATTATGGTACTTAAACCAAAATGTAAATGAAATTATCCATTTCACACATTTTGACTTCATTTTCAGTTTCTTTATTTTATAGATAAGTAAACACTTTAGTTCACCAAACTGTGTATTAACTTGTAAAACTTGAAGGGGAATTTAACCAACATAAATGCTGTCTTATTTAAATACTGACTATATCAATAATAATATAGTATATACTTCCTTATGAAAATTAAATGGTACTACAAACTCTTAATGAAGCCAACAGATTAATATTCTCACTCCTCATTGTGCAGTTATCAAAGCAATGTTCCTGTATGTTTTAACTGTTTTACCTTGTGACCCCCACAGTAATTATTTATATTTATAAAGTTATACTTTTTATGCATATTTAACTTGATTGACAAAAAGATGCTATTATTTATTTTAGGATAAAAAAATTGGAAAATTGGAAAAGATAATCAAAATAAAGGAAAACTGATAATATTCTTCACACCATAAAAGCAGAGAGAATGAGATGCACCATTAGATTTACAGTGTAATTTTAAATTTGGTAACCTAAATAACCTCTTTGAATTTCCCAATGATTTTGTACTCTGTAGGAAATAGTCCTAGCTTTTGCGTAGCTTATAATTCAAAACAATTATACTGCCATTGTATGAAATGAAAATATCCATCTCTAGATTGTAATCCACACATAGTTGTAGGCAGTCTCCATATTCAAAACAGAGCTGTGAATTCCAGTTAATTAAATGTGTCATTTAAGATATCACTTCAGCTAATGTTTATTGATAATTTGAACAATGGTAATTCAAAAATATATTACATATATATTTTACATATATTTTGAATTATACCAATATGACAAAAATTAAGATCCAGATAGAGCTGAAAGGTATTATTAGAAATAGTTCAATTATAAAACACAAAGTAACCAAATTTATTCTGGGGATCTAAGTACAACATTGTGACTATAGTTAACAATATTGTATTATATATTTAAAATTTGCTGACACAGTGGATTTTTAATGGTGTCATCTCATCCTCCTCCCCCCAAAAAACCCGTGTGTTGTGATAAATGTATTAAATAACTTTTTATGGTAATCATTTTGCAATATATGCACATATCAAACCATTATATTGTACACCTTACCCTGTCACTATGTTATTTCTCAGTTATATCTCAATAAGCCTGCAGAAAAAAATAAATAGAAGTTTCCTGGTGAGGATAGTAAAGGGCCAGGAGAATTTTGTATATTTCTCTGCTCCCATGCTCTGCCTTTTATTTCTAACATGATTGGCCATAACTGTAAAATCTCTTTTGTTTCTCAAACATCATCAGTTCAGAAGTGTTTCTATAGCCAACACTGAGCTTCTAGGAAAGTTCCTTCACTTGAAACTGCTATTGCACAGCCCCGGATTCCTAATTGTTCCCTCCATTGTAGCAAATGAAGCTTTTTTGGAGGTTTGTCAGTTTTGTGGCACTTAAACTACCATCACATAACCTTACTGCTTTATCTGTGTGTTTTCCCTAATGAAGCAGTCAAGATGGATCTTAGTCCTATTAGCAGCTTTTCCCGTTTAGGAGTGGGTCCCTTTGTTCTCCAAGTGGGTTTGCCCAGCAGAGTTCTGCCATTACTAGACCAGCTCCACTTTCTCAGCTCTTCTCTGCCAGGGGTGAGGAGATGGGGTGGGGCTATAACATGAGGCTTCCCAGGCCTGTTCTCATACTGTCAATCGTTTTAGTCCACAGCTATATGTACTTGTGCTCTCTATTTTATGGAAAAGTTTTTTGTTGTTGTTGTGATGTTTTCCTGGCTATTAGTTATGATTTCAAGCATGAAAAGTGAGATGTGGACCTAGGCTTCAAATATGATTTTAGCATATTGTTATTTGCAAATGAATGATTTAATAACAATATAGAGGCAGTGGAAAGTAAGAAGTGAACATAAACGAAGAAGACTTAAAAGAACAGTAAATGTGTCGAATAGATGATTATAAGCTTAAATGAAGTAAAAAAAGTATCACATAATTCAAGAAAATTAGCACAATGTTATTTTACATCTGTTGATACATTTAGTTTTCACTTTCAGAGGTTTATATACCATGAAGTCAAATTATTATTGTGAGATTATGTATGTTGGTTGCCTTCATTAAGAAAGCTGGCTTCAAAACAAAAACAAAACCAAAAACAGATGCTTTCTCCTTTCCTTCCTATTTCCCTTTCTTTCTTTTTTCCTTTCTTTTTATTAAAGAACATTTCTCCAGTGCTAATGGGTATTGCTTTAATGATGAATACATAAATGAATGAAATTGTAAAGTGCAGTATAACATTCCAAATTTGCAGGGTTCCAAAATAGACACTATGTTTTCAGTCCTTGAAATAATGTCTAATTACTCTTCACCTCAGGGTCTTGGACTAGGCTATTCCTTTAGCCTAGAAGTTTTCTCTCACACTGTACACAATAGATTGTACTTTTTCACCCTTCAGGTCTTACCTTCAATGATATTTCCCCATATACAGCTATTTTCTGACTCTACTTTTCAAATACAAGTCTCAGGCCCCTTGTCAGTGTCTTGACGTGTTATCTCCAAAGCCTACATCCACACATTACCAATCTGATTAGCAATAATTCTCCTGTGTGATTGCTGTTGGAAAACAAAGACCCAAAGTCACCAGAAGTGTAAAAGCAGGACAATAAGATTATGGATATACAGTATGGATTTATGGTTATTTTTGAGTGTCATACAAATGGTAATATATTGTCATTTTTGAAGTTGTTTATACAAATAATATTGCTGACTGCTTTAATGTAAGCAGCATTTCTACTTTTTTTTAATTTCCTTTGCTCAAGAAAAACTGCATAATATACCCTCTGAGTTAAATTTTAGCCATGTGTAAGTCACATGTTAGATTTATATATTTCATAAATTTAGTCTTTAATGTATTTTATATGTGATTTACTAAAGAAGCACATGAGTAATGCCAGTAATGTTATTAAATATGCAATATTTAATCAATGGAACACTTAAAAATAAAAGATAAATGCAAATCTGATGTTACATTCCACTATTTATTTAGTAATTCATTCAGAGTATGTAAATTTTTATGGAAAATAACCTTCAGAAGAGAAATAAAAAGAAGCTGATTCAATGAGAAGTATTTTCTTTATGCAATACTTTTTGAATTTTTCATTTCAGATTTTAATACTAATTTAAAGAAAACACAACTTGGAAAATATATTGAAAGCCGTAATTGAAATAATAATTTATGGTGAAATTGACGTGAAATCCAATGTACTATTATGACCTAAAACAGAAATATTACTAAACAGGTAGATTTTTATTAAAATATATGCATTAAAACATCAAAGCAACAGAATGCACTTGGGAGAACTAGACAAATTTTCAGAACAAATTTGTTTTGGTTCTTATTAATGAATTCCTTTTCCTAAAGAACTACATTATTGAATATGTGTGGGAAAATTGTAAAAAATAAATCTGCGAATCCAAAGATAAAAATACACACATACTAGTTCAAATGAAAAGCAATTTCAGTTCATGTATTCAAAAGACTTTAAATTCCATGACAAACTAAACAATGTGCTTTTAGAAAAAAATAAGAAAACCCTCCTGTTGTAAGCACCCAGATATCCGGCCCTCTATTTACATGCCTTACTCTCACCATCAGTCACCTGGAAGCAGCCAGTTCAGTCAGTTAAACGTCTGCCTTAGGCTCAGGTCATGACCCCCCAGGTCCCGGGCGGGCGGAGGCCCCATATCAGGCTCCCTGCTCAGTGGGAAGTCTGCTTCTCCCTCTCTCCCTGCCTTCCCTCTCCCTACTAATACATTCTCTCTCTCTCTGTCAAAATAAAATAAAATCTTAAACAAAAGGAAAAGGTTTCTTTTGACATTAAGACCGTTCCATTATTTCTATTTCTTCCAGGATTTGTTTTTGTGAATGGTATGGAATGACTTGGTTTTATGTTTTTCTCTATTAAAAAAAATTTATAATACTTTTGAATAGTTCACTTTTACTCACCAATTTATAGCGAGTAAATGTTCTGTTTCTGGGCTATATTCCTTTGGTCTCTTTATATATACCTATACCAATGTCTTACTTCCTTAATTAAATGTAGATTATAATAAGGCTGTTATCTGACAGGATAACTTTCCCTACAGGGTCATTTTTTTCTCCTGAAAATTGTCTTTTTTATTACTAGAGTTTTTGCTTTTCCAAATATCTTTCTGAATAAGGGTGAAAAAATCCTTGAAAAATTAAGTCAGGATTTTAATAGGAATTGAGAATATTTGTGGGTGAATTTGGAGAAGTTGATAAAATGGCATCTTGTTAAATACTACCATAGGTATTTCTATATGCATTTAATCATGTTCATTATGCTTTCAAATCATTTTATAATTTCCTCCACAAATGTCCTATCCATCTTTCATTACTCATCTTTGATACACTATAGCTTTCTTACTGTTTTACATGGTAATTTTTAAAAATGTAATTTTTACTTTCACTGCTAGTATATGAAATGCAACTGATTTTCTTTTTTAAAATGCTGTATCTGGCAAATCTAATAAACTTTCTAATTCTAATCCACTTTGTGTCCCTTCATTTTTTATGTTTACATTAATGTCAGATGTGAATTCTGTTTGTTTTTTTTTTTTATTTACTTTTATTTTTATTTTTCTCCACTATTTGTTTCTTTTTCTCTACTAAATACACTGGCTAGGCTTACTAGGGTGGAACCAATCTGCCATGTTGCTGGCTTAAATGTACAAAAAGCTTGTTTATTTATTTTTTCTTTTTATTTATTTTTTATTTTTATTTATTTATTTTTTTAAAGATTTTATTTATTTATTTGACAGACAGAGATTACAAGTAGGCAGAGAGGCAGGCAGAGAGAGGAGGAAGCAGGCTCGCTGCTGAGCAGAGAGCCTGATGTGGGGCTTAATCCCAGGACTCTGAGATCATGACCTGAGCCGAAGGCAGAGGCTTTAACCCACTGAGCCACCCTGGCACCCCTAATTTTTTCTTTTTAAATATTTTATTTATTTGAGAGTGAGAGAGAGAGAGAGCATGGGGGGGGCAGAGAAGGAGAGGGAGAAGCAGGCTTCCTCTTAAGCAGGGAACGGACACAGGGTTTGATCCCAAGATCCCAGGATCATGAACTGAGCTGAAGGTAGACACGGACTGAGCCATCCAGGTGCCCTACGAAGCTTGTTTAAATGAGTGTTTCCCCCATACTACTTGGTTGTCTAGGTGGCTGGGACATAGCTTTTCCTCTTACACTCTTGAACGTCTTTGATCCCTCCTGGGGAAACCCTGGAGCTTACCGATCTACAAAAGTCTAGAGGACATCTTGCTTCTCTAAATGTTCTGCCCAAAATAATCTGTATCAACTATTTTCCAGGAACTTTTCTTATACATTGTATCAGCTGATTCTGATCTTGGAACAGGCATCTTAATTATACGGATGCCTTATTCTAATGCTTTGAACCCTGATTTTTTTTTTTTTTCTGGTTCACTTCTCTAGAGATTTTATTCAATTCCAACTACTTATTTATTTTTTATAATTTCTTAAAAATCTCTGCTCTATTAATGGTATTTTTCTTGTTTACAGTATTGTTACTCTTCACTTTTTTTTTTTTTTCATTTTAGAGCATCTTATGTGGGAGATACTAGTTTATAGCTTTCCTCCATAGTAAGTTTGTTATCAAAATCTTTCAAGTATACTGATTAGTCTATAAGACAGATTAGGCTATGCTGACAGAGGAATAATTTGGCAGAAACATGTAGTCTGAAATCTCCAAGGACTGGGAGTAAAAGTCGTCACCTGAAAAATATTTTTTAATACAGAATTTGAGATTGAAAGATATTTTTATGTTTTCTTTGCATACTTAGTATGTACCATAAACTTTAAAATATTAATGATAATACCTTTATTGAGAAATTGGTAGATGCTCATTAGCACTTCCCTAAGCATACTTAATGTGTTACTTCATTCAATTCTCACAAAAACATTAAGAAGCAGATACTCTGATTATTTCTGTTTTTCAGATGACAAAATAAAGCATAATACTTACATAATTTGCCCAGAGCACATCATTTAGTTTAGCATTCCCACTTTCCTAGGACAGTAGTGGTATACCAGAAAAGCTAGTATGTATTGTATATACCCATGGTCACGCTGGCAAAAAAGCTCTTCTGACTTCTCAGTAAGCGTCACACAGCATCATCAAACCCTGAGATCATATGATATAGTCCATGTCAAAATAAACCCCATTTTCCCCATCCTTCTTCCTTTGTTGTGCTGAATCTCAATCTTGGTTTTCTCCATTAAACACATAACTCTGTATGTGGACAATGTTGACACATTCACCATTCTTCATTATTTTTTCATTTTATTTTATTTTATTTCTTTTCAGTGTTCCAGAATTCATTGTTTATGCGCCACACCCAGTGCTCCATGCAATATGTGCCCTCCATAATACCCACCCCCAGGCTCACCCAACCCCCATCCCCTCCCCTCCAAAATCCTGTTTGTTTCTCAGAGTGGGAATTCTCTGTGTCAGATCCAATTTAAAGCCTGAATAGTACATGGAGTAGGTAATCACGGCCTAGCATTCTTTGTCTTCCATGAAATGAAGCAGAAACTTAGACTGTGACTGAGCTTCAAGTATTACAAAATAGAATGGTTTTGTTTCTAATTTCTTTGAAAAGGGGAGTTCCACCTAAGATTTTCTGAGGTTTGGCTTTAGTTTCACCTACCTAAGGTAAGCCTTCCTGGTATCTGCATGCCACCTCTTTGATACCCAGCAATAACCTTTCATTATCACCGACATCAGAAAACTGAATTATACCCATTTATTTTTATGCCTACTACTAAATTTACATTTTGAAAAAAATGATATTTTTATTAAAACTCTGTTACCTAGGACAACACTTAATATTAGTAAATGTACAAGTTTGTTGACATTAAATGTGTAAATTTATTTTGGTAGATTCTTCAATTATTCAGTTGCTTATTTAACATTTACTAAGTAGCTATTACTTTAGAAAGCAAACCCCGTGCTTGGAGGTAAAGATGAAGTAGCTGGTTTAGAAAAGATGAATAAAACAAAAGAGCTGTCCTTGGTGAACAAACTATGAAAATAAACTAACCAAATGCAGAACACACAGTTATAAAGTATTCATTTAAATACATTTTTACATAAAAACTTCAGTTTTTAAGGTGGCATTATATTTGTAGAAACTTTAGGAAGTAGATGGATGTATAAATACAATTTGCCTTCACATAAAAAGATATCTTTTAAGTTCTCTGTATTCTTAGTCCTTTATAACAAATAAACTGTTTATACTTATATGAGCAAAGCATAAATAGTTTGGGGAATTGATTTGATACTTAAATTGTACTATAAATTGATTTATAAGGGTAAGTGGTCTTCAATGGTCCATTAAGATTGATGACATTCATCAGTGTGTTGCTGGAATGACTAGAGATTTATATTTTTCTTAATAATGAAAAATTACTTAATTTCCAATAGACATAACAAAAGATTATGAATTAGGACATGCACACATATACAGACACATAATTTTTATAACCCTCCTTGTTTATTCTTTTTCAGGTCTCAATATATAACTACTAACTTCATTCTTTCAGTAACACAAAGGAATCTGGGATGTATAAAATTAAGGAAGCCATATGGAAAACTCAAATATTCTGTAAAATAGCCTTAACAAACTCAATATTATATTTTATTATTAATTTAACTTAAGGTAGTATCTATTTATTAATTCCTCCAATTTACTTATCTCAGTGATAGATCTGAGAAGCATTTTTTTTCTGTCAGAAGTAATGTTTTTTTACTCTGTTCTCTCCAACTAGTTAAATAATCTTGACAAATCACTGAAATTCTGAATTGCTAAGTTACCAAAAATAAAAAGGAAATTGCTATTACTTTTTAATTTCCTCACCAATATACTTAAAAGCAAAAAAGCACATTCAGAAGTATTAAGAATATTTCCCACTATGTTAATTTTTATGTTAATTGTGTTCCTGTTGAACATTATTATGCAATCCAAAGGTTGAGGCCTATTGAAAAGAGAGTTTAGAAGAGAGTCTGGCTAAAGTTTGATCAAGGAAAATGTCTTTGTCAAGTGGTGTCCTACTTTGGGGAAAGAAAGACAAGTTTTTACAGAGGCTTAGTAGCAAAAATGCAGTTGGTTTCATGAATAAGTTGGGCAAAAACAGTTCTCAGAAAAAGAGGGAATCTTTTTTTTTTTTAAATTAATTATTTGTTTATTTGATAGACAGAGATCACAAGCAGGCAGAGGCAGGCAGGAAGCAGGCTCCCCGCAGAGCAGAGAGCCTGATGCGGGGCTCCATCCCAGGACCCTGGGATCATGACCTGAGCTGAAGGCAGAGGCTTAATCCACTGAGCCACCAAGGCACCCCCAAAAAAGAGGGAATCTTTCTTCCTCTTTAGTAGCCATTGTTTGGCTATTTCTAACTGCGTTTAGCAAGAGGGCTGGAAAAGGAAGAGTCGGAGGTTAAGTTCATAGAAAAGTCATAGTGGATAATGTTTTCAGAGGATCTCATGTGGAACTTCCATTAATGTAATAAAGTTATATATAAAAATAATCAAATTTTTCCTGGTAAACTCTAAAATTTATAAATCGCAATTATAATTATTAAAAGATTAAGTGATAACTGCAAGGTTTGTAAAATAAAAGAGGCTGTATCTTGAATATAGAGAGAGGATGAGCTTCATGGGGACAGTGCGAAGTAAGAAACAAGGAACAGCATTATGTATGGGGAAGATATGCACACACTCACACAGACAAGGGAATTCATGATGACTTCTCCATCCTTGTGGAGGGACAAGTAGGAAAACTGGGTGACCCTGGATATTTGAAGAAAGAAATGAGAGTCTTAGCATTCAAAATAAATATCCTATAATCATTTCATTTTTATAAATGTTAGTTTCAAAGTACATAATGCTATGCATTTACATTGTTCATGAAAAAATTTTAAATAGTTTAAAGCTTTAAATAGTTTTTCTTATTATGTCAAGTTGCCTATATTTATATACACTCCTCAAACTTTTAAATTATGTAATGTTGTACAATTAGATATATATTTAGAACCTGCCTGGGTTTAAAAATATTCAATCTAAAAAAAAAAAAATTCAATCTTCCCTTTGTGTATCATAAGGGGCACTTAGGTAAGCACTACAGTAATTACTGAGAGACACAGAAAAAAAATTATCAGATTATATTTTTTTCACTCATAAGGTAAATGATTTAGCTATCTGCCATTTAAAATTAAAAAATAAAGGGGAAACTATTTTGCATTTAAATGGCAAGGCATAACTCTCTTACATGACAATGATGCAAAGAAAAGGTCATTTTAAATAAATTTGATATTAAAAGTAAATATACTCAAATATAGAACTTTTTTTTTAAGATTTTATTTATTTATTTGACAAGCCAAGGGGAGAGACTGAGGGAGAAGCAGACTCCCCGCTGAGGGACCCAGATGCAGGGCTCAGATCCCAGGACCCTAGGATTATGACCTGAGCCAAAAGCAGACCTTTAACCAACTGAGCCACCCAGGTGCCTGTCAAATATAGCACTTGACTAGAAAATAGGTCTTTAAAATTAAATGTGCCATGCAAACATGTCCAGTATGTATTATCCATCTAGTAGTTTGCAAAGTATCCAAAATTCAGGATACAAACTTTTCAGGGGGGCCAGGAGTTTTACTTTGATAGTGTGTTATTTCAAAATTATCTAATATTTACAATCAGCAATAGCTCAGAGAGGTGATTCCAACAAATCATTTATATATTCTAAGTAGGAGATTTGGCTCCTCAGTTACTGACCTCTGGGCAATCTGATAGCACAATAAAGTTTTCTATCTATTAGAACAACTTGCTGTGTCATTTAATTTTGGTTTTGGTCTTTTAAATATTTATATGCCAGTATCCTATTGATAAACGGTTAAATTAATTAAAGCCAGTGAGAAATTATTTCAAGTACATAATTTGAACACACTATTATTTACCTTTTTGGATGTGGTTTCATTTAAATAATAATGAACAAAGAAAAAAAACTTTTATATTTTATATATATATATATACAAAAGTATAAACTCAATAGTTACAAAAGTGAATGTAAAAAGCATATTTGTTTGTCTCTTATAATTTACAATTTTGAAATAAGGAACAAAAATCAAACCGGTGCTAAAGAAAACCACACAGACAAGACGAAAAGACAGAAGCTGAGTGTGTTTCAGTGCTCCTGCCGATCCCTGCCCACATACCCCTTTCACTGAGTGTCAACCAAACGAACTAATGTATTTATGATTCTTAACACTGCTTCTTCTCATATTAGGCTCCCAGTAAATCTCCCTCTAGACATGTTTTTCCCTTTAGCAGGATATAAAACAAAAGGTAATGCACACTTAAATAAATTAAATGCTATACATGGTGGCAAATAAATGGACTTGAAAAATGGTTTAAATTATTTAGATTAATATACATACCTGCTGTTTTCCAAGATGTATTTTTATACAGTAGTTTTAGGTACTGCAGATAGAAAATTTGAACAGAGTTAGAAGCACCTATTTAACGATTTCTGTTCAGTCCAGGGCTACTCCAAAAGAATTAGGGTTGAGGAAATAGGAGTATCTGACAAAAAGTTCGCTAAAAAGGAAGCATGCATTTTCCGTGCTTGAAAATCAAATTCCCTGAAATTACCCCCTTGCATAGCTTTAAATGACATCATGCATATGCTTGCCAAAAGTTAGCCCAAAATATAAGATGTGTTCTAATTTCTTCTTCATTTGAAAATTTATCTGAAATGAGTCTTCTCTAGATCCTTAGGCAAAGGACATCCATTTAAATGTGGCATTATATTGTATATTTTTTAAAGATTTTTGTTTTATTTATTTGAAAGAGAGAGAGAGAGAAAGCAGGGGAAGGGACAGAAGGAGAGAATATCCAAGCAGACTTCCACTGAGTGCAGAGCCTGACGTAGGGTTTGATCATAGGACCCTGAAATCATGACCTGAGTCCCAACCAAGAGTCAGACGCTTAACTGACTAAGCCACCCAGTCACCCCTATTGTATGCTTAACTTTATATATTAACTTTCTATACTAAAAAAACAAAAACCTAATGGCTTATTTTCAGATTAAATAAAATATATAATAATAATAGTACTAATATCTGTAATTAATTAAATGCTTATTGAATGTATGCCAGCCTCCACAAGTTATTTATTCTTTTCCATTGTACTTAATTTCATGCATACCATACCAATCAGAAATATCATCATTAACATTTCACCAATGCGAAATCTGACATATATGGAGGTGAAGTACATTGCTCTAGGCCACACTGAATTTAAGATTTAAATCTTAAATTAAGATTTAAGCAGGACTATTTGAACTCATTGCTCTTACACTGTCCACAGGTGTTTTTCGGCTAACGTGTCAGATGTTATATCATATATGCCAGACATAAATTTGATATTTAGGCAAATCCACTCTCCTGGACTTCCAGGCATCATCTGGGACTCAGAGTTGCAATCCTCTTGATACATATGCCAATTCTCTATTGGGGAATATCAGAAGATAAATGACAAGACACATTTTACGCTCTGGCCAGACGGTCATTTAATCTTCCCACACATACTACACCAGGCTTTGTTTACTATAAAATGTCTTTATGGAAAACTTATGATAACTTCAGAAGGGAAAGATAAGTTTTTCACTAATTTGTACTTTTTCATGTATCCCAGGGGAGTAGGTACTGAAACACCTGCCACTCAAGATATTTATTTTGTTTCATTTTTAATATGTTTTCTAAATCCTCTCAGCTTAAGAAACAAAGTTCTGGGGCACCTGGGTCGCTCAGTTGGTTGAGCAACCAACTCTTGATTTCAGCTTAGGTCGTGATATTAGGGTCAGGAAATGGAGCCCCACATCAGGCTCCACCCTTAGGGTGGAATCTGCTTCTCCCTCTCCCTCTGCCCCCCTCCCAAACAGCTGTCTTTCTCTAGCTTCTCTCTCTCTCAAATAAATAAGTAAAATCTGAAAAAAAAAAGAAAGAAAGAAAGAAAGAAAGAAAGAAAGAAAGAAAGAAAGTTCTGAATGACTACACGTGACTGTTTAAAAATCCAGTTCAGGGACAGTAATGGAAACTTGGCTTCGTATATCAAGAGTGGTGAGTAAAAATAGGTATGCCCTAAAATCTCCCATCAAGTACCTGACAGTAAGTACAAATAAGAGAAAGAGAAGAACTTCCCCAAACTAGACGGCTTCTGTCACCCATTTCTGGGGAATTCTGAATACTGCATTTTAGCAGCAGAGAGTGGATTTGCTTTTTTGAAAGCTTTCCAGCAGCAGTGGTGCCCTGGACTCAAGAGTTGTATGAGAAGACTTTGAATAACGTAAACAATTTTAATTAAAATGCGTCTGAATATATAAAACCATAAAATAGTAATATACATAGCTTCACATGTTTTTATAATGAAACATATTTATAAATGTAAAACAAGGAAAACCATAAAGTCAATGACATGCAAATTTGCAATAATGTAACAATATTAAATTACTCTCTTGCTTCAACATATCTGTTGGAACCCTGTGTCATGTATCATTGAATTGTTCCAACTTTTCTCTTTCTTTGAATTACTATGATGAACTCTTGGTATGCCACAGGGGCCATCAATTAGCAAGGATTTTCTTTATGAGTCTATTTCTGCACTTTCTCATCAGTCCACACCCATTTACATTGTGTTACTATAACATTCTAAAAAATATATAAATTCAGGCTCTGAAGTAGCATATATGTACTTATAAGGTTTTCTTCTCGATGATCCAGAATGTACTTATATATGTTTAAATTATAATAAAAATGAAAACCTAAAATGAAGACTTTCTCATCAGAAACTTGTTAAATCCCCTTTTGGAGGACAATAATAGAAAACGCACTCCCATTGAAATTCTTCTGCATAACAAAATACAGCTTTTCAACTTTTTAAAAATTTGGACTGTAGAAAACAACATATATTTTCCATATATCTGATAATGCAAACATGGTACTGTGGCAGACAGAATATTTTGCACACCAAATATTAAGTAACCTTTCAGTAGAAAATGATTCTTAATTTCAAAAGCAATTCTCCTATATCCATTCTCCAAAGCATTTGGTGTTAGCTGTATCATAATGCTTTCTACACTTTGTTATCTCTTGGCTTAGTCATACCTCTAATAACAAAACATGTATCCTTCAATGGCAAAGGCCATCAGTGTGAAATAGTGCCTAGCTTAATATCGGACACAGAGCTGACATTAATTAAATATTTGTTGAATAGTTAGTAGATAAACTATTTGAAACAATACACATCAAAGTATTAATTGTAGGACTTTGTAGAAAGGTTTAAATTTTCTCTTCTTTTTAAAAAAACATCTGATTTTAAATTTGTCTGCATTATAATCTCCTTTGCTCTGTAGTTGGTAAGTTCCAACATAATAAATCCTCACTTACTTATTCCATCTCTTAGTGGCTTTCTTTCTTTATTTTAAAGATTTTTTAATTTATTCATTTAAGAGAGAGAGCACGAGCAGGGGGAAAGGCAGAGGGAGAGGGAGAAGCAGACTCCCCACTGAGCAGGACCCTGAGATCATGACGTGAGCCGAAGGCAGCTGCTTAACCAACTGAGAACAGGTACCCCTTTTAGTGGGTTTAAAGAAATTAAAATATAATGGTGGAAGTTTACTACTGGCTTATGTTTTCTTTTGAGTATTCTAGGCACTTCTTATTTTTCTCCATTAGCAGTATACCGGGAAAGGCACCAATACATATTGAGCACAACTATTTAAATCTATTAAAACAGAGCAGAAGTAGGACCTTCCCAAATGCTGTCTTTTTCCCTAAGATTTTATTTATTTGTTTGTTTGTTTAGAGTGCAAGTGGAGGGAGGGGCAGAGAGAGAGGGAAAGAGAGACTCTCAAGCAGACTCCAAGCTGAGCACCAGGTGGGCATGGAGCTTGATTCCGTGACCCTGAGATCATGACCCGAGCCAAAATCAGGAGTCAAACATTTAACCAACTGAGTCACCCAGGTGCCCCCAAACGTTGTCTTTTTAATGTCAGTATATTTTCTCTCCTCAGACATTTTATCCTTTATGAGAGTGTTCCCTGTAATGTCTACATTGTATAAGAAATTTACCTAATTATTTTTTTCTTAAATATTAAACTTGAGAAAACATTTAAAATATCTAATTCTTTGTTAGGTCCTTATAATGCCTTCTTAAGGACTCTTTAGATGAGCTACCTTACCTTAAATAACTTAAAAATGTCTGTGTGGTTTCCAGAGTTCTCAAATAGCATATTAACCCATTCTTCCTAATATAATTTAAAGAAATCCATTTATATGGATTCCATTTATATGGATTCCTTTGATATTACTTAAAAAAGGTTTGCAGTTATGTTTACATAGTTAAAACATATATTCACACAGACATACACATACACACCTTGCTATGAAACATGGCTTTAAATTATATCTTATTTCTTTGACACGTTAAAATACAGTCCATATAAAGATTAAAAGTAATTTAAGAGCACTTGTATTAATTTTCTATATTCACCTCAATAAAAGAAACATTTATACCCCCTTAGTGTTTAAGAAAAATGTTCTTACAAAGATAATTGGCATTTCCTATGTTAGCAGTTTATTAAAGTTAAAATTAAAAGAAGGATTTCCATTTTCAAGGAAAGCAAGAAAAAGATGAAAGAAATGTATAGTACTCTAGTACTCAGACTAAGTTTGTAGGGAAATAAATATGAGAAATTCTGGTTCTAAAGGTTGGTTAGCACACATTTAACTACTCACATATATTAACCTACATATAATTTGCAATGTAACAACTTAATAAAAGGGTTAATATTTAAGAAAATACCTTTCTATTAATTGAGCCCCAAATTGTTTTGTCTAATTATTATGGTATTTTTCCAGCAGTTCATACTGGTACAAAAATTGAGTCGTATATTAACCAGAAATGTAAAATGATCCATGCAAGTTTCTTAAGATATGAAGTCCCTGAAATAAGTGATATCTATGAATAGTATGTGTATTAATCATCTAGGGCTGCTCTATTGTAGTATTATGAACTGGGTGGCTTAATATAACAAAAATTTCTCGTCTCACAATTACAGTGACTACAAGTCCAAAATCAAGATGTAGGCAACAGGGTTCATTCTGCAAGCTCTAAGGGACAATCTATTTCATGCCTGTCTTCTAGCTTCTGGGAACATTTAGCAATCTGTAGCTAAATCCGTAGCACTCTTTGATCTGTTGTATTTGCAGCTTCTGATAGCAGTTGGCAGGCCCTGCCATTCCTTGGTTTACAGATGCTTTGCTATAACCTCTGCCTCAGTCTTTACTTGACACTCTCCATGCGTATTATATCCAAATTTCCCTCTTAGAGTGATGCCAGACGCATTAGATTAAGGCCTACCCTAATAACTTCATTTTAACTTGATAGCATTTGCAAAGGTTTCCTAAATAAGATAACCTTCAGAGGTACTACGGGCTAGAGATGTAAAACATCTGTTTTGGGAGGAATACATTGAAATTGTAATATGCTCCAAAACAGCATGTATTCAATGTTAGCTCTTCTCGGTTCACCAATTTAGCTTCCTCTCTCTAAGAAAGGAAAGAAAATACTGCACTTTCTAAGCTACCACCCTACTATGGAGAATGTTTACAGGGCTCTAGATACACAGAAAAAAAAAATTCCCTTTATTTTGCAATAATGATATATACTACTACATATAGTCAATAAAAAATAAAAAGAAGGTATTTTAGGGGTGCCTGGGTGGCTCAGTACGTTAAAGCCTCTGTCTTCAGCTCAGGTCATGGTCCCGGGGTCCTGGGATCGAGCCCCGCATCAGCTCTCTGCGCAGCGGGGAGCCTGCTTCCCCCTCTCTCTCTGCCTGCCTCTCTGCCTACTTGTGATCTCTGTCAAATAACTAAATAAAATCTTTAAAAAAAAAAAAAGAATGTATTTTAATCACTAGGTTTCTACTTTTTTATTTTCTCTCTCTATTATCACATGTTACAGAGCACTCTGAAAGAACAGAACTCAAATATAATTTTTAATGGAGACAAATAATTTTTAAATACATATTAGGTTTAACTAATTTTTTCTCATTCTATGAAATTTGTTCATACATATATGTATATATATATATATGCATATATATATATATATATATTTGGAACAATCATTCATCTTTCCCATTATCTGCTAATTTAGATTCACTGTAGTGTCATTGACTTATGTGAAAACTGATTATTATGGATATTTTAAATGACATTTTAACAAAAATATTTAAATCATTTGATCAATTTTTGCCTGAATATATCTGGAAGTATTAAGAACTAAATTAACTTATTCTCTTTATTCAGACTATGGTTCCATCCATCTTAAGTTACCTAAATTTTCCTACTACAGGTGTTTAACTTTTTACATTTTTTTTAGCCTTAAATCACCTAAATTATATAGAATTATTTATTAAATATTATATGAAAACGCATAATTTATATGGTAATAAAAACATAAAGGAATGGGGGGAACATAGCAATTTGAAACAAAGTTTCCAGATTTCATTGACATTGGTATTGATCTGAACAAGATTATTTTAAAGTAAGATGATAATTGTAATAAACACCACATCCATTTCAAAATAACTCTATATATAGATAGATAGATAGGTAAACATACATTATATTGAAATTAAAGTGTTAAATTACAAAATGTCTATGTAACACATAAAGAATAATAATGAACAGAAATAGAAAGCCATAAGGCATATAGTAAATAGCAGCAAAATTACCAATATAATTCCTATTTTTAAATTATTTACATATAATGTAATTATGTGTAAGATAGGAATTATATTTTTTATATTTAAATTTAAATCTAAATTATATTTAGATTAAAACTCTAAAAGCAGAGATTAGCAGAATGAAAAAATATATATATATATATATATATATACACACACCATGCAAATAGCAAGGAAAAGAGAGTTGCAGTGGCTATACTAATATCAGGGGGAAAATAATTTAAAGAATAGTTGTTACTAGAGCAAAGAGGGGATTTTCATAATGATAAAGAGACCCATAAACCAATAAAATATAATAATTAAATAATATGCACCTAACAATAAAGTTCCAAAATACATGAAGCACAAACTGATAGAATTGAAGAAAGAAATAGACACTTCAAAAATAAGACTTGAGAGCAGTATTTGTGTTAATAAAACCATAAAACTAGCAAAAAAAAAAAGTTGAGAAAAAAAGAGTTGAAGACTTCAATATCCCACAGGTAATAATGACTAGAACAATTAGGCTTAAGTTAAATAAGAGGAGCGCCGCCGGGATGGCTCAGTGGGTTAAACCTTTGCCTTTGGCTCAGGTCATTAGGCTCTCGGCTCAGCAGGGAGCCTGTTTCTTCTCTCTCTCTGCCTGCCTCTCTGCCTACTTGTGATCTCTCTCTCTCTCTCTTTGTCAAATAAATAAAATCTTTTTAAAAAATAAGTTAAATAAGAAAACAGAGGATTTGAACAACACTGTAAATCCATCAGATCTAACAGACATCTGTAGGGCATGCCCCCCAACAAGAGTAGAATATATATTCTTCTCCAGCATACATGGAACATTTTCCAGAACAGACACTACACTAGGCCATAAAATAAGCTTCATTAAACTTAAATAATTTAAATTATATAAAGTATCCTTTGCAACCACAGTGGAATTAAATTTGAAAGCAATCATATATTAACAAATTAGACAACTCAGATTAATAGACAAGATCTAGAAATACAGCAAAACTAACTCTAGAAAGAAAAAGATAATCCAAATATACTTTTAATAAAATTAAGACACTAGATCTATAATTTTAAAACCTTCCACAAGAAAAAACCCAAGCACAGATTACTTCACTGGTAAATTCTACCAAACACTTAAAGAATAAATGCAAATCCTTTCAAAACTCTTCCATAAATAAAAGAAAAAGGATCACTTACACACACATATGTTTTTAGCAGTATTATCCATAAGCACCAAAATGTGGAGAGAACCCAAATGTCCACCAACTGTAGATAAACAACCTGTGCTGTATCAACACAATGAAATATTATTTGGCAGCAATGATGTATACTGATGATGAAACACTGTAGCCTTGTGCTAAAAAAAAACAAAAACAAAAACAAAAACAAACAACAACAAAAAGACATACACACACAGACCACATATTGTATGAATCCATTTATATGAAATGTCCAGAATACATAAATCTATAAAAATAGAAATTAATTTACTAGACACTTAGTGTTTCGTGTGGAGATAGACAGGAGGGAATTAAGAGTAACCACTTAAAAGATACAGGCAGTCATTTGTTTTTGGGTGATGGTGATCTAAAATTACACTACAGTGATGGTTATACAAATACATGGATTTTCCAAAGAAATTGAACTGGACACTTTCAACAGGTAAACGGTTTTATGTGAATTAGGTATCAATATAGATGTTTTAAAAGAAAGAAATTGAGGAAGACACAAAGAAATGGAAAAATGTTCCATGCTCATGGATTAGAAGAACAAATATTGTGAAAATGTCTATGCTTCCTAGAGCAATCTACACATTTAATGCAATTCCTATCAAAATACCATCAACTTTTTTCAAAGAAATGGAACAAATAACCCTAAAATTTATATGGAACCAGAAAAGACCCCAAATAGCCAGAGGAGTGTTGTAAAAGAAATCCAAAGTTGGCGGCATCACAATTCCAGACTTCAAGCTCTATTACAAAGCTGTCATCATCAAGACAGTACGGTCCTGGCACAAAAACAGACACATAGATCAGTGGAACATAACAAAGAGACCGGAAATGAACTCTGACCTCTATGGTCAACTAATCTTTGACAAAGCAAGAAAGAATATCCACTGGAAAAAAGACAATCTCTTCAACAAATAGTTTGGGAAAATTGGACAGCCACATGCAGAAGAATGAAACTGGGCCATTTGCTTATACCACACATAAAAATAGACTCAAAATGAATGAAAGACCTCAATGTGAGAAAGAAACCCATCAAAACCCTTGAGGAGAACACAGGCAGCAACCTTTTTGACCTCAGCTGGAGCAACTTCTTCCTAGAAACATCGCCAAAGGCAAGAGAGGCAAGGGCAAAATGAACTATTGGGACTTCATCAAGATCAAAAGCTTTTGCACAGCAAAGGAAACAGTCAATAAAACCAAAAGACAACTGACAATGGGAGAAGATATTTGCAAATGACAGATACAGGGGTAGTATCCAAAATCTCTAAAGAATTAACAAACTCAACACCCAAAGAACAAATATTCCAATCAAGAAATGGGCAGAAGACATGAACAGACATTTCTGCAAAGAAGACATCCAGATGGCCAACAGACACATGAAAAAGTGCTCAACAGCACTCGGCATCAGGCAAGTACAAACAAAAACCACAATGAGATAGCACCTCACACCAGTCAGAATGGCTAAAATTAACAAATCAGGAAATGACAGATGTTGGTGAGGATGTGGAGAAAGGAGAGCCCTCCTACACTGTTAGTGGGAATGCAAGCTGGTCCAGCCACTCTGGAAAACTGTATGAAGTTTCCTCAAAAAGTTGAAAATAGAGCTACCCTATGACCCAGCAATTGCACTACTGGGTATTCACCCTAAAGATACAAATGTAGTGATCTAATGGGACATGTGCACCCGAAAGTTTATAGCAACAATGTCCACAATAGCCAAATGATGGAAAGAGCCTAGATGTCCATCAAAAGATGAATGGATAAAGAAGATGTGAGATAATATATATATATCTCACATCATAATATTCTATTGTGTGTACACACAATCACACACACACACACACACACACACACACACACACAATGGAATATTATGCAGCCATCAAAAAAACCCCGAAATCTTGCCACTTGCAAGGACTTAGATGGAACTAGAGGGTATTATGCTAAGTAAAATAAGCCAATCAGAGAAAAGACATTTATCATATGATCTCATTGATATGAGGAATCTGAGAAACAAGACAGAGGATCATAGGGAAAGGGAAGGAAAAATGAAAAAAGATGAAACCAGAGAGGGAGACAAATCATTAGAGTCTCTTAATCTCAGGAAATAAACTGAGGGTTGCTGGAGGGGAGTGGGGTGGGAGGAATGGTGTGGCTGAGTGATGGACATTGGGGAGGGTATGTGCTATGGTGACCACTGTGAATAGTGTAAGACTGATGAACTGCAGACCTGTACCCCTGAAACAAATAATACATGTATGTTAATTTTAAAAAATTAAAAAATAAAACCTACTTAAAACAAAACAAAACAAAACAAAACTGGTGAAGCAGTTAGAAGTATAATTGTCAAGAACACAAATTAGGAACCAGGCTGTTTGGCTTAAATTAATAGGCCTGTTATTATTTAACCCTTGTATGTCTTTGTTATTCATCTATAAAATGGAGATAATACCTATAAATCTGCTGTCAGGATTAAATAACTTAATGCATAAGAAACACTTTTTAAAAAGCATAAAAAATTAAATACTGAGCATAGTAATTATGAGAGAAATTAAAGAAGACATAAAGAAATTAAGAAATATAAAATGTTCATGGAAAGAATGACAGTATTGTCATACATATTTTCTCAAATTGATCTATAGATTTAAAAAATTCTCTATCAAAGTCTGACAGGATTTCTTGAAGAGATCAAGAGACTCAATCTCAAATTTGTACGAAAGCATGAAATAGCAAGAACATGAATACAATAAAAAAATAACCACTCCCCCAAAAAAATTTTTAAAAAGAATAATAAAGATAGAAGACTTGATTTCATTATGTACTCCAAAGACAAGGTGATTAGATTATAATCAGAAAATGAAAGACAATTCTTGAGATACTTTACTCAAATGAGATAAGCTCCACTATGGACCTCACTTATTGCCTCGAGAGAGATTCCAGCGGCAGCACAGGAAAAGGTAAGCCAGGAGGAGGAGAAGTTACTCAGTGAGTTGGAGAGAAAGCTGAGATCCCTGGGACACAAAGTTGACTAGTGTTCACAAGACACAATACCAGAGAGAAAAGAGTCTACAGAGGGAACTCAAATGCAAAGATGTGAGGAAACCACCCAAGCTCTGGTAAAAAAGTATTTGAAAGAAATGGATGTAGTCTACAACATTCACATAGGGCTGGCAATAACACCTTTTTTCCATCAGCCAATCTGTAAATTGTCATTAGTAATGGGACATAAGGTCAAGAACATGGAAACGTGTCCATTAGTAGAATATAATTATAATAAGAATGAGCACTGTTACAGACCCACCAAGGTAATCTTAAGACAAAACCTGAAAAGATCAAATTGTTTCCAAGTAACTCTTCAGGAATGGCCAGCAATCCCTATACCAATAGATGAAAGATTACTCCAAACTTTGCTGAGAAAGAGAGGAGAAGGCAAGGGGGTCAACACTTAGAGAAGAAGAAACTTTGCCCTTCTTTGCTCCCGCTTTTATTGGTCCTTCAGGATAATCACAAATTCTTGTCACTGTTTCTCAAGCACTTGTTGTATGACAAGGGGTCTTACTGGAACCAGGAGGATCTGTTTATTGGGAAAAATACAATATCCTAATTTGTGTGTTCTATGAGTTCTGCTAAACATCGCTTCAGGGATAATGCATACCTCTCTTAGATCACAGGGAAGCTGTTTGGGCTAGGAAACTTCCAAGAAGGCAACTCTCCCAGGGCATTCCAAGTGGTCACATCAGCGTCGGCCTTCCAAAAGCGTACGCCCATCTCTGAAACCTTCCCTCGCCCCCATTGGCCTCTGTGTTACATTTTAGCAAGCCAAGTATTACAGATTTCATGCTCTACATTAACCCCAACAGTAAGTGCATTCTGGAACTGAACTTAAGGATATTTATGGAAATATAAAAATACTCTGCACTCCAAAATATTAAAATCCACAGGATTACATTCATGCAAAGAAGTAGGGAAATATGACCATGATGAGATAATTCAATCAAAATGCACCTCAAATTAAAACAGATTTTAGAATTAGGAGACAAGGTCCTTGAAACAGTTCATATAACTATATTCTATATGTTAAAAAAAAATTAGGTACAGACACAAAAAGTGTTAAAAGATCTAGTTAACTGGTTTTGATTAAACTATGAGATTATTAAACCTTATCTGATAATGAGAACAATGAAATTAATGGCAGACACTGAAGAAGAAAAAATTAGTGTACTTGAAAATAGAGCAATATAAACTATTCAAAATGAAATATAGACAAAATAATCCAAGTCAATTGATCAATCATTAGTGAACTGTGGGACAACTACAAGCATCCTAAAACACCTCTGATTAGGTCCCCACATAAGATGAAAGAGGATGGAAAATAAAAGTATTTGTAGATATAATGGCTGAAAATTGCACATAATTTGGCAAAAACTAAAATCCCCAGATATAATAGAGTGTTTGTTAAAATGGAAAAAATATCAAAACATGACTTTAAAAATGAACTTTATTATGAAGTCACAAATAATGCAAAAGTAAAAGGTAAAAAGTGTATAGATACACATATAAACATTATATATGTATGTGTGTGTACTAAATATGTATATATCTACAGTAAGACCTACGCATACATTATATATGTATATATATATACATATATATCATATGTGTATATAAATGTGTGTATACATATATTTTCAGAAACTTACATACATACATTATATATGTGTATATATGCTAATATATATACACATATATTATATGTGTATATAAATGTGTGTATACATGTACTTTTCAGAAACTTTCATACCTCTGAATTTTTGATAGGGAAGACAGGAAGAAAATCATTAAGAATATAACAGACTTAGCACTATCAAACAATTTGTCTTAATTGTCACTTTTAAAAATTTCATTCAACTACAGCTAAATGAAACCTTTTCAAGAGCAGAAATTAATTTTTTTAAGATAGATATATATCCTGGGTGGCTTAGTCAGTTAAGCATCTAACTCTTGATCTCAGCTCAGGTCTTAATCTCAGGGTTGTGAGCTGGGCTCCATGCTGGGCATAGGGGCTACTTAAAAAAAAAATAAATAAAAATAATAAAATATGAACCCAGAATATATAAAATGCTCTCAAAACTCAATAAATGAAACAAACAACCCAACACCACCATAAAAATTGACAAAAGGTTTAAAGAAACATTTTACCAAATAAAATACAAATAAACACATGAAAATATGCTCATCATTACTAGTTACTAGGAGAATGGAAATTAAAATCACAATGAGATATCACTGCACACTTACTATAGGTTTGCAAGGATGTACAGCAATTTGATCTGGTGGGACTGTAAAAGAGTACAACTATTTCTGAATAGTTTTTTAAAATGTTAAACATATATGCTATATATAATAGCTGTCATAGTGTATGTACTCAAGATAAAACAAATAATATGTCATTCAAATGATTTTCCAATAATGATCACAGTATAATAGCTGAAAATTAGAAAAAAAAGTCCATAAACAAATAGTATATCTACACAGTAGAATACTATGCATCAATAAACATGAATGAAATACTGATACCCACAACGACATGGAAAAATCTCAAAAATGTTGAAAGAAAGAAGTCCAGTAAAAAGGATGATAAGTTGTATGATTCCATTCACATAAAACTCTAAAAAATATAAACTTATCTAGAGTGACATGAAGTACATAAGTGATGCTTTGAATTAGGAAGGGATAGGAATGACATTACAAAGGAGCATGAGGAAACTTTTGGGGGATGAATATGTCCATTTTGATTCTAGTAATGATTTCATAAATTATGCATGTGTCAAAATGTATGAAAATTTATGCTCTACGTGTGCAACATTTTGTATATTAGTCATGTTTCAATAAGTTGTTTAAAAAGAACAAAATATCCTACAATAAATCTGTTTTTAAAAATTAAACTGAAGTAGTAAGGTATAGGTGGAGAAGTTCTTTAAAAAATGTTAACAATACAAAATGTCTCTGAAGATACAGAGTGCTTAGAACATGCATACATTTATAATTTTAAATGGTAGGATTATGGGTAAGCGACATTTCTTTGAAAATTATTCATTCTCCTACTGTATGATACACATTTAAACTCTGTTATTTACTGAATGGAAGGAAAACATGCAGCCCTAAAAATGGGTTGAAAAAAATGGTTTATAGCAGCCTTATTCACAGTAGCCTACACACTGAAAATAATCCCAATAACTACCCACATAAAAAGAAAATTGTGGCATATCTATATAATAGAATACTACTCAACAATTAAAAAAAAAGAAACTGCAGATACATACAAAGACATAATAAATTTCAAAAACCATTATATGGAGTAAAACAGGCCAGGACATTATATAAAATTCAGTAAAAGCAAAACTAATCCATGGATAGGAATAAGGTATGCATTTAAATGGAAAGGACCAATAATGAATTTTCTGAGATGATAGCTTTGGTCTTTATTCTTTTGGTATGCAGATTACATGGATTTATGCAATTTTGAAAATTCAATGAATGAAGCACTTAAGGTCAAGACATTTTACTGTATGTAAGTTATACCTCAATATAAAAGAAATATAACCATACGTATGTTAACTATACAACTATATATATAACTATATATTAATTTCTCTGAATTTTTTATTATTTGGACATATATCTTTTTTGGAAATTGGACATATATCTTTTCTGGCCACAGATCAAAAAATAGATATACCTTGCCATCTCCCTGGAAAATGGATCACGAGGCTAACTTCCTGTTTCCTCTCTTCATGAGCCACCTCTTCCCCCAAACACACACAAACAGATACAAACATATCTATGTTCTCCTTACTGCCATGATGGCTATCTTAGTCTATTTGGGTTTCTGTAAAAAATGTTATGGACTACTAGATGGATTACAAACTGGATTTTATTTTTTTTCCTCACAGTTCTAGAGGGTAGGTCCCAGTCAAAGTATCAGCAAATTGTGTCTGGTGAGAGCCCACTCCGTGGTTCAAAGTGGGTCAGAGCTGGCAGTCTTTTTGCCTTGTCCTCATAGGATGGAAGGGGCAAGGGATCTCTCTAGAGTGTCTTTTTTAAGAGCACTCATCTCATCCATGAGGGGCTCACCCTCATGACCTAATTACCTCCCAAAAGCTTCACCTCCAGATTCCACTATATTAGGGCTTAGGTTTCAACATATGAATTTTGAGGGAACACAAACATTCAGTCTATAGCCATGGCTTTTCCTCATCCACAAAGGTATAACAATTTCTTACTGCTGTGACAGGAAGCTGGAGTTACTTCTTATTATATTCTGCCTAAGACTCTTCTGCCTGCTATAAGCCCTTTCCATTTTCCAACTTAGATTACAGATTGAATCTCAAAATGTCAGCAAACGACTCTGATTTAACTGTCGAATCCCTCCACAGAACTGAGCACTGAGTTCAAATGAGAAAAACATTAGAAAAAGAAATGCAAAAATCTCATTTTTCTCCCGCAGTCATATATTATTGTTTCCCCAAATATTCCTGCATTCCAGAATTCATCCCAAAGAGCCTAATCACTGCTAACCATATCCTCACATTTCAATATGTTTCTGGCTGATCATGATTTATTCCAAATTACTATGTCCAAAACTCCATTTAACCTCATGGAAAATCAGTAACCAATCATGCTTGGCATCTATTCATTTCTTCTTATACTTATTGTCACTATTTTGGTCAGGTAGTGATTATTTCTTATTAACTGATTTCACAGCTACCAGGCCTCTCGTTACCACCACAAAAGTATTACTCTCACATCACCACTGCTTGTAACCTGCCTTATTCGTATCCAAAACTTTATGGTTTTCTAAAGATACCATATTCTTCATCTCTTTTGGAATTTTACACATTCAATTCCTCCTACCTAGAATGCTCTTTTTCTCATTGATTAACTCCTACTTATTCTTTGAGTCTCATCTTAGATGTGAATTCCAGTGTGAGGTTTTCCTAGGTACTCAAGAAGAGATTATGTGCCTTTTTTGTGGGCTGCCTTGTCCTTTTGAACTAAGAACCATTATAACTCTTATCATATTGCACTTTAATTGCATATTTACTTACCTGTCTCTCCTACTAGCAATTTGATGGTAGATACTCTCATTTATTGTAGCATTCTTATTATCTAAAAATAACCATAGTGTTTCTTAAGTTTCAAGTGTTTCATTTGCTGAAGGAATTAATGAATAAAAAAAATTACTATTACAGAAACGGGGATAGAAGTCAGAATTCTAGGGGCGCCTGGGTGGCTCAGTGGGTTAAAGCCTCTGCCTTTGATTCAGGTCATGATTCCAGGGTCCTGGGATTGAGCCCCGCCTCTCAGTGGGTTAAAGCCTCTGCCTTTGATTCATGTCATGATTCCAGGGTCCTGGGATTGCCTGCTTCCCTTCCTCTCTCTGCCTGCCTGCCTCTCTGCCTACTTGTGATCTCTGTCTGTCAAATAAATAAATAAAATCTTTAAAAAAAATAAGAAATAATAAATGCAAAGCCATACTTTAAAAAAAAAGAAGTCAGAATTCTAGGTTATTTATATCATATAGACTTCAGTAAATATAATGCCACATATTAAGATAAAGCATAAAAGTTTACTTATTCTGATTATATTGAAAGATAAATTATTTGCTTGATATATATGCACTTTAAACTTAATCATATAGTTGTATTATAGAGGTTTTTGATAATTTAATATATAATATTCCATGTTTCAAGTTATAGATTATTCTCTACTAAGGACTGATTGTTATAAAAACAATTTTTGAGAGATGCCTGGGTGGTTCAGTCGGTTAAGCATCTGTTTACAGCTCAGATCATGATCCCAGATCCTGGGATCCAATCCCACATCAGCTCCTTGCTCAGCAGGAAGCCTGCTTCTCTGTTGTCCTGCCATTCCCCTTGCTTATGATCTCTCTCTCACTCTGACAAATAAATAAATGAGTGAAATCTTAAAAGAAATTTTTTTGAGGTGTTCTCTGTGATGAGGAGAGACCAGATGGACCACTTATGATGGACAAATTTAAGTTAGATTTTCCAAGATGTATTGTGCACCCCTCCAACCCACAACTAAAAGTATATAATCTAAGAGCTCCTTACATTATAAATCATCTGTAAAAAACATATATTGTCCTGAACACTTTTTAAAAATTGTATCAATTTATTGATTGAATTTTTTTAATGTCAACTAAATTACTATCAAATGTAAAGCAGGATTTTACATAGTTGTTCAAGATCAGTCATTCAGGTTTTGTCAGTTTATTTTATAAAGGTAACAAGGTAATTTCAGTACAAATTTAGCCAAAAGGTTAAAGGATGATTTGTTTGTTTGTTTGTTTGTTTTTCTTAAAAGCCGTGACTAAATTCTGCCTTTATTTTGTGACCTCAGGCGAACTTTTCATTTCACATATTCGCCATAAGGTTGATGGATGAACAGATGGATTGAGTACACTACTGGGTGCCCTATCAGCTGTCTGCAATTCTCTGAATGGTGATGGGTAACAAAGTAATATGAATAAATATGTTTCATGAAAATGGAAATGTTGGAGTTTTGTGAATCCAAGTCAAAGAATGCTTTATTCTATATCTTTAGGAGTTTACTTTATGAAGTCCTATTTAAATTCTCCTACTTTAGTATATTTATAAATATATCATTTGCCCTCTTTTTTATGTAATCAGGTATAGAGCAAAGCATGTCAGAACAACCCAAATGTCATATGGCTGTATGCCAGCTATTTATTTAAATAGTTTTAAATGTCTGCATAGAAGGTTGACATTGAATGACTTAATTATCTTAATTATTGATTTCAATCTTTAAAATATCACGGCAATCAGCAATAAGAAACTGAGACTACTTATTGCTCTTAATCTTTTCACCTGTTATTAAGATGTTGATTAGGCAAAATGAATCATCAACAGAACTAACTTTTAACTTTTGTTATAACCAGAATTAATAGTCCCACATCTCCCTCCATCATTAGTCATATAGTTAATGCCAAGGCATTAACTTTGCTTGTGTAGACTTAAAATGGATGATAAATGAAATGACAAAACCATTTCCAGGGACTACTTTCATGGTATAGAACACACAAGATAATACTATTAGATATTATAATTAGAGGTCTTACTTCCCATATCAGACGTTTCCATACTTTCTTCCAATGTATATTAGGTTTTTTATATATAATTTCCTCATTCATAGTGAATGTATAACTTAGAACAAGTCTATTGTAAATACCTCATTTGGTAACTATGGCACATGATCATGTATAGATTACATACTACACGGCTGAGTGAACAGTCACCACAGTCTTTCAACTTAAGGCCAGAAAAGTACAGACTGAGTACTAGGCCTAAACAGACCTGAGTGCCATACTGGTTCTACCACTTAATAACTCAATGACCTTAAGCAAGTCACTAGACACCTGTGTACCATATTTTAACATCAATAAACATATAATAATCTCAATTTATCTGTGCTACTGAGAAATTTTAAAGGGATGATTCATATAAAGTGCTATTCAGATAGTCAATAAATGGGCTGCATTTTTTTCCATTTTTAAAGAGAAAAGAAGAAAAAAAGCTGGGCTCCTGGGCAGCTCAGTTGATTAAGTGACCACCTTCAGCTCAGGTCATGATCCTGGAGTCCTAGGATCAAGTCCTGCATCAGGTTCTCTGCTCAGCAGTAAGTCTGCTTCTCCCTCTGACCCTCCCCTTCTCATGCTCTCTCTCTTTCATTCTCTCTCTCTCAAATAAATAAAATCTTTAAAAAAAATAAGGAGAAAAAAGGAAGACAGTATTGAAGTTTATAGTTAAGTGTCTTCTAATAATATAACTTGAGGAAAAGAAGATTGTCTTTTGAGTATCAAAAGTAAACTCTGTGTATGTTCTGTCAATAAAGGGGATAGCAAAGTTGTCTAAAAGAAACAAAATCTAATGCTATTTAACTGAGTGTGTTAGTTCATCAAAAGAAGAATGATGTGGGGCACCTGTGGCTCAGTAGGTTGAGCATCAGACTCCTGATTTTGGCTCAGGTCATGATCTCTGTTCCTGGCATTGAGCCCTGCATTAGATTCCCTGTTCAGCAGCAAGTCTGTTTGAGAATTTTCCCTCTGCCCCTTCCCCTGCTCAGATTCTTTCTTTCTCTCTTTCTCTAAGATAAGTAAATAAATCTTAAAAAGAAGAAGAAGAAGAGAGATGAGGCAAAGAGGGGATAGACAAATGAGTCTCAGAAGTTAGCAACAAGAGTGTCCATCCCAGCTGTTTCCAAGGAGAGGGAGCTTTCACAAATAGACTAAATCTTCCTAGCCATCATGTTTGGATCTATTGACAAATGATATCAGAAGTCTAGGTAGAAACCTAAAAGTCCCTTAGACAGTTGGTCTGCCTCTAAGTTCATGCTCATCCAGAATTTGCTTCATGGTTATAATTTGGCTTCCTTCCCATTAAATTGTCTTCATAGAATAAACAAATGTTCTTTTCACACTGGCACTGATAAGTATTATTATTTTTATGAAAGTTTTCTTTTTTTTTTTAACTGTAACTCAATATATTGGTGGAAACATACTTGCATTATAGGAGATGGTAATCTTGCCTGGCTATAGATATGGATATGACATAGATATAAATGGAGATAGAGATATGCCAATACAATCTCTGTGGACTTATATTCTGCTCATCTGTTTTTATTTGGGATCATGTTTATAGCTCTGACTTTCCCAGGTATATTATATAAATTTGCCTAGAACTCATGGGAGACCTAACAATATTCCCTATTCATATGTTGGACCAGAAGATTTAAGCACTCTTAATGATCAGAGTATTAAAAAATAAAGTAATTGCTCAAACAACTAAATGACTCTGTTCTTTTCTTTACCTTTCCCTTCACCAGGACCAAAAGTAGACACATTCACTTCCTAATCTTTCTAATTGATTAATTTTGTAGTAGGGATAAGGAAGAACCCATTGCATACTGGCCTTGCTGTGTTCTGCCTCATATAGTCCTCTGAGGAAAGTTTCATCCACAAAGTTCCTTCCTCCAAAACAAGGGGACTTTATTAACATGACATATGGCACAGTCTTATATGCATATATTTCTCTGCTTCTTGTTATATAGAAGCAATTCTGTTGATGTGAAAAGAAGTTTGCTTCTATTATCATCATGGAAGGATACTGTCTTTCTATTTCCATTTTCTTATTTATTCTGGGAGAATCTCTTTGGTTACTCTCTACTTTTGAAAGAACACATGATTGGGAGATGGTTAGGGTGGCCAGCCCCAGAGTTACATAGGAGCATCCAGAGGTCTCAACAGTGTGTGTGTGTGTGTGTGTGTGTGTGTGAGAGAGAGAGAGAGAGATTGATTCTGAAAAAATTCTGAACAAATCAATTAGAAAAGTATCTTTGGAAAATGCGAAGGTGAGCTTGTACCAGTAAGCAGGATAAGAATGATAGACTAAGAATTTTAATATTTATCATAAAATCAGAGATAAGTCAGAGAAGCCCTTTAGCAGTATAGCTCTGATTAGATTAAAATCTTATGTTAACTCCGGTATCAGCAAGGACAATTGATTGGAAAGGGGGATGGGAGGTGTGCCGCCCATGGGGTGATATTAAATAAAAAGTTTTTAGACTAATACTTGGATGACAGTAAGAAGAATGAGAAAAAAATGAAATTAAGAGCTATTTTTTTCTCATTTTGAATTTTGACCTTGTTCATTTCCATAAGGAGAGGAAGGAGAAATATACACTGAACACACTGAACACTCTCCAAGACACAGCTTTCCTGTGTCCCAGTGTTTCTAGCTCTGGGGTGTGCACCCATTTGAAGTTTCCTTATGTTGCCTCTATGCTGAATTAAACTATGATGTCTTACTCTTTACTCTTTACACAACAATTTCTTTGTAGAGTAGTTAGAATCTCAGTTTGCAGTTTTCAAATTTAGATGGATAAGGCTAACCTCTTGGTCATGTATTCTGAATGTGCCGCAGAGGGCTTACCCCAGCATCTTCATTCTGAGGCATCTGTAATTAACAGTAGTTGGCGCTGGGCCATTGTGACTCTCGCACACCCACGTCAACAATACTTAACTGCTACTCCTCTATAGCCCATGCATTTCCTAATGATTCTTACCTTCTCCTGACCCCTCTCAACACCATTTTCTCTAAATTCTCTTTCTCTATCTAATCATACCCCCTCAGCTGAACTGTTTGCTATATTCCATGATTCTACTGAGTACTGAGTATGTGTGTGTATGTGTGTGTGTTTGTGTGTGTGTGTGTGTGTGTGTGTGCGTGAACCCCTAGACACTGCTCTATATATACTCTATGAGTATAGCAGTATTGAATATATGTGTGGCGTATGTATGAACCCCCAATACTGACTGTATAGAGAACTGCATACAAAGTTCGGGTCAAAATTTTTTTTTAATAATAGGATGATACTATTTTCTTTACTCATTATTTCATGAGTGGAGTCTTCCACAGACTATATGTGAGGCCAGATTTTCTCTATGAATTTCAAACAAAACAGCAGCAGAGGTAAAAAATAAAATTTAGCTTTCTTCTCTTAAGTCAGACACTAAATGCAGTTCCAAAACTGTAAAAAAATGTGACTTTTCTCTTACGTTTTTTGAAAACATTGTCATTTCTCCTAAAATATTTATGACAACTTATAGTGGACTTTTGCAGTAGTTTTAAAATCACTAAGTATTTAAAACTATTAACTAGCCTTATTGTGGTGATAATTTCATAATATATAAAAATATCTAATCACTATGCTATATACCTGAAAGCAGCATTATGTTACATGTCAATTATACCTAAATCAAAAAATTAAATTAACTAATTAGAAAAATATTTAATTCCTAAAATAGTAAATATTAATAGTTATAATATACATAATCAAACTCTATCTAGGTTCCTCAATAATTTTTAAAAGTATCAAAGGGCCCTGCATCCAAAAAGTTTGAAAACACTGGTCTACAGATTAGTTAGAAACCTAGGGAGAATGTAATGTTCTTGTTACAGACACTAGTATCTTCAAAGTACATAATGGGATGTCCTAGGAATAAACTATCATAAAATATGACTCAAACTTTCTCTCATCAAATGTTATTGTTATTAACTATGCAACATATCTTCTCTGTAAGATAGCAATACACTAATCATATCAGAGATCATCATAAGAATTGTTAGACGGAAAAGTGGACCTATATGTGATTTTCATCATTTATACAGCACCTTCTAGATAAACTTTTTAACATTGAGAAATCCTTAAAATGCTACCTTGTAACACCAGCGAATAGCAATTAGGAATTGAGTTGGTGTAACTCCAATTTTAACAGATCTATGTGTTAGGAACAAAGAGCAAACAAGCTCTCAAGATAAAGATATCAAGAAAACAAAGAAGTCATAAGTCAGAGGTAAATAGTCTTTGCATGAGAACAAACATCCAAACCAAGTGCATTAAAAAATGTCCATAATGTACAATTACCATGATGAGCACTGAGAAATGTATATAATTGTTGAATCATTATATTATATACCTAAAACTAATATAGCACTATATGTTAATTATAAAAAATAATAAAAGTCTTAAGTCTCACAGCAGACATAGTTCAAGGTAGTCATATTGATATAACTAAAAAAAATTCCATAACAACAGGAACCCTTTTTTTATACCTTGACTCCCATAATTACTTTGGTGATTTCAAAACTCTGCATCAAAATACCAGTACAATACTAGTGTTTCTTCAGTTCCTTGACCATTGCAGCTTCAAACATCTTATCTTTCATCTCAATTCACGTAAACATCCTCATTGGCATGCCCTAGGTTCATGTTATTATTTTTTCCACACTACTTCCAAAATATAATTTCAACTGTTCTAATAAGTAAATGAATTTTACATTAGGAGACTAATTACAAGAGTGGCTGAATGATTATTTCAAGTCCCCTTGATATTTTCCACACCCTCTAAGACATGTCAACATAACGTCTTCTAATTATATGTTCAATCTATCAGCCTTGTTACTGCGGCAAATAATTTTTCAAAAAGTTTTATAATTTGTTCATACTCTTGGTCCCTGAATCTTGTCTTTTGCTACTACTCAGCTGAAGGTCACATGTTCTCAGTGTCTCTTTCTGTAAGAAACGTAGCCTTTCCTTTTTTTCACATGGAAAAACTCCTTCTAAATTCTTAGGAAGCTGAAAGTCATATTCTCAATGATAAAGAACAAACTGATTGGTTACCAGAGAGGAGGTCAATGAGTGAGATGGTTAAAACAGGTAATGGGGATTAAAGAGTACACTTGTAATGATGAGTACAGTTGCTCAACAGAATCGTTGAATCCCTATATTATATACACCTATCTCAACTTCTGAACTCATTAACAGGTGCTTGAAGGTTTTTTCTCATCTCGGCATATTTTAAAAGCTACTTATCTACTATTTCCTTTTAGATCTCATTGGGCCATTTTATTGTTTATTTCATAGGAAACAGGAGGTAAGTAATAGTAAGTAATTGCAACTTGGCTTTACTGTTTTTCAAACACTTCCTTCAACTGTCTTCCTTATTCTCTTTTCATTCCTTTCCCAGAGTAAAAAGAGTCCTTCCTCATTTATCCTAGTGATTTATTATATGTATATTTTTTCTTTAAACCTTCAAAACATACTTATTTTTAGAAGCTTGTAAAAACAAAGACATAAAAAATAAAAGAATAGGCATGGCTACCAATTTAGAAACAACTGGTATTTACATTTCTATCTATTTCTTCTTAGGACTTACTAAAACACTTGTTTTAACATTAAATTTAATTATAAATTATATATTTATAAGGTTTTTAAAATTTAATTGTAAATTTTATAAGTTTTTGCATCCTGTTATTGTCATTTAAGGTTAACAGTCTTATGCTGTAGAGGCCATTCATTCTGGCCAGCCTTGCTCCAATCATATATTCATTTATTTATTATGTTATTTAAACTTCACAAGAACACTGCAGGCTAACTGTTACAGATGAGTGTTTTGAGGTTGAGAGAGGAAAGATATTTGCCCAAGATAACGGAATTACTAAGTAGCTAAACAAGCATTCAAATCTTTGTTCTCACCGCTACCTTAGTGCTCTTCCACTATACCATACATAACAAAAAGCAAGGAAGGAGGTGAAAACAAAACAAAACAAACAAAACAAGAGGACCACAAACCAAGAGATCATGGGGAGGTAAAAGATTAGAGCTGAGCTCAAGAAGCAATGTATGACATCAATGACACGGAGTATGACCCTAGAAACAGAATGGAACATTGACAAATTAATATACCAAAGCTAACTGAGTGAAATAAATGATAATTTTTTGTAGTACCTTATAGAACTCTGTGTGTGTGTGTGTGTGTGTGTGTGCGCGCACGTGCATATTCCATCATGTGGCAATAGCCAACTGCCAGTCTGAGTCAATAATCAGAAATACTTGGTACTACCTCAAGTAACTATACATGAAGAGAAGTAGCAAAAAATTCTGACAGAGAAACAACTGCATTCATCAATCTCTTTACACAGATGTTCCTGGTATTCTCTCTGTTTCCTTCCCTCCATTCTAATCCTTGTCCTGGAATCTAACACTTTCTTTGCTCTCTTTTTCGTAGGCTTGCATGTTTTTGATATATTTATAGCATGTTAACTGTATATATACATATACAAACATATTCCCATTGTTATAAAACTTCATAATTTAAACTTAAACTTCAATATTTCATAATTAACTTTTGCAACATTTAGTATTGTTAAATCCAAAGCATTCAGGCAGAAATTACAGCTTTTATTTTCTAAATCAAGAGTCCACAGTTGCAGGTATGAGATATCCACAGAACTTGAGCAGATGGTAGTTTGCAATTAATATGAATTTTAAAGCTGAATGTTGAGTGTATAACAGCATTTGCTTTGCCTATTATTAGATATTGAATTTTACTCATGTACTGTTTTAAAAAAAATTACTCTACACTCTGCCACTTCGACCTTACAGGAGATTAGGAAATGAGGAGTTATTGAGTGAGGAGATCCAACAAAATTACAATTACAGAAATCTCCGAATGCTGTATGTAATTGAATTTGTCCACAAGCCAAAAATCAATGCAGTCATCCAGAAACACACCAAATGTGACATTTGGCTTCTTCTGCCTTATCAAACCTAATTGATGTTGGAGGAAATAAATGGGAAAAATAGTTAGTCTTATAGGGGGAGTCTCTAAGGATATATCAAACAGCCATTCATAAGAGCTAAGGGTAATTCATATTTCTGAGTGTCCATGATGGCAGCAGGTGAGACCAACTCCTTTCCTAAGTTCCAGTTCCTGCAATTTCTCCCTGCATTCCTATGGTGAGTGATTGAAAAAGAAGAAATTTATTTAGTGGTTAGATATTGACATGTAATGGTTTTTGAGATGTCAGCTTTGGGATGAAAAGTCAAAATGTGATAGCTAATTAAATAAAAGAACTTTTTATATAATTTTGAACATTTACGTAAGTATTGACATCCGTATTATAGTAAAATAACACTATATTTTTTAGAAGTCTGAGAATGTCAGAGCTCATAACATCTTATTTCTTTGTTTTGCTGATATAATATCATTGCTCTTGTTTTCCACCCAAGTAAACTATCACTATTCACATATATATCCACACACATATACATATTCATGCATTTCTACATTGGATTAATTTACTAAAAGGTCCATTTCCTTCACTGTGCCAGGTGAATATGGATGTCTCCTACCTACTTTCTGACTACTTTAACAATTATTTCTACACAGAACATATTTATTTTTTATCCACATGACCAGGAATAGTGCTATTCAAAGTGTATTTTGTAGACTGGTGGTGGTCTGCAAACTGTTATCAGATGGTAACAAATTAAGTGCAGAAATCGAAAGTAAATATTTAGAAAATCATATGGCACTTTGACCAATACTTTATGTCTGTTAACTATTTAAAAACACGGGACATGCATTTTTTTTTAGGTTTTTTTTTTTTAATTTCATTTTTTATAAACATATAATATATTTTTATCCCCAGGGGTACAGGTCTGTGAATCGCCAGGTTTACACATTTCACAGCACTCACCATAGCACATACCCTCCCCAATCGTGGGACATGCATTTTATATCCATTTTTTAATCTTTAATTTTCTAGTAATTCATTTTAGTTGCATTAAAAAATTGTTCTGTATAGATTTTTTTTTTTTTTTTTTTTTTCAAAAAGACCATCACAAGGGCACCTGGGTGGCTCAGTTGGTTAAGTGACTGTCTTCGGCTCAGATCATGATCCCAGAATGCTGGAATCGAGTCCTGCATCGGGCTCCCAGCTCCATAGGGAGTCTGCTTCTCCATCTGACCTTCTCCCCTCTCATGCTCTCTCTCACTCTCTCTCTCTCAAATAAATAAATAAAATCTTAAAAAAACAAAACAAAAACAAATAAACAAACAAACAAAAAACAAAAAGACCATCACAATGGTGTTTTGAAACACTTGCCTAGAAGGGCAGAGATCAATAATCTTACTTACTTTTATTGTCTGATAGCCAAAAATCTTAGGGATATCTCCTACTTTCAATAATAATAATTTTCTTAATATCTTAGGATCAAGTTAGGATAGTCTTCTTGCTTTCATTATACCTTATAAGTATCTATTATCATTATATATATATATATATATATATATAACGATATTTATAAAATGTATGTATTACATCATATGTTTTTAAAATTTAGAGTATAAAAATACCTGGAATCCTATCATAAAAGGCAGATTATCAATGCCTAAACTAGAAAATTTTGTTTTCCTTTTAAAAAAGAACTCTAAATCCTGATTCAGAATATATTCTGACCTATATTGGTTCTTTGTAGTTACATGCTTGCCACCTTTAATTCCCCCATGTGGATCTAAGTTACTGAAATGAAATCAATTGTATTTCTTATATTGTTTATTATATCCTGAATAAATATTTATTTAAATAATTACTCATCAGCCAAAAATATATACAAAAACTTCATTTTCATCAGTGATTATTTAGGTCCAAAAGTAATGGGTCATCACCTGAAATGTGCACTATTTTCTATTTCTATTACATAAAATTTCATGTATCTATGATTTGAACAATAACACAGTGGCTGAAATGATATTTATTGAAACTCTATAATGAATTTAAAACTTAATTTGCAATGTAAAGAATTAAGAATGCAAATAATAAGTATCATATAATTATAAGCTTAATATGGCTCCTTATAATTACACCTACATGTTTTTATTAACTAGAACTAGAAACTATACAAACTTTAATTTTAAGATGGCAAACTACTTTTTGTCATGCAGGAATGGAAAATTGAGTTTATCGTTGGTATAGATAATTCCTTTGAATTAGAAAGTAATTTGATTGAATAATTTATTTACAGAAATTTAAAGCAAGTGCCAACATATTATTCTTGAAGAAAACTGTAAAGTCAGTTAAGCCTGAAGAAAGATATTCTGAAAGAGTATGATTTCTGGTTTGGTAAAACAAATGGTGTGGCCATCTGAGTTGGAGACATCCCTCTAAAAGCTCTCATGCTTCTCTGGTAGAAAAGTTGCACATAAATATCTCTGTGTTGCTGTAATAAGTCATCTAAATGTGATGACGTCCACATCATTATCTCCAGCCCAGACAAATACTATCAACTCCAAACCCTTCTATCCTGCTTCCTACTTGGTACCACCTATTGATTGTTTAATAATAGGACAAACCTATAATGGATGAAGTGTAACTAACAAACCTGTTCTCTTTTCAGTCTTCCACATCTCAGTAAATAGAACTATAAATCACCTAGATATAAGGACCAAAAACCTAGGGCGGACCTTTGATTTTCTTTTTTATTTGTCTTTACTAACCTATATTAAATACGCAGCAAGACAATTCAATCTCCAAAATGTATCTATCTGAAATCCACATACTTCATATCCATCACCGCCACTGCAGACCAAAGCAAAATTACTTCTAATCTGAATTACAGCTTTTGCCTTCCTGATTTCCTTCCTTCATTTTTGCTTCTTGGCAACCCATTCTCTATCTAAATACAAAAGTAATTGTTTTTCAAAATATAAACAGTTCTTCTCAATGCTTTAATTAAAATACATCATTGGATACCACTTAAATATAGCATTATGTCCGAACTACTTTTTTTTTTAAGATTTTATTTATTCATTTGGCATAAAGAGAGCATAAGTAGGCGAGAGGCAGACAGAGAGAGAAGGAGAAGCAGGCTCCCCACTAAGCAGAGAGCCTGATGTGGAGCTCAATCCCAGGGGCCTGGGATCATGACCTGAGCTGAAGACAGACGTTTAACCAACTGAATCACTCAGGTGTCCCTGAACTATTTTCCATGATCTACAGTTCACTGCATTACGGAGTCTTGAATATTCTCTGACTACTTTCCTTCAGGTTTCCTACTTTCTTACTATGCTTCGGCTATATCATATCTCAGTATCACCCCTGTAAATCACTTTATTTGAATAGATAAAAACCAATTCTTGGATTACTAACATTATGGGTACTCTCTTAAAATGGATCTCCATTTCCTGGTATTCAGCCCTGGTTTAATCCACTCTTTGAATGGAGGCTAGATCTAATGGGTCATTTCCATGAATGGAAAATGGCAAGTGATGTGACAGTACTTTCGCAATCATTTTACAAAGATACTGTGGTTTCCAATATACACACACTCCCCTATTCTTTTAATTGCTTCCTCTGAAGGAAACCAGCTGTGACGTTGCACAGTTCTATAGACAGATCCACAAAAGACTTTTACAGGAAACATCCAGCAATGACCTGCTGTCTTTCCATATAGTTACATTTTAGGATTACAGTTATCCCTCTTTCCTTGTGCCTTTAGGGCTGGTAATGGTGATGATTCTTGTTACTAGTGGTTCCAGGGGCCCTTCTTTATTTCTTTTTAGCTCCTCTAAACCCTGCCATACCTTCATCAATAGTTCTATGTTGAATTTTCTCAAATTATCTAGTTTGCATGTACTATGTGTTTTCTATTGGGACACAGATGCTCATAGGGGAGAATAAAATTAGACTCCTATCAATAAGTGATTGGCAATTTTGTTATGTGGTTAATACACACAGAGAAACATGACCAAAATAGAAAGAAAAACATGATACATCCACAGCTAGTAATATAAAATTCAGTGATGAATGTTCTTGGTTATATATTTTAATTTTCTCCTGAGGTGTGCATACACACACACACACAGAGTATTGTATAAGTTGGGAATGATCCCAGATGCAATTAAAAGAATAACAAATGGTAGCTTAAACTAAGAACATTTATCAATTTTACAAGGGAAGTGCAGAGATGGGTACTCTTGGAGTTTTTCCTGTTTGTTCATTTGTGTTTGCTTTTTAGCAACTCAATGATTTCAGTAAAGCCCAGGATTTTTCCAGCTTTATGAGCCACTCTTCTTTAAATATGTTTTCTTTTCTTTTATTGTACCTGTTACCTGATAGTTATAAGTTATCTGCAGAAGTTCTGGGCATCACAAATATATTCAAAAATAAGAAGCAAGATAGGGCATTGAGGAATCAGTGACAAAAGGCACTTTTGTCCTTAATCTGTGCACTACTCTCATATTTTATAAACATAGATGTTTCAGGAATATTAAGTCGACTTTAATCTGTGCACTACTCTCATATTTTATAAACATAGATGTTTCAGGAATATTAAGTCGAACCCTTCTCTTTCCTTTGTTAGAATTTACCATAAGGTCACCTTGAGTTACATGGGAGAACAGGATGGCAAATAACTGATAAAAGAGAGTGGGGTTAACATAGTAATGATTCATCCCCAGAGCTGTAGAAAAGGACCATCTTGGGTTCTCTGATTGAAGAACTTTCCCTACAACATCAACAACAAGTTCTAGAGGTTTTAAACAGGGAATACAAAGGAAGAAGGCTATGGGTGGCCAACTAACATTTCCTGCAAAAAGCACTTGTCATAACATAGTATGACCACCTATTTATATTTCTTTAATTCTACCTGACAAATTATGTATTTCTAGTACCAACCTCAGCACCTTACACATAGTTACTCAACAAACATTTACTGATTAAAGAACCAAAAAAAACCCTGGCAGGCACTGTGACAAATGGAATTTATCTGAAATTTCTTGCTAATATCTAAACAGTAGGTCCATTAATCGACTCTAAGGTGCTTAGAATCAAGAAGGACTGAAAGAAATCTAGTTCAACTTTCCATGCATTTAATCCAGAAAGACAATGATAATTCAGCTTCTATTTAGAAATTCATAGTGGGAATTATAATGCCCAATTCCATTCTGAAACAGTGCTAATTATTAGAAAATTCCTACATGAGCATTTGCTAGAACCACAATGAAATCATGCCCACATACTACTTCTATCTCTGTTCAAACCCCAGTCTTCTTTATGTTCAAATCATCTACCTTTTATTCCTTGTGTTATTTCAGTTGCATTTCATCATTTCAAAGACCTCTTAAATTCTAGTGTTAAAAATTCTGAACAATATTTCAGATATGGGTGTTTCACCATTGATTACCGTATTTTTCTTTTTGTCTGATAGAAAAGACTATCCTCATCATATCATTGCAATTGATCTTTTACTTCATACCTGTGCTATAATGCCTAAGGTATAACCATTTGTTTATGGTATTACATGTACATGTCTGTTTTCCAATCTATATCACAAGCCCTTTAAAGCCAGGAACCACTTCCTAATTTATTTTATATCTCCATGGAATCTACATGTTTCCTATGAAATAAAGAAGTAACACATTTCAGTAGAAAGACAAGAAGATTTATTACCCCAAAATAAGTACATTCTTTGGGAAAAATTTCTCAGTCAATTTGTTTTAATTTTCCTTATCTTTAAAATGGAACAACTGGGTGCCTGAGTGGCTAAGTCAGTTAAGTGTCCAACTCTTGATTTTGGCTCAGGTCATGATCTTAGGGACATGAGATCCCTAAGATTATTAAGATTAGACATTAGACTCTGTGGTCAGTGCGAAGTCTGCGAGAGATTTTGTCCCCCTCCTTTCGCCCCTCTACCACCACTCACTCATGTTCTCTCTCTCTCTCTCAAAAAAAAAAAAAAAAAATAGAACTATTAAGAAACTGTTATCAAAAATTGTCTCAAATTAAGTTTTTTTTTTTTTAAGATTTTATTTATTTATTTGACAGAGATCACAAGTAGATGGAGAGGCAGGCAGAGAGAGAGAAAGGGAAGCAGGCTCCCCGCTGAGCGGAGAGCCCGACGCGGGACTCGATGCCAGGACCCTGAGATCATGACCTGAGCCGAAGGCAGTGGCCCAACCCACTGAGCCACCCAGGCGCCCCTCAAATTAAGTTTTGATGCTTTATATACTTCTAAATCATAATTATGCATATAATAAGAATTAATATTACTGTATGCTATGATTGTCAAATATTTAATGATTTCACTTTAAGGTTCTCATTATATATTAATATAGATTTTTTAACTTATAGTACATATTGCTAAGTATTTGGGTTTAATTTTTAAAACTCCATGAAGGTATTAAATTCACTGATACTAACCAAATTTTGAGGTAACCTAATCTTGTGGAAACACAAGATTTTTTACTTTACATATCTTTTTTACTTTAGCTCTAACCCAACCAGTGGTTATTTTATCCTCATTTTACTAATTCCTAATATAGCACAGGGACCAACAACTTAACATGCTAATTCTTTTCAAAATTTTGAATTATATAATTTTGTATCATAAAAGGTAAAGATCAGAATAAACATGCTATAATCAGATTCTATATGTACCAAATAATTAAACTGGAAAAAAATTATAAAGATAGCAGTAACTTTGCTGAGGCAAAAAATTATAGTAGGAAACAATGTTTCATATACAATTTTTTTAAGATTTTATTTATTTATTTGTCAGGGAGATAGAGAGTACAAGTAGGCAGAGCAGCAGGTAGAGGGAGAGGGAGAACCAGGCTCTCCACTGAGCAGGCAGCCTGTTCTATGCGGGGCTCAACCCCAGGACTCTGGGATCATGACCTGAGCCAAAGGCAGGCACTTAACCAGCTGAGCCACCCAGGCACCCCTCATATACCTGTTTTTGTTTTTTTTTTAAGATTTTATTTATTTATTTGAAGACAGAGATCACAAGTAGGCAGGGAGGCAGGCAGAGGGAGAGAGGGAAGCAGGCTTCCTGCCGAGCAGAGAACCCAATGCGGGGCTTGATCCCAGGACCCTGGGATCATGACCTGAGCCGAAGGCAGAGGCTTTAACCCACTGAGCCACCCAGGTGCCCCCATATATCTGTTTTTGATAAAGTTTGCTCCAAAGTAATTTTGTTCCTTATTATTGCCTAAATCATTGTATTTGCTTTTATAATTTTCTGAGTTAGAATATGCTAGAAGCCACAAATTTCAAGCTATCCTTGTATTTTAAGTCAGAGAGATGGTTATTCAGATCCAGTTTTAAGCAGGAGTGGGGCACAGAACTCCAAGCTAATATCAAAAAATTAATTTATTGTACCTAAGACAACGTTCATATCTACTTACTGGTTCTAATTCTGCTGTGTACAAATACTCTAAAATAATGCTCCTCTTTCTTTATAGAGTGTACACAAACACATGCATGTACACAAGCATAGATATAAATGTACCCATTTTTGTAATCTTTCATTGATATTGACTTGCTTACAAAAAGTTGGGTCTTTTTCTCTCCCTATCTTCCATGCAGTAAGCATGAAGGATAACTAGATGTCTAGCTTCTTTTCCTGAAACTAATCTGTCACAGATCCAAAGCAGTAGGAAGTCTATCTAGTCTCCAACATAAGCTGTATTTCAGTTCTTTAATTTTCCAGGAAATAAAGCAATTCAACCAGAAATAATGCTTGATAGATATGTTTATTTTTTTTTGTTTTTACTTCTTATATTTTTATTTTCTTTGTTCTTTATTAGTAGGCATTACTATTATTTCAAATCAATATGAAAAGGAAATCTACCAAATAAAACGCCAATGCCTAGCTTGAAACAAAAACATAGTATTATGCATCATATGTATGCATGTGTGCACATGAGTACGCACACAGTTTATTCCAAACTCATATTTTGTGTGCTTTTATTTCCCTACTCTCAGTTTTTATTGTTATCTTTTGAAGGGATCAAGGAAATTCTAAGTAAGAGAAAGTAGTATACCTTATTTTTAAAAAACTAACTAAAACAATAAAAGGAGAATGAAAAATCCCACAGAGGGCCATTTAAAGAAATAATGAAAACTAATTACCAAGAAATTCTCTAACCTGAGAAAAAAGAAAGGCATCCAAAAGGCAACTGAAGGAAACACAATAAAAGCAGAAATTGCAAAGAGAAAAGATTTTCATGTGAAAGATTTTGAAATAGACAAAAAGCTTTATGAAAGGAAACAACAAAACACGATGCTTGAAATAAGAGCTAGCAACTAATAAATGATAATGACATTTCAAAACCCATCAATGTGCAATGTATTTGAAGTGTGACACAATACAATAGTATGGGAAGGGATTTTAGGGATTACTTTTGTAGTCCATGTTAAAGGAATAATTCCAGTTAAGAAAAGATACCACTTTAATTTTCAGATGAGGTGTTCTGGAGAGCATGTTCTGTCTCTCACAGCATATATGTAAAAGACATTAACAGGTCTCCTCGTAAACATAGCTTTTTTGTATCAATTTTATCTGTTATTTCAAAATCTCCTAGAAATTTTAATGAAATGCAAGATCATCCTTTTAGAAAGCACTCATACATATCAACAGAAGTAGACTGAAAGACTTCTTGAGGCAAAAATCTGTCATATTATTATCTATCAATTTCATAATGCATTTGAATAAAGAAACTGGAAAATTACTAACTTTAGAGATAAAATTCTATTCATACTGATGATATCTATTACTGTAAAAACCCCAAAGATACCTACTTGAGAGAAACAATATGTTCATAAGTTCCTTCTCTAGAAATTTGAAATATAAAGTTGTAATGTTGAGAAGTGTGCTTTTAAGGAATCTGTAGCTGAAACTAGACAGGAAGATGGTGAACAAACCCAAATGATAACTTTCTAGAACCTGTGGAACTTCAAGTAGTTCCTAAGATCCTCTCTTTCAGCTTTCTAAGATTAATAAGGTGGTAGAGGCCTGAATCATCCTCCATAGTGTTAGAATTTAGACATACTTTTCTGGAGAATACAGTTGAATCCACTATGACATGTAAATGGCATACAGTCTTATTGCAAACTAATGGATAACACTGTACATGCCATTTATGTGTAATTCTTTGTTGGTTTAAAAAGAAGAATTACATTGAACAGTAAGGTAAAGATTAGGGGCACCTGAGTGGCTCAGTCAGTTAAGCAGCTGCCTTTGGCTCAGGTCATGATCCTGGGGTCCTAGGATCAAGCCCCGAATAAGACTCCCTGCTCAGCGGGTAGCCTGGTTCTCCCTCTGCCTGCTGCTCCCCGTGCTTCTGCTCTCTCTCCTCCCTCTCTCCCTCTCTGTCAAATAAATACATAAAATGTTTTTTAAAAATAAGGTTAAGATTATCTTTATAAATATAAGCACTAAGTTTGTGTTTATTTAAAAGTGAATGGTTTCATTGCTAAGATAGGCTGGTTAAAAAAAATAAAAAAGTGGTACCCAGGGAATAATTCCATATTTGTTTATACCTTGAGTTGTATTCAAATAGACTTTACTTTTTAGAGCAGTTTTAGGTTCATAGCAAAATTGAGCAGAAAGTACAGAGAGTGCCTATATTCCACTGGACCGTTAGGCTCTCCATTTTGCTCCACTAATTAATCTGTCAATTTTTTCAACAGGATCACACTATCTTGATTACTTAAGCTTTAAAGTAAATCTGAAAGGCAAGTAGTGTCAGTTCTCTAACTTGCTTCTCCGTCAATATTGTGTTAGCTCTTCTGGGGTCTTTTGTCTCTCCATATAAACTCCGTATGAACTCTGTATCAGTTTCTCATTTCTGAAAAATAAGCTGTTGGAATTTTGACTGGGATTTTGTTGATTCTATGGATCATGTTGAAAAAAATTAATATCTTGGGGCACCTGGGTGGCTCAGTGGGTTAAGCCTCTGCCTTCGGCTCAGGTCATGATCTCAGGGTCCTGGGATCGAGCCCCGCGTTGGGATCTCTGCTCAGCAGGGAGCCTGCTTCCCCCCACATCTGCCTGCCTCTCTTCCTACTTGTAATCTCTCTCTGTCAAATAAATAAATAATTTTTTTTAAGATTTTATTTATTTATTTATTTGTCAGAGAGAGAGAGCGCCAGCGGGAGAACACAAGCAGGCAGAGCTGCAGGCAGAGACAGAGGCAGAGAGAGAAGCAGGCTCCCCACTGAGCAAGGAGCCCGATGCGGCACTCGATCCCGGGACTCTGGGATCATGACCTGAACTGAAGGCAGCGGCTTAACCAACTGAGCCACCCAGGCATCCCGAAATAAATAAAATCTTAAAAAAAAAAAAAAGAAAAAATTAATATCTTAATGCACAATTATACAGACAGTTAGTCTTCCACAAAGCAGGCAAGAAATATCCAATGTGGAGGGGGACAGTCTCTTTAACAAATGGTATTGGGAAAACTGGACAGATACATGCATAAATAGGAAGGAAGGAAGGAAGGTAGGAAGGAAGGAAGGAAGGAAAGAGAATGAGGGAGAAAGAAAGGAAGAAAGAAACTGGACTACTGTCTTAAACTCTACACAAAAATAAACTCAAAACTAAATGTGAAACATGAAACCATAAAAATCCTAGAAGAGAGTACAGGCTGTAAGTTCTCTGACATTGGCTTATAGCAACATTTTTCTAGATATGTCTCCTGAGGCAAGGGAAACAAAAACAAAAATAAACTATTGGGACTTCATCAAAATAAAAAGCTTCTGCACAACAAAAGAAACAATCAACAAAAGTAAAAGACAACCTACTGAATGGGAGAAAATATTTGCAAATGACATATCCAATAAGGGGTTAGTATACAAAATATATACAAAACTTTCAACACTCAACACTAAAAATCCCAAACAATACAATTAAAACATGGCAGAAGACACAGACATTTTTTTCCCCAGAGAAGGTATACAGATGCCAAAAGACATATGATAAGATGCTCAACATCACTCATCATCAGGGAAATGCAAATCAAAACCACAATGAGATATTATCTCACACCTGTCACAATGGCCAAAATCAAAACCACAAGAAACATCAAGTGTTGGCAAGGATGTTGAGAAAAAGAAACCTTCTTGCCCTGTTGGTGGGAATGCAAACTGGCTGGTATAGCCACAATGGAAAACAGTAAGGAGGTTTCTCAAGAAACTAAAAATAGAATTAACACATGATCCAGTAGTTCCACCACTGGGTATTTAGCCAAAGAATACAAAACCGTTAATTCAAAAAGATATATGCACCTCTAGGTTTATTGTACCATTATTTATAATAGCCAAATTATCAAAGATTCCCTCCTCATCTGACTCAGAGTCCTCCTGGCTCCACAGCTCACCCACTCCACATGTTTGGTAGTGACCTGGTACACATGTATTTCCAAATTCCTCTAGATCAAAGAAACATGTTTCCTAATCAAGGACTACTTGGTAATTGGCACCATGCTAAGTACTGCAGTATGTAGCAGAGGTATAAGGGCTCACAACCATTTGCATTTTCTTTGCCCTCTTCTCTATCTTCAGACAATGAGTCCTAACTTGCGCAAGGTAGACTCTCAAGGAGTAAACAGCAGTTAAGTGAGCTCCCTTCTAGGCTATCCTCAAAGATCTTTCTGTGTATTGATGGACAAAGAGCAAGGTCATGCAACCATTTAGCAAAAGCAGTTTCTATGGGGTGGATTTCACAGGGTCGCTGAAGCTCTGACCTGGTCTTCAAGGAGAGAAGGAAAATGAATAGTGCATATAGGACAGAGGAAATCAGTCTGGTTAGAAGAAGAACTCATGCATGGGCTGAGAGACAAAGAGAGAGTGGGAGAGAGAGGGAGAGAGGGAGAGAATGAGTGTACTTTTAGAGAATGAATGTACAAAGTACATTCATTCAAAGGTGAGCAAGGCACATAGAACCTTGCCAAAAATGTCTAACTTGCCCACAGCATCAGTTCTCTGAAGGTCAAGTATGATAGTTAACATAATATGACTGTTTTACATTTAAAAAAATAAGTTGGGCATCCTAAAAGAAGAAGTAAAGGAAGATAAGACACTCAGTCAAGTACTGGCAATGTCAGGAAGTAGGTGAACAGCATGGAAATCATTCTAGTAGTGCCATGTGAAAGCCTGGGTCTGAAGTTTGGAAGATCCCAGCTCCTGCAAGGAAAGCATTAAGAAATAAACTGATTTCTTTCTTTCTCTACTCTTTAACCTCTGTGTGCTGCCTTCCAGTGGCTAAACCCAACCAGCATCCTCCTTGCAAGGTGGCTCAGGTAATTCATTCCACAGAGGCAGAAAGCAGGGCAGGGAAATGCTCGTAATGGATCTGAGGTGGGGGAAGGGGAAAATTGGCACAATTATTCTACTTCTGGAGAGGTACAATTTACAAAAGTAAATTTACAAAAGTGTCTGAAAGGTAGTCCATGAACTGAAAATGTACTTAGGTATTAAATAGGAACACAAAACAAAATTCAGAAAGATGCCATAACATTTCAAATGGAAAGAAAGAAAGAACACTCCAATCCTAGACAGTGCTGACACACAGTAGCATGAAACCATAAAAGCTTTCTTTTATTTTCCAAAAATAATGCTGATTTCTCAGGGTAACCTGTGAAGTCCTTAATACAGCAACCTCAAGGTAATGTTTTAAACTATGAAATAGATAAATTTTATAAATCAAGGTTTAGAAGAGAACAAAAATAGAAATGCTTTTTTCAATATTAATAGTTAATTAATAATAATTAATAATTAATAATAATTAATAATTAATATTAATAATATAATATCTCACAATAAAAACAGGAAGAAATCACAATTTTATATAAAATCATAAAATCATTATGAATTTAGTGGCAATCATTATGTTCTGAGATAAGAGATGTATTTTACCCACACTTCCATCTGGAAAAACCATTTCACATTTTATATCAATGGTCCATAAAATATTAGAGCCATTATGATCACACATATTGACATCCCTTGCTGTACACTTCAAGAAAAGTGTTTAATGTACCACATTGAGTCAATGCTCATTGCATATACTATACACATTTACGTGGGAGAATAGCAAGGTAATTTCTTATCTTGCACTAATGATTCATATAACAGAAAAATTGATGTTTTGCACAGTTAATAATTATGCTGTAGGTCATAATATCAACTAGGAAATGCACTGATATCAGTTCTGGTGATATTTTGGCTTGTATGTGCAACAAGGAAAGTCATTTGAATATGATAAAATAATTAATTTTATGCAAATTCCAATAATACCTAGTCTTATCCTTCAAGAAAAAAATGGCATCACAAATGTGCATCCTCTTTCTTCATCAGTCTTAGAAAAAATAAACCATGAATGTTGTAAATGATTTAATTCTTGGTTCACTGAAGATACACGTTTTCATCATTCTAAGCAAAAACGTGGTCTACCTTTATACTTTTTTGCTACTACTTTTTCCACCAAATTTTCTTAGAAATTCAGTGGGATTTGAAATGAGGAATGAGATAGAAAGATCTCTTCATGACATGAGTAATACCACTAAAATCCACTTCTAAGAGTTTAAGAGTGGCTTGAGTGGCAAATCTCAATGATACTTTCATATAGCCTTATTTGCCCAAACCCTCACTGAAATATCACAGTGTCTTAATGTTGGTAAGACAGCAAGATAATCTTCAAAAGATTGAACGGAGTTCTAAGTAGGTTGATAGCCAAACATTTTAATCTTCTTCAAGTCTTCTCTAGTTGGTTAAAGAAACTGATAAATCATTAAGTGTATTTTAAAATCATTCCTAATGCTGCTGCAGATCATGAAGAAATACTTTGTACTTATCTGGACCAAAAGAATGAACTGGAAGCAATATTCTGTCTGCCAAGTTAAAAATTCAAAATTCCACCTTTTGACTAAAATTCATCACTTTTGTTGTCTGTTGGAAACAAGTAATAGTTTTCAAAAAGAGAAAACAATGTAATTTTTGGTCTTAAGTGTTACTTGAATATATCTAAATATCTGACACATTCATTCCAATCCTGGATGCCATTTTCAATGACCCATAGTTGTAGTGACATTTAGCAGAGAGACACATTTAGGAGAAGAAACTGACTGGAATCTGACAACACTTCATGGTGTTTAGAAAGCAACCTGAATTCATAACTTTGTTAAACTTCATAAAATACAAATTTATTTATGTGATATTATTATACATTAAAATATTAACAATATTATTAGATAAGATCAGTGATAAAATATATTCTTAAAACCCTGGTGATGTATAAAGTAGTTAAAAGATGACTTATTTGAGGAATGTTTCTATAAAGAACATAACCTAGAATTTTAAATCCCATCACAAAGTATAGGTGGAAATTGGAGGAAACTACTATCATATGAATTATTATTTTGATTACCTGACGTATAAAGCATGTAAGTGTATAAAATCTAGATTAGCATATTTTAAAATGTGTTCCAGAGAACTCTAGATCACTTGTTCCATATGTTTGGGAAATTCTACATCACTTAACTCTCAAATGAAGAGTTAAGGTGCAAAGAACAGACATGATAAATCTTTGAGTTAATAAACATCATAATTTCATTTAACCAAGGATTTTCAAAATATGTATGATTTTGTATTATATGTAATATCTCTTTTATTAGAATTGGTGTTTATTGAAAATACTTCAGGGAAAATGGTTTAGATCAGTGATTTCCTTTTTTTTTTTTTTAAGATTTTATTTATTTATTTATTTGGGAGCCAGAGTGAAGCATGAGCAGGGGGAAGCAACAGAGGGAGAGGGAGAGGGAGAAGCAGAAGCAGGCTTCCCACCAAGCACGGAGCCACACTAGGGGTTCAATTCTAGGTTCCTGAGATCATGACCTAAGCCAAAGGCAGATGCTTAACTGACTGAACCACCTAGGCGCCCCTCACTGATTTCCGTCTAATATAATTTAAAAGTGTATGATTTAGGGGCACCTGGGTGCCTCAGTCAGTTGGGAATCTGACTCTTGATTTTGGCTTAGGTCATAATCTCATGGGTCCTGAGATTGAGCCCAACATGGGGCTCCCCACTCAGTGGGGAGTCTTCTTGAGGAGTCTCTCCCTCTGCCCTTTCCCACACTCTCTATCTCTCAAATAAATAAATAAATATTTTTTTAAAAAAGTTTATGATTTAAAACAAAATAGATTACATAGGTCAGTCTTAAAAGCAATATAGCAATAAATACTAGTTCATTAAATAGTAGCATAGGTTTGTCAGTCTATACATCTTGTTAATTCAATTCACTCAGTAAAGAAGTTGGCAAAATAAAACTCAACTACTGGGGCACCTCAGCTTGGGTCATGATCCCAGGGACCTGGGATCAAGTCCTTCACTGGGCTGCCTGCTCTGCCCCTTCTCCTGCTCATGTTCTCTCTCTTGCTCACACTTTCTCAAGTAAGTAAATGCAATCTTAAAAAAAATCTAAATTACTAATCTGTGTATGACTGTTCAGCAAGTTTATTTATTTTATAAAATATTTGAAATATAGTCCTTTACCTTCTTTGTCATTACTTCCTAACATACAAGCACATTCCATCCTCTAGACTTCTAGAAATGCTTCAATAAGGGCAGAAACATCCTTATTAAAAATATTACGCAAGTTAAAAAGAAAAATTCATTTCACCTTAATTATTTCCCCACCCTATAATTAGCCGCTAATCTTACCCACACATAGCTGCAGGCTCAGAACCAGTAAATGCCTGACTGTTGGAATGATTGGGGAACTTTACTTTCTGATAATTACAAGATCTAATTACTTTGAAGCTTTCAAAGACCTTTCAGTGATGAGGGAAGCTTTTCTAATTCAGTCATAACATTTGTATTACTAATAAACTAAGAAGTCCTACACTTTAATAGCTGACAAATTTGAAAGAAACACCAATTCTAAAAATGGTATTACAGGCTTCAGGGAAAATCATTTAAGTATTGAAAAGCATTACATTTTTCAGAATCCATCTTCATAATTTTTCTTTTATAAATATATAATTAATTCAGATGTTTTAAGTCATTGTTACGGGCATCTTTTGGAGACACTAGTTCTAGAAACTAAAGAATAATTAATAGGAAAACATGTAAAAATTTAGAAGAAAACGTTTTATTTTTCAGGAGCACTCAGTATCCCACACAAACCAAAAGAGAGGAGTGTTAGGAAACTTACTGCTAAGTTAATTCACGCAAGAGGCTGTCACTAAGGATTTGAATGACTAAAGAAGGTAGAAGCAATTTTAATTTTCTATGTGACAGTGAATATGACAGGGAAATTGTTCCTGAATTGTAATCTAAATATAGGAAAAACTAGCAGTAAGAAACTCATGCTTGAAAGTTGAGGAAAAGTAATTTGCTGAAATTTTATTTCTGGTCTATATTTCTCTATGATAAAGAAAAGTTTTTGTTTGTTTCTTTAGTTTTCATTGTCACTATGACTAAAATGTGGCATATCAATGGCACTGAGAAGAGATATACCACAGTAAAGGGAGACTCGTGGAAGAACAATTCAATTTAAGAAGCCGAAAACATGTTAATGTTCTTTCCTATAGAAGCATGAGATAAAAATTGTTGTATATGCTTACATATACAATACATTTACTTGTACAAGAACCTCAGCTAAATTGTATTGAAGAATTCTCCTGAAAAGACACTGAGACACTTGAAATGAAAAATTAGGATTTATACAAAGATGTTAAAGGACTTCTTGTGATATCCTCAATAAGAAGTTCTTTTATTATTTTACTAGATATTGTATGCTCCATAGTATCTGTGATTAGTAAGATATTTTGATCAATTCAAACATACTTGTCTAAATCTAATGGCTATTGTAAGAGGAGAAATCAGTTTGAGGTTTAGATATCTTAAAAAGTACTTAGTGGAAATATCTTTGGCCTTGAATTCTAAATCTTCGAGTTTTTGCCCTCCTTTAACTCATTTAGGAGTTATATGACCTTATTATCATATCAACTCTACATCAAGTACTGTTCTAAGAAATATTATGTTATCTCTATCTTTCATAAGACTTGTTTGTTTAGATATATCCTCATTTTATAGACAGTGTAGTTGACGTTTGAGAAGTTTAAATAACTTGCACAGGATCACAAAGCTAGTAAACAGCAGAAACAGGACTCAGATATATATCTAATTCCAAACATTGACTCTTTAAAATCAATCAATCCTTGACTTTCAGATGCATTAATTATTTAAATTAAGTTGATTAATTTCTTAGTTAATTGTTTTAATCCTTCTGGTTTCTAAGATTAAATTTCTTAATCCCTCTGAATTTTAATTTCTTTATGCAAAAAAGGAGGTAAGCCATGCCCTGTATTCCTTATCCAATTATTGAATTAATTAAAAAAATAAAAGATGAATATATTTTATAAGTCAAGTTGTTGAGTAACTATCTCTTTTTTTTCCTTCTAATCTTACATATTTTAAATAGAAATAATGCTCAGATTTCATCACTTTCTAAAAAAATAAAACTGGGAGTATGTAACAGTTTTATTACCTAAAAGAAATCTTCATAAAATTACTGTATCATAAATTTGAAGTGAAGGGTGTTATTTACTGTTCAATTAAAAAATACAAGATGATGTAATTATTTTTTTAATTTAATTACATTAAAAAATATTCCTAAAAATATTATTTGACTTAAATCAATACTACCCTGAAAATGTTGATTCTTAATAAAAGTTCTTTCAATGAATTGACTGTACTCATAGAAAATGATAAAATTCCGCATTCTGACATCACTAGACATAGTCAAGATTATGTCCTCAATATAAACAAGTGAAGCAATAACATAAAGAAGCAACTAATTCTTCCTTACACTTCATTATTGTAAAATTAACATTTATATTTTTGTTTTAATAATTCCATAAACTTTAAATTATAAAAAAATCTAAAATTTTATACAAAGGAAATATAGAAGCTATAGAAACTATTCCCAAAGTTTCTGTGTTTGAAGCAAAAATTGAAATAAGAACAGTGTTTAGCAGAAGTTTAGTACAATGAGCCACTCTTTGCACTTCTGATATTTGAGCTGTAATGTCCAACTAGTTACATAAAGAGCGAGGGCATGAACTTGGCAATCACAGATATGACTTCAATCCTGTCTTTGTCACTTATTAGCTGGAAAATCTGAATTCTTTTTTTTTAAAGATTTTATTTATTTATTTGACAGACAGAGATCACAAGTAGGAAGAGAGGCAGGCAGAGAGAGAGGAGGAAGCAGGGTCCCGGCTGAGCAGAGAGCCCGATGTGGGGCTCAATCCCAGGACCCTGGGATCATGACCTGAGCTGAAGGCAGAGGCTTTAACCCACTGAGCCACCCATGCCCCAAAATCTGAATTCTTAACTCAGGTTTGCTATCAGGAAAATGAGTTTATTTATAAGGAGCTTTGAGCACAGTTTCCCAAAGATATTAAGTATGTATAATGTATAAAAATTTCAAGTCACTTAGAAAATATTCTAAATACAATTTTTTATGGGAATTTTTTTCTAAACTGCAAATTGTGACATATTATGTCAATATGAGCTTGTTTTATATTTTTATAAGATACTGGAAAATACATAAAATGTATGTTATTGATATGCTAATGATGTAAGTATTGATAGAATATGTCCTCTTTATTTTTACGTAAAATGAAAAAATTTAACATTAAGAGAGGTAAGCTCCTGAACATTGTTTTAATATAGCTTTTGAAACATTGTTCCACAGGCTAACCCTAAAAAGAACTGGGGTTGATGAACTCACCTACCGGAATGTAATTTTCTCATCAAACACCAACTGTTTCACTCACTTTCAGGAAATTTCCTGAATCTCCTGGTAAATGTACATATTCCTTTTAGAAAATATATAAATTGGTTCAATATAATCAAATAAGGAGTCATACTCTGATTTGGATTTCATTCTGAGTAGACTGGGAAGCTACTGAAAGGCTTTCAGAAAAAGCAGTGCACTATGTCATTCATGGCACAACAGCTCTAAAGTGTCTGCCAAGTGGAGAAGGGATTTTAGAGAGACAAAAGTGGAAGCAAGAGGAATAGTTCAGGGACAGTTGTGGTAAGAGGCAAGAAATTAAAATGGTGGTATACACTTTTTGTACCACAACAGGGATTTCCAGGTGGGCAATAGTATAGGTAGTTTAGTGGTATAGGTAGTTAAAGGTAGGCAGATTTATACATAGTGAAGAATATATAATCATAAAGTATAGCCTGAACGTTCCCTGCATGAAGCAGTATTACCCACATTCACTAACAACAGGAAGAAAATGCAAGATTCAAATACTGTCACTATGCTGATTTTAGCTGTCAGTTCTCTGCTAAAGACAATTATCACGTGCAAGATCACAACTTCTTCCAGAGTAGCCTGCAACTAAAGGCTGATCAATATGGGGGATAGATACAAAGGCATAGTCCCTTTCCCTAACTCACAGTCCTTTTAGAAGGGCTATCTTTATTCTGGAATTTTCTCTGTGAGGTTGGCTGAGGCATTCACTGAGAGTGCGGTATAACTCAGCCACCAAACCTTCCTTCTTTCTCTTCCCTTCCACATGTCCTAATCCCAATAGCACTTTTTAATAAGTGTTCTGCACATTAAATGGCTTCAGTGCAGCTTCACAGCCTTACTTCCCACTTCCTTCATACAAATCCTCCCAGGCTCACCTTGCTCTTTTCAGCACTTCTAATGCCTTCTCTTAGGTAGAAGATTTTAAGGACATTGAAGCTTCTATTTAGATCACCTGTATCACTACTGCCCCAAACAGTGCTTGTTTACTCACATTTTAGCTCAATTCTCCGTCACTTCTAGAGTTTCCCCAAACCCTTCATGCTGAATGAAAGGTTTTGCTCTGATCTCTCCTAGTACTCTATTACTACATATCTCACAGAAAGTGTATTATTTTTCTTATTTATCATTCAATGAAGAATAAAACCTTTGAGGGAGGGGAACCTCAATTTTCTTCTGGTTCCTCCAATGTGTTGCACACTGCTGACACAAAACTGGTTTTAAATAAATACTGCCAATTGAATAAAGTGAAGAAGCAGCTTATGAAAGCCAGAAATAATAAAGCTGAGAAAAAGTGATTCAAGCCCACTGGAGCTATCTTTCAGATCTTTTTCTATCATTTTTGTGCAGTTTGTCAAACATTAATTTTAATAACAATAATAATGATAATAATAAAAATTGAACCAATAGGAATATTATGGTATATAATAAAGTATAAAGTATATATTATGGTATATAATAAAGCCCTGTCAGGAGTTAATGCTAAGTAATTTAAACGGGTTAAAGCATTTATTCCAATACTCTTACTGTGTTATTGCGATCATCCTCAACCTTATTTTATAGATAAGACAGGGAAGTTAAGCAGTTTGTCCTGGATTTCAAAGGAAAAGAAATAGAAGTTTAATTTATCCACCTTTAAATGCCTTCCAGCTAAAGGAAGGTGTTTCCAATATGTGGTTCATTACTGCATCTAATCTACTTTATTTACAAAAATAAGAAAATAAATTAGAGGAAAATCAGGGATTAAGAATCAAACTTTGGAGTAACTAGTTAGTTTTTTTTGTTTTGTTTTGTTTTGTTTCAAATTATCGGATTCTCATTTCCCATATCTACAAAAGTTCAAAACCATTAACCAATAGAAACTGGCACAATTAAATGAGATACTTCTTGTATGCACAGTAAACACTTATTTCTCTCTTTTCTTCTCCTCTTTCCTTCCATAATGGTATTTTTCCTTTTCATACGATATTAATTTGGAAATACATTTTGGTTTTGACACTAAAATAATATACAAGTGACTAGTTCTTTCCTTCTTCGATATAAACTATCATGTTCTGCCCCTGATAAATGTTCACTAAATTAAAAATTAAAAATGACTTCAAATTTCATCTGAATTCCCTTTCATGACACATGATTCTTAAATCTTTTTGTAAGCAATTCAAAAGCAATCATATCATTGCAAAAACTGAAGTCTAAATAGAGGCATTAAGATTTAAAAAAAAAGAGAAAGAAAATGAGTGAGAAAAAGAAATTAGAGTGGACACATAGCACAAATTCTTCTGTGTAATGAGCCTAGTAGATCAAAGAATCCTCTTTTTCCTTACTGCCAAAAATAAAGAAAATTCACAGGAAAAGTTCAGTTGAAATTGCTCAGGTCATGGGTTATAATTAACTTGTGAGAGAAGTTTCATATTGACCTATTAGGAAAGAAACATCAAGGAGGCCATAAAAGAACATTCTAAAAGTTGCTCTGGGACATATCTTCAAACGGTTCATTATCACATTACCTAAAAATGTCACCTTTGATAAATAGCTTTTGAGACAGATAGAACTTCTTAGCAGATAAACTTACCACAACTGTTCCAAAATTCACTTTTAAATGAATTTTAGGCAGATGGTAATTCTCTTAGCCAACAATATTTTAGAAACACTGCTCTAGGATCTTTACTATTCTTGGTATTACCATTCTGACAATCAGTAAGCCTGATCTTGCAGGGAGTGAGCAGTGATTGACTGCTAATACACATTCCAACTTAAAATTCCATATCACGGGAAAGTAAGAAAAAATATGTAAGATCACTTCAGTAAAAATAAGAATCTATAGATGTAATACAGATTTAGAAAATAAAGGAAAATAATATAACTCCACAACCATATCCTTGGACTAAGTACAGTTATGATTATTATAACTAAGCTCTGTTTCTTTCATCAACATTCTGAGTTTTTAGTGTGTAAGTTTTCCATTATCCTTGGTTAAATTAACTCCTAATTATTTTATTCTTTCTTGATGGTATTGTAAATGCAGTTGTTCTCTTCATTTCCTTTTCAGAGAGTTTATGTTACTGTTTAGAAACACAATCGATTTTTGTACGTTGACTTTGTATTCCATAATTTTACTGAATTTATTTACTAGTTCTACCAGTTTTCTTTGTGATGTCTTTAGAATTTCCTACATATTAAACCTCACTGCCTGCAAACAAATATAATTTTACTTCTTCCTTTCTGATTTGGATTTTTGATTTTTGTCTGTTTCTTTGCCTAATTTCTATGACTAGAACTTCTCATACCATGGTCAGTAACATTGGCAGGAATGAACATCCTTGTCTTGGTTTTGACCTTAGAGGAAAAGCTTTCAATTTTTCTCTATAAGTATAATGTCCTGTATGGCCTTTATTATAATGAGGTATGTTTCTTCTATACCCAACATGTTGAGGGCTTTTATCATGACAAGATGTTGTATTTTGTCCAAAACTTTTTCAGTGTTTATTGAGATGATCATGCGATTCTTATCTTGCATTCTGTTAACACAATATCTTAATTTGTGGATGTTGAAACTTCCTTGCATCCTTGGGATAAATCCGACTGGGCCAGGCTGTATAACCCTATTAATGTGCTGTTAAATTCATTTTCCTAGCATTTTGTTAGCATTTTGCTGGGGATTTTTGTATCTGTGTTCATCAGGAATATTGCCCTGTGCTTTTCTTTTTTGTAGTGTCTTTATCTTTGGTAATAGGGTAATGCTGGCTTCATAAAATGAATTTGGAATTATTCCCTTTTCTTCAATATTTGAGAATAATTTAAGGATTGGTTGTTAATTCTTCTTTAAATATTTGGTAGAACTGGCCAGTGAAGGTATTTGCTCCTTGGATTTTTTGTTTTGTTTTGTTTTGTTTTGTTTTGTTTTTGGAGAGGGTTTTTATTACTGATTCAATTTCCTTATACATTATTGGTCTGTTCAGATTTTCTGTTTATTCAGCTCAGTCTTGGTAAGTTTTATATTTCTAGGAATTTTCTAGGAATTTTTTCCAGGTTATCCAGTTTGTTGACATATAATTGTTTATGTTTTCTTCTATGATCCTTTTTATTTCTATAACATTGGTTGCAATGTATTCTCTATCATTCCTCATTATTTTTTACATTTTCTCTTTTTTCTTAGTCTAGCTAAGTGTTTGTCACTTAGCTTGCCTTTCCAAAAAACCAACTTTTAGTTTCACTGATGTTTTCTATTATCTATTTCATTTATTTCTGTTTTACTTTTTTTTCCTTTCCTTATATCAAATTTGCCCTTAGTTTGTGCTTCTTTTTCAAGTTTCTTGGGATATACAGTCAGGTTGTTTGAAATCTTTCTTCTTTTTAAACCCAGGCATTTATTGCTATAACTTCCCTCTTAGTACTACTTTTACTGTATCTCATAACTTTTAGCATGTTGTGTGTCATTTGTCTCAAGATATTTTCTCACCTCCATTTTGATTTTTTCTTTGACCCAATGATTGGTCATAGCTGTATTGATTAATTTCCACATATTTGTTAATTTTCCTTCTGTTACTGATTTCTAGTTCTATTCCATTGTGATAAGAAAAGATACTTGGTATAATTTTAATCTCCTTAATTTTGCTAAAAATGGTTTGTGACATAACATATGATCTATCTTGGAGAATGTTCCACGTGTGCTTGAGAAGAATGTCTATTCTGCTGTTATTGGGAACAGTGTTCTGTATATGTCTTTGAAGTCCATTTGGTCTATAGTATTGTCCAAGTCAGTTTCATCCTTACTGATTTTCAGTCTGGATATTCTATTCATTATTAAAAGTGGAGTATTGAAGTCTCTTACTATTATTGTATTGGTGCCTACTTCTCCCCTTCATATCTATGTTTACTTTATATATTCATGTGCTCTGATATTGGATGTATAGTTAAAGTCATAGATCTTCCTGATGAATAAACTCTTTTATCATTATATAGTAACTTTCTTTGTCTTGTGTCATTTTGACCTAAAGCCTATTTTATCTTTTGCTAAGTACAGCCACCTCTGATCTCTTTTGGTTATTATTTGCATAGAATATCTTTTCCTTCCCTTCACTTTAAAGACTATTTAAAAAAAAACAAAAACCTACTCTATTTGATATTATAACTCACGTGTTAATATAATGACTGCAGTCAATACTAGGAAATAATTTATTACTTTTTTAAAACAAACTATTTTACATTTTAAATTGACAGCCTGTACAAAATTTAATACATAGCACTTCATTATAAACTTAAATTCTAAAATATTTTAAACTTTGTATATGAAGCAGAACTTGATTGCCTATTAATATGCAAAACTGTGCTTGATGAAGATAAATTGGTAAAAGAATACTCTAAGACAGGGGAACCTGGGTGGCTCAGTTGGTTAAGCAACTGCCTTCAGCTCAGGTCATGATCCTGGAGTCCCAGGATCAAGTCCCACATCAGGCCCTCTGCTCATCAGAGAGCTGGCTTCTCCCTCTGCCCCTCGCCCCTTTCATGCGCTCTCTCTCTCTCAAATAAATAAAATCTTCTTTAAAAAAAAAAAAAAAAAAAGAATACTCTAAGACAGGAAAACTTTTCCATGCGGTACACTTTTAATAAAGAAAGGTAATATACTGTATAAAAGAAAAATACTTTTTATACTTTCTTCTTAAGAACTAAGTATAGAAAATAGAAATTCAGAAAACCAAAGAGGAAATACCTACAAAAATATATAGCCACCATGTTGAGACTGATGATGCTAATTTTGTATATTTACATAAGACATTTGCTGTGAAATAAACATAGATAAAAAAGATAAGGATTTATTATCTTGTCTTTGATTCTTTGCTACATCTCAGCTTTACAAGAAACACGCCAGTTACAGTGTTCTTTATCCATTTTTCGTCCTATTTAGAATTGCTTTTCTTGGCAACCATTTCAGTAAGTTTTATGTATGAGAAAACCAAGTGAGTTTGAAATTTATAAAGGTTGTGAAGAGCTATATATCAACTAAACAGAATTTCTGTAAATATATTTTAAGGCAAATCTTATCAACCAAGTGTCAGAATTATTCTGCTGATATTCATACTACTGCCACATGTTCACTCTAGAAATGAGCAAGCTGTTCACCAGAGATTCAAACTATAAGGAGAAGTAGAAAAATTGATTTGTTCTGTGTATTTCCTGATAAACAGAGCAATTGCTTGATATTCTCTTTTTCAACAGAGGTTGGATGGTACACATTTGATAAGAGTACTATTAGAGAAAGAGAAGTACCATATGATTTCACTAATATGTGCAATTTAGGAAACAAAATAGATGACTTTAGGGGAAAGAAAAAAAAAAGGAGAGAAAGAGGGGCAAAAACAGAAACAGATTCCTAACTATAGAGAACAAACTGAGGGCTGTTGGAGGGGAAGTGCTCTGGGAAAATGGGTTACATGGGTGATGGGGACTAAGAAGGGCACTTATGTGAACACTGGGTATTGTATGTAAATGATGAATCAATATATTCTATACCTGAAACTAATATTATACTGCATGTTAACTAGTTAGAATTTGAATAAAAACTTGAAAAAATAATATCATTAGAACTGTAAGAAATGCCTATAATATAGTCACTTTTTTCTTTTTTTTAAATTGAATTTTTTTTCAGTGATCCAAAATTCATTGTTTATGCACCACACCCAGTTCTCCATGCAATATGTGCCCTCTTTAATAACCACCACCAGGCTCACCCAACCCCCTACCCCATCCCCTCCAAAACCCTCAGTTTGCTTCTCAGAGTCCACAGTCTTTCATGGTTTGTCTCCCTCTGATTTCCCCCAACTCACTTCTCCACTCCATCTCCCAATGTCCTTCCATGTTATTCCTTATGCTCCACAAGTCAATGAAACCATATGATAAGTGACTCTCTCTGCTTGACTTATTTCACTCAGCATAATCTCTTCCCGTCCCATCCACAATGATACAAAAGTTGAGTATTCATCCTTTCTGATGGAGGCATAGTACTCCATTGTATAATATGGACCATGTCTTCCTTATCCATTCATCTGGTGTCTGTTCATGTCTTCTGCCCATTTTTTGATGTGATTATCTGTTTTGTGTGTGTTGAGTTTGAGAAGTTCTTTATAGATCTTGGATATCAGTCCTTAGTAGTGTCATTTGCGAATATTTTCATTCCGTGGGTTGCCTCTTGGTTTTGTTGACTGTTTCCTTTGCTGTGCAGAAACTTTGGATCTTGGTGAAATACCAAAAGTTCATTTTAACTTTTGTTTCCTTTGCCTTTGGGGACAGGTCTTGAAAGAAGTTGCTGTGGCTGGTGTCAAAGAGGTTACTGCCTCTGTTCTCCTCTAGGAGTTTGATAGATTCCTGCCTCACATTGAGGTCTTTTATCCATTTTGAGTTTATCTTTATGTATGGTGTGAGAGAATGGTCAAGTTTCATTCTTCTATACATAGCTGTCCAATTTTCCCAGCACAATTTGTTGAAGAGACTGTCTTTTTTTCCACTGTGTATTTTTTCCTGCTTTGTCGAAGATTATTTGACCATAGAGTTGAAGGTCCATATCTGGGCTCTCTGTGCCAGTCTATGTGTCTGTTTTTCTGTCAGTACCATCCTGCTTGGTGATCACAGCTTTGTAGTAAAGCTTGAAATCAGGCAACGTGATGCCCCCAGTTTTGTTTTTCTTTTTCAACAGTTCCTTAGCAATTCGGGGTCTCTTCTGGTTCCATACAAATTTTAGGATTGTTTGTTCCAGCTCTTTGAAAAATGCCTGTGGAACTTTGGTTGGGATGGCATTGAAAGTATAGATTGCTCTAGTCAGTTTAGACATTTTAACAATGTTTATTCTTCCGATCCCTGAGCATGGAATGCTCTTCCATCTTTTCATGTCTTCTTCAGTTTCTTTCATGAGTGTTCTGTAGTTCCTCGAGTACAGATCCTTTACCTCTTTGGTTAGGTTTATTCTTGGAAACCAATGAGAATGAAGACACATTGGTCCAAAACCTATGGGATATGGCAAAGATAGTCCTAAGGAGGAAATACGTAGCCATCCAAGCCTCACTAAAAAAAATTGAAAAATCCAGAATACACCAGAATACACCAGCTCTCTTTACACCTTAAAGAACTGGGGAATCAACAACAAATTAAGCCAATGCCATACACAAGAAGGGAAATAATCAAGATTAAATCAGAGATCAATGAGATAGAAACTAGAGATAGAATAGAACACATCGATGAAACTAGAAGCTGGTTTTTTGAAAGAACCAATAAGATCAATAAGCCATTGGCCAAACTAATCCAAAACTAATCCTCTCTTTTAAGGGGACCCAAATTAATAAAATTATAAATTAAAAGGGAGAGATCATGACTAACACCAAGGAAATAGAAACAATCATCAGAAATTATTATCAACAGTTACATGCCAAAAAGTTAAGCAACCTAGATGAAATGGATGTATTCCAGGAAACCTATAAACTTCCAAAACTGAATCATGAAGAAATTGACAACTTGAATAGACCCATATCTAGTAACAAGCTTGAAGCAGTGATCAAAAACCTCCCAAGAAACAGGAGCCCAGGACCTGATGGAATTTCTGGAGAATTCTACTGAACATTCAAAGAAGAAATAATAGCTATTCTCCTGAAGCTGTTTCAAGAAATAGAAACAGAAAGAAAACTTCCAGACTCCTTTTATGAAGCCAACATCACCCTGATCCCCAAACCAGGCAAAGACCCCACCAAAAAGGAGAATTTCAGACCAATATCCCTGATGAATATGGATGCCAAGATTCTCAACAAGATCCTAATTAATAGGACCCAACAGTACATTAAAAAGACCATCCACCATGATCAGGTGGGATTTATCCCTGGGATGTAAGGGTGGCTCAACATTTGCAAATCAAACAATGGGATAGAACAAATCAATAAGAGAAGAGAGAAGACCCACATGGTCCTCTCAATCGATGCAGAAAAAGCATTGGACAAGATAGAGCATCCGTTCCTGATTAAAACACTTCAAAGTAAAGGGATAGAGGGAACATTCCTCAACTTCATAAAATCTATCTATGAAAAACCCACAGCAAATATCATCCTCAATGGGGAAAATCTGACAGCCTTTCCTTTGAGATCAGGAACATGACAAGGATGTCCATTCTCGCTGCCTTTGTTCAACAGAGTACTAGAAGTCCTAGCAATAGTAATCAGACAACAAAAAGAAATAAAATGTTTCCACACTGGCAAAGAAGTCAAACTCTATCTTCGCAGGTGACATGATACTTTATATGGAAAACCCAAAAGACTCCACCTCCAAACTACTAGAACTCATACAGCAATTCAGTAATGTGGCAGGATACAAAATCAATGTACAGAAATCAGTTGCTTTCTTATAACTAACAATGAAAATATAGAGAGCAAAATAAGAGAATTGATTCCATTTACTGTAGCACCAAGAACCATAAAATACAGTCACTTCTTAAACACATCCATTGAAAATTTTCACAAATAAATTTCCTTCTTTCTTTTAGGATGCTGCCTTTTATCTTTTGCAGAACAGATTTGTACTGCAATATCTCAAAGACATGATGTGCAGGTTCATGAGAGCAAGAGTGGGTAAAGTATTTAGTTGTCTAAATATATCAAAAACCAAAATAATAGGACCCTGTACAGATCTACTCAGAAATAAAATAAAACAGTTGCTTAGCTATTTCCATGGTGGGCTCAGTTTTAATATACATCTGAATACATGTTGATGAATTGTAGCTAAGTAAGTAGATATGAACGAATTTAATATCAATGAAGGAAATGGCAAAATTCATTTTTTTTATTTTAAGTGATATAAGTAATCACACAAGAAGCCTCTAATGAGGAGTTAGGATTTTAGGTTTTGCTGTTTTAATGTCTGGTAATTACAGTAAAGGAGTTTAATGAAGTTCTGAAATATAATCCAAATCTGAACACTAATTTTCTGAAGAATTTTATTCCTAAGAATAAATTTTATTTTATTTATTTATTTTTTATTTCTTTAAAGATTTTTTATTTATTTATTTGACAGATAGAGATCACAAATAGGCAGAGAGGCAGGCAGAGAGAGAGAGAGGAGGAGCAGGCTCCCTACTGAGCAGAGAGCCCAATGTGGGGCTTGATCCCAGACCCTGGGATCATGACCTGAGGTGAAGGCAGAGGCTTCAACCCACTGAGCCACCCATGTGCCCCTCCTAGGAATAAATTTTAAACCATTCCAAGTGAATATAATGGCTTTGAATATTTCTTTAAGTCTAATGGCACAAGAGTCTTTGTGATAATTACAAAAGTAACCCTTCCAGGAAGACAGATAATAATTAAATATATTTTTTTTAATTTTAGTAGGTGCATTAGGCACATTCACATTTATTAATATGACCCATATATTTGATCACAAACTGTCATAATATGTTTTTCAAATATTTTATTTATTTTTAAAAATTTTATTTATTTATTTGAGAGAGAGACTACAAGCAGGAGGGAGTGGCAGAGAGAAACAAGAGAGAATCTCAAGTAGACTTCCTGCTGAGCACAGAGCCCAGTGGGGAACTTGATCTCAAGTCCCTGAAATCATGACCTGAGCCAAAATCAAGACTCAGATTCTCAATGAATTGAGCCTCCCAGATGCCCCTGTGCCATAATATTTTATGGTTTTTGTGACACATTCTATGTTTCTTTCTCTACAGCATATGGTTATAGTTAAAAACTATATATAGTCTTCCCTAGTGAATTATCTGTGATACAGCAAATAAAATTCTAATACAGTCTTACTCAATAGAAAATCTTATATTTCTCTTCAAAACACTGACATAACCATTCATTAATGCAAGAAATAGCTCTTAAAACAATTAAATTGACCAATTAATTGTCTTAAGACAATTTAAATTATGTATATAGCAATAATTATTAACAATATCATCTATGTAAACAACAATGTACCTAGACATTGAGAGTAAAATATTACTTTGGAGTGGAAAAAAGTTGTAAAAATATATGTTGCTATTAGAAATGTATCTATATTCTATTTTTAGTATTTACTTTCTAGTGATAGATGTTAAGGTATACATTTTACATATTTATTCTCAGTCATTTTAATTTTCTAAACCCAAGTAACCATTAATGCAAAGAACTCTGTTTTAAATTGAAATTGAGGACACTTTTTCTTTTAAAAGATAGTTTCTTTAGGGACACCTGGGTGGCTCAGTTAATTTGGTGTCTGAGTTTTGGCTTAGGTCATAGCCTCAGGATATGGGATCAAGCCCTGCCTTGGGCTCTGTGCTCAGCATGGAGTCTGCTGGAGACTGTCTCCCTCTTTCTTCCCTCTGTCCCTCTCCTTGTTCATGTTTTCTCTTTCTCTCTCTAAGAAATAAATAAATAAATATATAAATAATGAAAAGATAGCTTCTTTATTTTTTTTTAAAGATTTTATTTATTTATTTGTCAGAAAGAAAGAGCACAAGCATGGGGAGCTGCAGGCAGAACAGGTAGAGCAAGAAGCCCGATGCAGGACTTGATCCAAGGATGCTGGGATAACGACCCCAGCTGAAGGCAGATACTTAACCAACTGAGCCACCCGGGCATGCCAGTTTCTTTAGTTTATACCAGCTATACTCTAAACTTTTGATTACACACACACACACACACACACACACACATACACACACATATGTATATATGTACATCAAGGGTTTTTATCAGTGTATAAATAATGTTGGATTATAGTAGGTAAATATTTTATCCTAATACATGATTATGAACAACTTGAACCAGGTTTTTAAAAAAAGTTACATGAGGTAAATAGTATTTCTTTATTGGGGCGCCTGGGTGGCTCAGTGGGTTAAGCCTCTGCCTTCAGCTCGGGTCATGATCTCAGGGTCCTGAGATTGAGCCCCGCATCAGACTCTCTGCTCGGTGGGGAGCCTGCTTCCCCCTCTCTCTCTGCCTGACTCTCTGCCTACGTGTGATCTCTCTCTGTCAAATAAATAAATAAAATCTTTAAAAAAAATAGTATTTCTTTATTAATTTCCTCATATTTTGGGTTCTAAAAGGCAACTGAAATTGCTCTAAGTTACTACACCTGTTGGTAGGACTGTACAAAAATGTCCATTTCATTTCATATGACTTTTATCCCAAAGCAAATGACAAAATAATTTAATACTTTCTTATGAATCTTTCATAAAGTTAAAGAACAATTGCAGTTAAGCCAAGTTTAGTTATTAAAATGAAATGATCAGCTTTGCCATAACTTCTTTAAAGATGATATATATCAATAAGCTTATTAGCTAACTGAAATATGAAATAATTCTAAATTGCAGACAGCTATGTTCTAGGTTTTAAATCCTAAATATACCACCTATTTTAATGACATATGTGAGAAATCCTAAAATAATAAGTTTTTATCTTATTCATATTATAGAAAAAATTATGATCATCATTTACAATAAATTATTTTTATCTTTCAATGTAATACCACACTTGTTATTTCATGGTAAGTACTAATGAATTTGAACCAGACAGTGCCATATTATCATTTAATTACTACCCAGCATTCCCTCTCAAATAGGGTGATCTTTTTGAAATTGACTTCTAGAATTTTATTTTGAATTTTTATCAAAGTGTATAAAGCTATATGTTATAGGTTCCTAAATATGTTCCACTTAAGAGTTTCTACTTCAATCCTTGCTTAAATTACTTATATATCCCATCATCAAGCCAGAGCACTTTCTCTGTTGATACTATGGATTTCAGAGTTGTAAAATAAACAGAAGCATATATCTTAAGTTCTTATTTGAAAAATCACTCAAAACAAGAAAACAAGCCAAGAACCAATAACCAATTTAGAATTGTACTCAATTGTATATTAATTTGGCACTGAGTGGCATTTTCCAAGCTTCTATTTAATTCACAATGCAATAAGGAAAAAAAATCAACGTGATGTTACTAATTCAAGAAAAAAAAGGTAGAAAACAGGATTATAAGAAACATTTCTAGGAACATCTAAAATAAATGAAATAACTGACTTTTTTTGTTTTAAGAGCTACCTTGAAAACCAATGAATCCAACACTCTAATCTTACTGATAAGGAAACTGAGGTCCCAAATGACTAAGTCAAAAAATCAAAGCTGGAACTGAAACATGGATATTTACGTAGGTAATCTTTGAAATACTATGAACCAAATTCAATAATGTATTCAAACTTTTATTTCAACAATAGTTTTGTAAGCCCCTTCTGTAAACAAAGCATTCTACCAGCTCCTAGCCCTGTAGAAGTAAGAGAATTGAAATAGTGCTGTAAACATGTAACTTTCTTCTTATAAAATATTTTTTTCATTTAAATGGTGACTATATTAGTTAAAAAAAGAATGATGATTTGCATATTTAAGCTTGCTATCAAAGATATTCCAGTAGTAACTCCTCAACAGTACTTAATTCCTCTACAGTACTCTCAGATTTTCATAGATTTTTAAGGACGAAAGTTGGTAAAGTTTTTGACAGGTACAACTATCACAAAGATAAAACAAAGACATAATTCATTACGAAGGCTGATAAATAATGCATCACACATATTGTTTAGGTGCTAATTGTGATGACCCAACAGAAGACCCACATGCACTTCATTTACCAAAATTCTGAGTGTGTGAAAAATGATAAATGTGTATCATGACATTCTATTTCTGCCCAAACGAATTTGGAAGCAATGAATCCCACTTCTCCTCTGACAGTACATCATAGCATTGAGTAAAATATTTCAAAGACTAATAGCTTGTCAGGGAAAGCTCAAACAGATAAGAATTATCTGTAAAATTATATATCCCTATGTTTGAAATTATTTCATGCAAAAATGTGAAGAACTGCAGAGGGTGCATATAATATTTTAAATGAATATAAAAAGTGTCAATATTTCATTTAAAGCTTTCATGAAGAATGACGGTGGAAAGTTAAAATAGAACTCAAACTCAAGGAATGCTTTAAAGATTGTAAGCCCAGTGTAGCAGCTTGGAATCACCAGCTGGCAAACTGGCATGAAGAATCAAAGGAGATCTTACAGGAAGTATGACAACCTCGCAGATAGGTTAAATTGAAATCTATCAACATGTAAAAATGAAGGGAAGAGAAAGATTTTTCTTGACTCTAATGGACAGGGCCTGCTGGTGAATTTACGAAATTAAAAATGTTGATAGAAGCAGAAAAGTCTCAGAAACTGCTAAAGAACATTGACCCAAATTGCTTGGAATTGAGAAATGTACTCCAACACTAGAATATTTCATAAGAACGTGAAATATAATAATACTAACTTTATCCACTCTAACTTTATAGAAGCAGGAACACTTTCTGAATATTGTTCTTATTTCATTCTTACACTTCCTTATTGGAAATAAGAAATCTATGGATCTGGAGACTATGGAAATACAAGCCTGAATGCTGGATTAAGAAATGAGTTCAGGGATGCCTGGGTGGCTCAGTTGTTAAGCATCTGCCTTCAGCTCAGGTCATGATCCCAGAGTCCTGGAATCGAGCCCTGTATTGGGCTCCCTGCTCAAGAGGAAGCCTGCTTTGCCCTCTCTCACTTCCCCTGCCTGTGTTCCTTCTCTCGATGTCTCTCTCTCTGTCAAAAAAAAAAAACAAATAAAATCTAAAAAAAAAAAAAAAAAATGAGTTCAACAATTCCTATATTCACAAGTTGTAAATGAAGTATATAAGATAACGCAAAGCCAAAGAGAACAGTCTTCTTACTAAATTATCCTCCAACATGGCCTCATAAATTTTCTTCCTGTTCAATTTTTCAGCATCATGATTACTGCCAGCTCAAAGTTAATAGAGCAAACTACAATCCAAAATGCAATACCAATTGTCTTAGTTTGGGCTGCTATAACAAAAATGATATAAGCTGTATGGGTTAAACAATAGAATTTGGTTTCTCACAGTTTTGGAGACTGGGAAGTCCAAGATCAAGGTGTCAGCAGATCCAGTGTCTGGTAAGGGCACTTTTCAAGGTTTTCAAAGGATCATCTTCCTGTTGTATCTTCACATGATGAAAAGAGAGAAAGACAGACAGAGACAGACAGAAAAAGAGAGGAAGTGAGAAGGTCTTTACTGTCTCTCCTTATACAGGTATTAATCCTGCTATAAAGGCTCCACCCTCATGACCTAATTATCTCCCAAAGGCCCCATCTCCAAACACCATTACGCTGGAGATTAGAATTTCAATATATGAATTTGGGAGCAAGGAGGTGACACAGACATTCAGTCTAAAGCACTGATAAATTTGAATAAGGTACACACTCAGTTTTGTGCTTTCCACGAAATTGTCTTCTATGAAAACATGCTAATCTGGCCCACAGAGTGAAAGCTTAAGAAGTTATGAAGTTGGATTCATAACTAAAGCAATATTACAATATTGCTTTAAAATATTACAATATTCACATATTGACCCATTTGTTGCATGAATAATAAAGCCAGCATTTGGAGCAGCAGCTAGAGCTCATTTGCAAAACAAAGTAAGATATATATATATACATATATATATAATATATCTTATTTATATATATTATATATATATAATAGAAAGATGGACAGATAGATAGATACATAGATAAAGAGAGAGAGACAAAGACAGAAGGAGAAACAATCAGAAATAACATACATGAAGCAAATAACTTCAAGTTGCCGCAAAACTTTTGTTACAAGTCACAGAATAAAATTGCCCCAGACCTTTTATTACGAATCACAGGATAAACCTGGTTTTCTGACAAAGGTGAAGACAGAGGTGAAGAAATGTTTTATAATTGATGAAATCATTTAAAAACTGAAGAAACAAATTAGTGCAAATGTTGAAAGATCTACAGAAAATCAAAAAATTGAGGGAAAAAAATTCCACAATTTCCTGTTCAGGCTATCAAGGAGCAACTTATAGTAATCTACTCATCAAAAGTATGTCTTAAAAGCCAGATAAAATTTTTTAAAAGTATGATTGGAGTCCACTTAGAGATAAAGAGAGCTAGAAAGAGTGTCACAATCTTAAAAAAACAAAAAGCCAGGAAAACAGCAAGTTCACAACTTTACTTGAAATTATAAAAAAGTTGAGGTGACAAGACTACCAATCAGTCATTGATCTGCAGAGAGGCAAGCACCCAATGAGATACAGGATGTGAACAATTTGCTTACTTGTAACAGACAGAGCTAGGCTCAGCTATGAAGACTTCAGATAGGATAACCTAGTGGAGGCTTGGAGTGGATCTTCCTTTTGTGTTGTCCTTTTATTAAGGATACCTAGGGAGAAAACAGAGCACTCCTAGGGGTATCACAGTTCCTTTTTATCCAATATTGTTACCATCATGGTGGGGACATGGATCTTCTATCCAATTAAACCCATCTTAGGTAGTCTTAGAGAATTGGCTGCTCTGGCCCTGATCCTTCCAGTCCCAATATCCAGTTCTGGGCTCAGCACTTATTCTGACATTTTCTTCATTAGTAGAGGGTTTTTGTTCTTATATCCTCAGCTTTAATGGCTTTTCAACAGTGCCCTCAGCATTTTTGTGAGAAAATGTAGAGCCTTAGGATGTTACAAACTGAGGGAGACTTTGCAAAATCTTGAAGACTTTTTTTCACAGTGGTAGTCTTTCAAGACTTTTTCACCAGATCCTCACAAACAGTACTGGCCAGAGTCCTGAGAAAGCATCCATCAGAGAGCATGCTTTGACGTAGAGAATAACAAAGGGTATCTGAGGGACACAAAATCTGCCAGGATCTGTCTCTTTAGCTCCCTTAGAAAACAAAAGCCTTTATCTTTGGGGAAAGGGCAACAAACTCCACTCTGAAACTCCATGCTGCTGGAGAAAGAGAACAGAAAAATATCTTCTACTAAATGGGAGGCAGTAGGAATAAGTGCTGGGCCCACTACTAGAGGTGAGGAAACGATAAGATCCAATGGGACTCCAAAACTCTGAACTTCAGGGACACAGTGCCTGCATAAGACTGTGGCTTAATCAGAATCATCTTAAACATCAAGGTAGCAAGTATCAGGTAAAAAGTTACAGAATTTATTTCTGGGAGTGCTTTTTTTTTTTTTTTTTTTCCTAGATAATCTCCATAGAAATATAATACAAAAGAAAGACCTAAAGTTGACAGTGGAGTAGATATTGAGAAAAATTCTATGCCAAGCCAGCCCCCAACTTAATCATAAATTATGTCTTGAGGGATATGTAGACTGAGATATACTTAGGTTAATTATAGTGCCCACCACCACCACCACACACACAACTCAGAAATACTTCTGTGTAGATTAATTGAAACTACCACACCAAAGGCCTAGAAGAAGAAAAGACAGATACATTTGCAGGTATAAAAATTTATTTATCTGTCTCTGGTGTCCCAAAAGAGATACCCAGTTTCATAAAAACACTATGACACATATGGAAAAATAAAATAACAACACACAGCCAAGAGACAAAAATATAAATAAATAGCAGAAGTTGATTCAGATACGAGACTTTCAGTTCAGCTCGGACATGGGATGAACTTGGAAGTTGTCTCTTCCACTCTTACTGGAGGAGTATTGTGAACAACTCTAAGAGTTTAAAACTCCAGGGCACCCAGTCTAGAGGAACTCCCATAATACTATAAGATTTACCTTGAGAAGCTCAACCAGGTTCTCATAGTAAATGTCAGAGAAAAATTCCGTTGGGTTTCCTGCAGGAGGAGGAGGAATGAACAATTTAAAATACAGTAGAGAACTCTTTCTAAGTAAGACCTGCCTTCAGGTGAAACCTGTTAACCAGAGCCTAAGGTGCTGGGGTATTATCAGAGTCAGACTTACGTGGGGAAGGAAATCCCAACTTCAGCAAACTTTAGCCTTTCATGTAGGGAAAGAAAATACACAATACTCCAGCCCACCCACTCCAACCATAATGTCCCATGCCTAAGCAGGCAGAAAAAAAATGAGAAACACTTGTGCAATTCTGTCCAAAGGGGCATAGATTTACTAAAAGACTGAGACCTGCTCAAAGGACTATTTTAGATTGCTTATCCTCTGCCCAAACCTCACCACATTACTAAAGCTGTTGCTTTTACCTGATATATCATGTCTGGCTAACAAGAAAAAATCAGAAGGTGTAACAAAAGGTAAAAATCACCATTTGAGAATACAAAGCAAGCATAGAACCAGATATGGCAGAATTAATCAAACTAGGAATTTAAAACAACTATGATTAATATCCTAAGGAGGACTGTAATGGACAGTAATGGATAAAGCACACAGCATGGAGAAACAGATGGGCACTATAAACAGAGAGATGGAACTCCTAAGATCCCCCCTCCTAAAATGTTTTAGATTAAAAAAAAAAAAACACTATAATGGAAATGAAAAATGCTTTTGATGGGCTTAATGATAGATTGGACATGCATAAGGAAAGACTCTCTTAGCTACAGGACACATTAATAGAATCCTCAAAAAGCTGAAATACAAAGAAAACAAAGACAAGTCCCCCCCAAATTCACCAAAATATCCAAAGACTGTGGGACAACATACATGTAATAGGAATACCAGAAGAAGAAAGAAAAAGAGAGAAGAAATATTTGAAATTATCATAACTGAGAATTTTCCTAAATTAACATTGGACACAAAACCACAGATCCAAAAATCTAAGAGAAAATCAAACAGGATAAACGCTAAAACAAACAAACAACTATATGTTGGAATATCATTGACTAACTGCAGAAAATAAAAGACAAAAAAAAATACTGAAAGAAACACAATAAAATCTTAACACATAGAGGAACAAAGATAAGCATTACAACTAACTTTTCAATCATGCAAGCAAGAAGCAAGCAAAATGAAATATTTAGTGTTGAGGAAAACCCCACAACCTAGATTCTATATCCTGCAAAATTATCCACCAAAAGTGAAGGAGAAATACTTTCTTAGACAAATAAAAAGAGGCATTTGTTGACAGCAAATTTGCTGCAAGAAATTTAAAAGTCCTTTAGAAAGAAGGGAAATTATATAGGAGAAACTTAGATCTACATAAAGAAAGAAAGAGCATCAGTGAAGAGCATTTAAGAGAAAGTAAAATTAAGCATTAATTTTTTTATTCTTTTTTTTTTAAAGATTTTATTTATTTATTTGTCAGAGAGAGAGAGAGCGAGCGAGCCCAGGCAGACAGAGTGGCAGGCAGAGGCAGAGGGAGAAGCAGGCTCCCCACAGAACAAGGAGCCCGATGTGGGACTCGATCCCAGGATGCTGAGATCATGACCTGAGCTGAAGGCAGCTGCTTAACCAACTGAGCCACCCAGGCGTCCCTAATTTTTTTATTCTTAAATGAAGTAACATAATTGTTCAAATAAAAATAGCAACAACGTATTCAGTTACATATGTTTATGTATCTATCTCTTTTATAAATAAAAGAGTAAACTGAAAATATTAAGTCAAAAGAAATTCTATTCAAAGAATTATACTGAAATTTTAAATAGCTGAAAGCCTTAAAATTATCTAATAAAATTTAATTCATAAATTACATCTACATAAATAATTTATTTTCACAGCATAAAAATTGTAATAGGGTACCCTCATAATAAATGCACCCTACTTTGAAAATAAGTAGAACCATATTTGTGTACAGAAAATCCATTATAATGTGATAGGATCTATCCCATTGATATTATATCTAAACAATGACTTTGTGTGTCCACTGACTTTACAAATATTCATATTACCTTTTTAAAACATTCCCCTAAATTTTTTTTTTAAAGATTTTATTTAATTATTTGTCAGAGAGAGAGAGGGAGAGAGAGCAAGCACAGGCAGACAGAATGGCAGGCAGAGGCAGAGGGAGAAGCAGGCTCCCTGCTGAGCAAGGAGCCCGATGTGGGACTCGATCCCAGGATGCTGGGATCATGACCTGAGCCGAAGGCAGCTGCTTAACCAACTGAGCCACCCAGGCGTCCCACATTCCCCTAAATTTTTATTCATACCCACAGACTGTTAAAAAACAAAAGAACATAATTCAATCCAGCTGAAAAAATATTCTTACCAAAATAGCTTAGATTTTACTGTTGTATCAGAAAAAAATGAAATAATTTCCTAATAAAAAAAATTAAGTCATTTCATTTAGTGGGTGGGAGGAGTAAGGGTAACTTTTCTGATCTTCGTCTGTAAGTGGGATAACATATATATTTATTAAAGACATATTTGGAATCAATTTCTGGACTTACGTGTCTAATTGTGGATATCAGATATAAAAGGAGAGAGATGTTTTCTTTACATGGCCATTGCATTTAATCTTCCCCTGTGGCTATGTTGGCCTATGATGTGTTGTCCCCATCCCTTTTCATCTCATGGAGAGTATATATAGTGTTCTTTCCTTTTAAAGGCATTTTATCTGAAAATATAATAGCCATGACATAAATGTAAGACAAGTATGCAATATTGCAATAGATTGGGAAACTAGCTTAGTTTTCCCTGTGGAAAGAATTTAATACCTACCAAAATTTCTCCTTCCCTAGAAATCCTACTCTAAAAATATTAGCAAATAAACTCCATGTAGCATTTTTTGTTTGTTTGTTTTTTACATTCCCACATACACTTTTAAAAATTATCTAGGATCACCTGAATCCTAAAACATTTTGTTTTGTGCTTTGCAAATGTCTTTTATTTAAGGATACATCTCTGAAGAGCAGCAGCAAATGGATGGGTAGAAACCAGGGTTCCTTTAAAACAAGAAAACATACTAATTTAAGCCCCTCAGACTTTTATGTCCCATGGACAAAAATGAAAAAGTGATTTTAAAATGTGTTATCCGGGGTGCCTGGGTGGCTCAGTGGGTTAAAGCCTCTGCCTTCGGCTCAGGTCATGATCCCGGGGTCCTGGGATCAGGCCCCACGTCGGGCTCTCTGCTCAGCAGGGAGCCTGCTTCCCCCCCCCCCGCTCTGCCTGCCTCTCTGCCTACTTGTGATCTCTGTCAAGTAAATAAATAAAATATTTAAAAAAAATAAAATGTGTTATCCTAGGTAAAAATATCAGGTTTTTTTTTTTGCATTATTGGCTCAAAGTTAAAATTATTACAGTCCTCCATTGAGTTACCTTCTATAAAGTGTATCCCTAACACATTTTTGTATCTCATTATTTTCATGGAAAAATTCTAGATTGCCGTATCCATCTTTTCCACCTCTCCCTACACAGGTATGACTTCATCCATGTATCTGGAAAACTTCTGAATATATGAAAGAGACCATGTAGTTTGTTTATTAACTATAAAAATTAATTCAGTGAATAATGAACACAATTAAATCTGTAAGTGGTTTACGAAGCTAACAAGCCTGTTTTTCCATGGCATGAAAAGTTTGAACAGTCGAGTGTATTTCAATAGCTTGTGGGTCTTTCCATTCTTGCCTTTGTCATGATGTTAAATGATTTTTCTAGTCAAACTCTGATCCCAGGTTTGGCCCACATTCTCTCTCCTGGGGTCCTAGGACATGCTGGCTACTTCAAATGCTTGCTCGCTGAGTCACTTATAAAATCTCTAGTGTCACACTACTCAATAATGTCACAGTAAGGAAGGAGAGCAAATACCTTCCTTTCCGGCCTTTTAGAGGTATCTATCTGTCCAGCTTCTCTGGATTTTCAGAGAATCTTTGCTGTACAAACACAGGACAGCCTCTTTCACCAAAGGCATGCGTGGCTATAGGTTTTATTTACTCAACCCAAGGAGTATTCTGTTTACAAATTAAAACATACTTAAAATTTTCTCAAATTTCCACTCATTATTACATCACCACAGTACTGTATAAACTGACGTTTTTTTCTCCCAAATTGTGACCATGTTAACAAAATAAACTCTACTGTTACAATTTCAGCAAGATTATTACATTTCTACTTTATTTATATAGTATAGTCACAGTTACTGTTTATGTTTATGTCCAGTTTATGTTACATTTATGTCCAGTTTTTCTTGATATATGTTTAACTATTATATTAGTATGACATATCAGAGATTTGTAATTCCAATTTCAAAACCCTTGGGCCCAAATATATTTTAAAATTCATCAATGTTCAGATTTTGGAAATACAATACAATGCAATACCATACAATAATACAATATAATCCCCTTATTATATAACTTCTAGGAAGGTTTGGGCCAGCACCACAGTCAAGAGTATACTAAAATCACTATATTAATATCTTCTGAATATTCAGTGGGGTAAATAAAAATTATAAAAGAATATGTTGAGACTCTTTACTGCAGGAAAAAAACTGATGGTTACCAGAGGATAGGTGGGCAGGGGGATAGGGGAAATAGGTCATGGGGATTAAGGAGGGCACTTGCCATGATGAGCACCTGGTGTTGTATGGAAATACTTAATCACTATATTGTACACCCGAAACTGATATTACACTCTGTGTTAACTAACTGGAATTTAAATAATAAAAACTTTCAAAAAAAACCCAGATATGTTGACTGAGGTAGGATTTCAGTTTTTGCCAAACAAAATAGATACAGCTTTTTTTGATTTTGGAATTTGAAAGAAACACTCAATATTAAACAGGACATCATATTTTGTCAAGCATAACATATAATTTTGTATTTGTATTTCTTTGCAAATATTTCTCCTCTGTATAAAAACCTGTGCTCTCACATGTATGGCTATCCCCAAACATAAAGAAAACACCTTCTTTTCCTCCAAGAGTTTAAAATTCAGTTTATGAAAAAAAAAATTTTTAAAAATTCAGTTCATGAAATCCTTTCCAAATCTCTAGAAAAATTAATTATATTTATAAATATATGATACAATCAGCAGACTATATATTGTACTTTAATTGGAAAACATATTATCTTTCCCCGAAAGTCTCCCATTTTAAAAATGATCCACTTCTGCAAACCAAGTATTTAAATTAACACATATTTAATACAGTATTATAGTTGTTGAATATCTATTTATAGAAAGAATGAATCAAAACATTCAATATATTTCACTAAATATTCTAAATAAATACTTAGAATTTTCCAGTTTCAAAAAATATAATTAAGATGTTTGATATCACATGAGCAAAAAGTAGCAGAGATCAAACTGACGATCTTGAAGATTGTATAATCTTCCTTCCATAGTATAATAAAGTATTTAACTGAAATGTTACTATTTTATTTTGAAATGATTTATGTTTAAATAATATAAATCATTGAAAAAACAAAAAAATAGTCAATACTATTATATTTACATTTCCTATAAGCATCTGAAATTATTTTCCAAGACAATAAATATTAGGAATAAAAGTAATAAAATTTATTCCATAAATAACATCCCTAGGTTAATTCTTTTTCTATTAAATATGCAAAAATATAATAATGACATGGAAATGCTGAGGTGGTAAAATAGAATGAAATATAGGACATTATGTTAAAATATATTTTAAGTGTTTTCTTTTATTAATAAAGAATAAAACATAGTTTTCTTTATAAATAATGTAAGTAGCTTTAAAACATTTTCCAAGCATATACCTCATTTTCTAAAAAAGCTAAACCTAGAAGTTTGAGTAGATGGATGTCTCAAAATATGAATAAAGCAATTTTAAGATTTACACATATTTTTAAAAAGAGAAAAATGTAACTTTCATCAATTGTAAACATGTTTTTTTAGTGTTATTCAGAAACTAAATTTAACATTGTTTTAAGCAATGTTCCTTTACTTCACTCAGTGAAGACTGTAATGCAAAATCAGAAAAGTTGTTTTTATAACCAGGTCCACCCCCAAAATTTGTATGTCAAATCATATATATATGATTTCCATTTAAAAGTTACCTAAAGGTAAATAAACACACACTTCAAAAGAAAAAGGCAACCAAATTCCGTTCAAATCAAATTAGTATAATATCAACATCCTTCTAGTATAAATAAATACATTAGAATTAAACTACACAGAAAAATTAATAAATAGAAACATTTGTCTTAGATCATTGCTATACTAAGTATTTTTCATCTTTCAGTGAAAACAAGTTAATGTTAATTGTGTGTGACTCTAACTGTATCCATATAAATCAACATACATTTTTAAGACCTTTGTTAAAAAAACAGATAATGCAAGTAAAGAACAACTTTATTTACAAAGATAATATGTTTAGTATTGAAAATAATAAGTTTCAAATGACAGAAAGGCATTCATATTTGAATTAAAAAGTACAGAGTACATCTTGTTATTTACATTCATAGAGTAATAATTAGAGCTATATTAATGGAAGTCACCCCTGAAGGAGAAACTATATAAAGGAAAGCTTGAGAGTACCTTAGCAGTCTCTAAATTTTATTCAGTTGGGGAGCAGATGGTAACTAGAAAGGAGTATTAAGCATGATCTCAAATGGAAATGATGTAAAGTTAACAAAAAAGGAGACTCTCTCTACATCAAAAAAAAAAAAAAACCCTAAGAATAAATTTAATCAAGGAGATGAAAGACCTGTATATTGAAAACTATAAGACATTAATAAAAGAAATTGAAGATGACACAAATAAATGAAAAGATAGTCCATGCTCATGGATTAGAAAAATCAATAATTTCATTAAAACGCCCATGCTACCCAAAATAATTTACATATTCAACACAATCCCTATCAAAATTCCAACTTCATTTCTCACAGAAATGGAACAAATGATCTTAAAATTTATATGTAACCACCAAAAATCCAAAAAAGTCAAAGCAATCTTTTAAGAGAAGAACAAACCTAAAAGCATCATGCTCCCTGATTTCTAAAGCTGAAGTAATTAAAAGTTATGATATTGACATAAAAACAGACACACAGATCAATGTAACAGAAAAGAGAGCCTGGAAATAAACCCAAGGATATTTGGGCAAGTAATTTAAAACAAAGGAGATAAGAATATACAATAAGGAAATGATAGTCTCTAATAAATAGTGTTGGGAAAACTGGATAGCCACATACATAAGAATGAAACTAAATTACCATCTTACACTAAACACAAAAATTAACTGAAAATGGATTAAAGACTTGAACTTAGACCTGCAACCATTAAAACCTTAGAAGAAAACATAGGTAGTTAACTCTGACAAAAGTCTTGGTGATGATTTTTTAATCTGGTACTAAAAGTAAAAGCAACAAATGCAAAAATAAACAAGTGGGACCAAAACAAGTGAAAAAGCTTCTACACAGCAAAGGAAATCATCAACAAAAGCGAAAAGGCAGACTACTGAATGGGAGAAAATATTTGTCAATCATATAGCTGAGAAAGGCCAATATCCAAAATATACATAGAATTCATACAACTCAACGGCAAAAATAAACAAAACAAAACAAAAACCCTTAATCAATACAATTGAAATATGGGCAGAAGACCTGAAAAGACATTTTTCCTAAAAAAAAAAAAAAATACAGATGGCCAACAGGTACATGAAAAGATACTCAACATCATTAAGCATCAGGGAAATGCAAATCAAAACCACTTATTTGATAATGACTATTATCAAAAAGACAAAAAATAACAAGAGCTGGTAAGGATACGGAGAAAAGTGAACCCCTGTACATTGTTGGTAGGAATAAAAATCTGTGCAGCCATTAAGGAAAATAATATGGACAGCCCTCAAAAAATTAAAAATAGAGCTACCATATGATCCAGCAATTCCATTACTATTTATGCAAAGAAAATGAAGACATAAATTCAAATACATATCTGCACTGCCATGTTCACTGCAGCATTATTCACAATAGTCAAGATACGTAAACAACCTAAGTGTCCATCGATGGATGAATGAATAAAGAAATTGTGATAATTATTATTCTGCCTAAAATAGTATTCAGCCTAAAAAAAAAGAATGAAATCTTGCCATTTGTGACAACATGGGTGGACCTTGAGGGCATTATATTAAGTGAAATAAGTCAGACAGACAAAAACAAATACCATATAATCTCTTTTATACATGGAATCTTAAAAAAAGATAAATGAAATAGAGTATATAAGTGTCCCTTGAAAACTCTGAAATATTAGGGAAATAAAATTTATCACAGTTCTGTGTGTACTTTCTGCAAACTGAAATAAGTAATAATATTACCTTATCTGTTTTAAATTCAGATTTTACATATCAAGTTTATTCTATAATTATTTTTCTTGTTCCTTTTGAGTTTATAGTAATGATTCTAGTCAAGATTTCTTTACTAGTGCAGCTTTTGAGTCAAAGATACTGTTTTTTAAAATTACATTTATTTGTTTCATCCAATGAGTTTTTAAAAATTTCAGTCAAGGGGCACCTGGGTGGCTCAGTGGATTAAGCCTCTGCCTTCGGCTCAGGTCATGATCTCAGGGTCCTGGGATCGAGCCCCGCATCGGGCTCTCTGCTCAGCAGTGAGCCTGCTTCCTCCTCTCTCTGCCTGCCTCTCTGCCTACTTGTGATCTCTCTCAGTCAAATAAATAAAATTAAAAAAAATAATAATAATAATAAAAAATTTTAAAAAAAAGTTACTTGCCTCCCTCTACCTTCCTTTAAAAAAAAATTTTTTTTCAGTCAATTCATTTTACTCAAGTTCATATTTAGTGCCTACTATAGTCAAGACACTGTGTTAAGTGTGAAAGGTAAATGAATGAAAAATAACATGACATCTGTCCGCAAAAAGCTCAGTAGAGTAAAGAGACAGACACAACCTTAAAGAGCCAAATATGACGTAATATAAGCACTGCCACAAGGGACCAGTATACAAGGTACTGCACTGGGGAAGAACTTCCAAGCCTGTGAGTATCGGGACAGGCCTCATGGAGGACATGATATCATAAGCTGGGACCTAAGGAAGAAAGAAGACTTCACCAAGATAACCTAGCGTAGGGGTAAGGATATCACAGTCCAGGGAAATAACATGTACCAAGACATGAAACAAGCTATCATGTTGAAGAATCACAAGAGAGCTTAACATATGCAGAGTTTAAGGTTAGAAGAGGTGTGGCCAGAGAAGAGAGGGGAGGAACTGACAATCGAGGCCAGGGAGGGCCTCATAAGTCACCCAAAGGAGTTTGGTCTTCTTCTTGTAGATGTTAGAGTCATGGAAGGTTTCTAAGCAGAAAAAAATTTTTAAAAATTTTAAAAATTAAAAAAAACTAAAAACAAACCTCTTTCACAATTACTATTACTTTGTATTATAATATTTATCATATGAAGATATTTGATATCTTCATATAAAATATGAAGATATGAAGACTAGATACAGTTAATCTGGGTCAGTGACTTGATCTCTCCAAAGGGGTACAGCACCACCAAAATGGGCCTTTAAAGAGAGGGAGAGAATATCTCTGCAGAGGAAATACATACATTGTTATAGGGTATTAGGTTTTCAAGATAACCAATGGGAATAAACTCTTCATATGTCTCATCTACCAAGAAAAAAAGACAGAAAAAAAATATAGACAAACCCTTCCAATACTCTAGTGTAAAGACTAGAAAACTCAATTAACAGTCATGTGGTATTTCTAATAACTGCACCATTGATGGAAAATAGATGTAGGTACATTCCTTTAATGTTCTGAAGTCTAAAGATGCACGGAATTGCAATTCTAATCTGGCACATTGCTGAAAAGAACTGTTACCCTGACTTGCTTTTGTAGTTAGTTATAAGCACTGGCACTTCGAAAAGAGCATACATCAGTTCAGCAGTTCACAATAAAAGGTTGCCTGCTAGGCATTACAAAATTTATGTCAATTTATTATACATAGTTAAGTCTAAATGGAGGGGCGCCTGAGTGGCTCAGATGACTAAGCACCTGCCTTTGGCTCAGGTCATGAACCCAGGGTCCTGGGATCGAGCCCACATCAGGCTTTTTCCTCTCCCTCTGCTACTCCCCCTGCTTGTGCTCTCTCTCTCTCAAATAAATAAAATATTAAAAAAAAAATGCAATAATATTTAAGTCTAAGTGGAGTTGTTGTCATACTGACATTCTTAATATTTGGGGAAAAAAAAGCCTCACAATTTTTTTAAATTTTGTACTAAGCCCACAAATTATGTCAAATCATATCTCCTAACTCTAACAATAAAATTGATAAAAATAAAAATACCAAACAACAATAAAGGTGGTAATCATTACGTACGTTGCCCACTTCTCTTTCTGAAGCCTGGCATTCACAAGGATAAATGAACAGGAGAGATTTGTGCATACTCTAATTCAAGTTGGAAAGAAACAGACATCAATTAAAATAGAATCACTTAATATCTGAAGTGTCTCTCACAACCAGATATCAAGAACAGTCTTTATAAAACCTTAAGCATGGAGGAATAGATCCTGAAACAGATGAAATCTTAGTTTTCTCCTTATTTCTGGTGCCTGGCCTTAGCCAGAAATAGGGGAGTTAATATGAAAGCAAAAACCGTAGTAGTAAATAGCCCCATTTCCATGTTGCTAACCCCTAACTGAATAAATGAAACAGACTTAGAGCAAAAGCAGAAAATATTTAGAAAAAGCTTCAGGGGCGCCTGGGTGGTTCAGCGGGTTAAAGCCTCTGCCTTCTGCTCAGGTCATGATCCCACGGTCCTGGGATCGAGCCCCACATCAGGCTTTCTGCTCGACAGGGACACTGCTACCCCCTCTCTCTCTGACTGCTTCTCTGCCTACTTGTGATCTGTCTTTCAAATAAATAAATAAAATTAAATTAAAAAAAAAAAAGAAAGAAAAAGAAAAAGCTTCAGAGATATAACAGGCAGATGCTCCCACATGCCAGAAAAAGTCTCTTGAAATGACAGGTGTAAAAAACAATGTGTTAAAAATATATATGTATATTGGGGAGGCTGGGTGGCTCAGTGGGTTAAGCCTCTGCCTTCGGCTCAGGTCACGATCCCAGGGTCCTGGGATTAAGCCCCACATCGGGCTCTCTGCTCAGCGAGGAGTCTGCTTCCCCCACCCCTGCCTGCCTCTCTGCCTACTTGTGATCTCTGTCTGTTAAATAAAAAAAAAATCTTTAAAAAAATACATGCATACATATATATGTATATATACATACATATATATATATGTTTAAAAATAAAACTGTTCTGCAACAACTGAGTAACTAATGAAAACAAATCAGGTGGATGGTCAATAAAGGTATGGCCAGTAGAAAACAAGCGCCCACACTCAATCTCTGAAGAAATTTCCCCATGTGAAAAGGTTTGAAATTTTTGACCAATAAGTTCTGCAAGATCTACTTTAAACTCCGCCACTTTTAAAACCGATCCTATAAAGTCAATGTACTTCTCAGGTGGAATTAATAATCTATCCTCCATTTTGGATTGGAAATGACTAAAGAAAGGATTGAAAATTGAGACCAGTTAAGTATGATTTAAATGTTAGGGACTAAGACCATTTGTGTCAACTTGACAATGAATTGTTTCAGGATTTTAGTTAGTTTAGGTTTGGCAGGAAGAGAAGCCTACAGAACAAAACCACCACCACCACCACCACAACAAAAACTGTTGTATCCTTAGGAAATATTTTCAAACCAACGCAAAACAGTTTTCGCCTCAAAATATGAGCCTGCTTACTTGAGCAAAGGCTCACTTTTCCCAAATTAAATTGTTTTCCAACATTCACTTCAAATTATTTTGCCAAATTATGTCCACAAAACCTAAATTATTATTTCACAAACTGGAGCCTGCCCCATTTCTGCATTTGCTTTTTTTTTTTTTCTTCTAAATAACATATTTTGATTGCAGATTCTCAAAATCATCTTAAGGGGTTGTTAAAACAAAAATTGTTATTCTCAATCCACAAATATCTGAGTTACTATGTCTAGGGTGGAACTAGAAACTTTGCATCTCTACAATTTCCCTGGTGATGCTGTTGCTGCTGTTCTGGGGACCATATTTTGGGAACTATTGCTTTAATATAAAGCCAGTTTGACTCAAGGCTTTCCTATTCTTGCAGCCAAAAATCTCCTAAATGATCAGATTTAGAATTTCCACTGTTGTAAAAGAAAGATTTTATTGAAGCATAATTGTAGTTTCTGAGGCAGTATAAACCCCAGTTGAGACTGATGTTTCCATAATGGTTATAGATAATAAGTAATACAATAAATAGAAAGTTTCATTTCAATTCATTCTCCCAAATCAATATATCCTACAAATTTGAGCAGGTACTTTTGATTCACAGCTTCCTCAGAGAGGCAGAAATTGGTGTATCAGAAGACACAGATAAAATGAATAGTTTAAATATATACTAAAATAACTAAAAAAGAATAAAATTAACCATTTAGTCTAATGCCATAGCTTTAAGCAGCTAGTTACCCAAGTATTCCAAGATTTCACTTGGAATACAAATCACTCTAAAATATTTCCAGGAGTAGTAAAAAAGAATTAGGGCAGAGAAAATATAATGATTATCAGAAAAATATTTACATGATAATAATTAGTTTTACTGAAAATGTGATCATTTGATAAGCTAAGTCATTGAGGAGCCAGATGCATGCTGGGTCCATTCCATTATGGACAGAGAACTAAGAATTTATGTTTCTTAAATCCAAGCCATCAGTATCTGCCCCAAGGCATATAAATATTTGACTCTTCTGACCACTCATTCTTCTTTGGTAAAACAAGCAATGGGAAACAATGCTGCTAATACTCTGCCATGGTTTAGTTTTTGAATATAAAGTCAGAGCAGAGTGAATAATGAATTGCTGAGCTTACCCACAGTAGGAATTATGGCTAAGAAGAGTTCCACAATTCTAAATAAAGTACGAAAGGAATTAGTGACCTCTTTAGAACAAATCTATGGGAGTATTTAAAATACACTTAAAGTTTTATAACTACTACTCTTCAAATTAACCACTGAACTGCTTTCTGTAACTATAGTTTTGGGTTTTATAGAATTTCCTACAAAGGAACTCCTACTGTATTTGGTATTTAGTATCTGAATTTTTTTTCATTTAACATCCTGCCTATGAGATTTATGTTACATTGTTGGGATTTATTATTCCTTTTTATTGCTGAATAGTAGTTTATTTAATGTATATACCACACATTTGTTAATAAAATAATATTAGGAAATTTGCAGCTATTGAGTAAAGTTGCGTAGGTCTTTTTGTAAACATGTTTTCTCTTAATAACCTGAGTTGGATTGCTCATTCATATGGTTAATTGTCTTACTGACTTCATGAAAAATGAAAAACTGATCTCTAAAACTACTATACTATTTTTAACTTCTGCCGATAATAGGCAAAGTTTTCATATCATCATCAATACTTAGTATTGTCAATCTTAATTTTAACCATTCTAATGCGTATGCTAGATTTTGTGTTTTGGTTTTAATGGACATTTTTAAGACAACTCATAATTTTGGACATCTTTTCATGTCTTATTTGCTATGCGTATTAACTCTTTGTTAAAATGTCCATTCAAGTTTTCTTCCCAGTGGTGTTACAAATTGCTTATTTTCTTTATTTTTTTAAATTTAAATTCTAGTAGTAAACCTACAATGAAATATTGGTTTCAGAATAGAATTCAGTGATTCATCACTTACATACAACACCCAGTGCTCATCATAACAAGTACCCTCTTTAATGCCCATCACTCATCCGGCCTATTTCCCCACCAACCTTCTTCCATTAAAATTGTGTTCCAAATTGCTATTTTCTTAATATTTGAGTTTAAAGAGGTTTATAAATACATTATGACTACATGTATAGTCAATGCATGTTTTATAAATACTTACTACCAGTCTAAGATTTGCCTTTCCGTTTTGTAAAAAATATTTAGATAAATAATCACGTAAATTCCATTAAAAAAAAAGTACCTACTGAATGCCAGTGATAAAAGTTGGAAATGTAAAGATAAATGAGATAAGTATTAGCCATTGTCAGTATCTACAGTCTGGAGAGTGAATATAATGTAATCTAAGGGAATATTTTAATGCGATGCAAACAAATGTTTTTTTAGAAATATGCTCGTAGAGTACTGAAGGAGGAGATAAAATGCTGACTTGAAACAAGAAAAAAGGATCTAGAAAACTTAGCACAGGTAAAGAAGAACAGAAAGGGCATGCTAAAGAAAATTAAGAGTATGAGTAAAGGCACATGGAGTTTCAGAGGTAAATGAGGCTTTAATCAGATATACATAATCATATGGCATAGGGAATATAATCAATAATATTGTAGTAACTTTGTAGTTACTACACAATAAGTGTAGTAACTACACTTATAGTGGTGAACACTTCATAATACATATAATTGTTGAATTGCTATTGTACACCTGAAACTAATATAATATTGTATGTCAACTATATTTCAATTAGAAAGAAAAAAAAGGAATGTATCAGTAAGCATATCTCCTTACCCCAATCCTCTACTACCTAAACTCATGGTGTACACTTTTACCAAACAAGTCCATCAAAATAAAAATAATATGGTCACACTTTTTTCCTTTTAGATATGTTTATTGACTTTGTCTTGACAATCTAAAGTCTAAGCTCCATAACAAGGCATGAAAAAAATCTTACTATGTTCATTCTATTGCCACTCCTTTTACTATACGCAGTTGGATATCATTATGAATTATTTCCTTTCACTAGCTCTTTCTACCTAGAATTTTGTCTCTCTTATTTATCTTGAGAAACGCTTTTCAAAAACCACATACACCTTAAAACTTTGCCTAATATGACACCTGAATCAAGGCTATAATTTTCTCTCATCTATTTTGTTAAAGATTAAATATACAATAATTAGACATAAGCATGTATGTGTTCAAACTTTGCAATATTACGTTGTTGTTTTCTGTTATGTTTAACTTACTAGGTTCCAAATACCTGCAGAGCTTTTATTTTCTTGTCCACCACTCCTCTGGCTCATAGAAGGCAAAATAATTATATGCCCACTTAGCAAAAATAAAAAATCCATTTTTATATCAGTAAGGATGAAGTGTAACAAAGAAAAAAATATTTTCATTTGATCAAGAAATATTCTGTTAAAGTAAAACTTACCATTACAGGAATTGATTGTAACCCAGAAATACACTTCAGATTAGCATTCATTCTCAATATTAAAACACATGACATTAGTAATAAGACTTTTAGATGTACATCATATTCAGTTAATTAGTCTTATTTTATTAGAATTTGCTTTCAAAACTCTGTTTTATTCCTAATAAAAACATGTCAATTATATTATTGTAAGATTAGCCAGTTTAGTGGGATGAATCTTGGCCTAAAAGATATGTCCATCTCCTAAACCCTGAAATGTATGGACATTACCTTATTGGATAAAAAAGTATTGACAAATTTAATTCTGTTAAGGGTCTTGAGAGAGGAGATCATCCTGGATTACCTGGTGGGTCCTAAATTCAATATCAAGTGTCTTATAAGAAATGTCAAGTGTCTTATAAGAGACACAAAAAGAAGACAAGGAGGCAAAGTGATCACATCAGAGACTGGAGTAATGCAACTATAAGCCCAGGAATGCTGACAGCCTCCAGAAGCTGGAAAAGGCAATGAACAAAATCTTTTCTAGAGTTAGTGGAATTGCAGCCTGTCAACACCTTTAGCATTTGGGCTCCAGAACTGAAAGAATGAATGTGTGTGGGTGTATGTGTTTTTTCCAGCCACACAATTTGAAGTACTATGTTACAGCAGATATTATAAGAAGCTAATAGTAATTAGATCTATAAAACTGACTGACAGATAATATGAATGATAAATGACTAAGAACTTTAAAGAGTTCTCTTTTTAAATACACAGATTATAATAAAGTCTTCTTTAACAAATCAAAAATAACTGCATGTGTTCTATACTGCCAAGAAGTTGAAGGTAGTAAGTAGTCAAATCAATGTTATTTTGTAATGACTAAATACTAGATAAGTTATTAAAATAAAACATAAAATAAGCCTCCTTTAATATCTAAGATTTTACTTCTCATACAAAATACTGTGCTTCTCACAGAAATATGTAAGCAAGTAATAGTGAGAACTGCATCTGGAATTTATAGAATAAGAGAAATTAATATGAACAGTCATATAATGAGATCCTTATTTGATATTGATGTGTTTTCATTTCCTCTTACATGTTGCAAGTGTTAATCCAGGCATCCTTTTCTGCTTTCAACACCACTACACTGCATCAACTTGTCACCTAAATAACTGTAATTAAGCATTCTCTCTAGTTGCTGATTACAGTATGCTGATGAACATTCCCAGTGGATTTAACAGCCTCTTTCCTAACATCTACAGTAATCATCACATATTATCATGTCTTTTTTGCTGAAGACTTCTTAAATAATCTAAAATTTAAATTGAACAAGTCTTTGATTATTGCAATCTAAAGTTCAACAGGCGCTTAATCAGAAAGGTGTAAGTATCATATCATTGACATCTACTAAGCAATAGGATAATATATATCCAGGGAAATAAATACTTAAACTCTTTGGTCATTGATCCATGTCATCTTAAAAATTAGCATCAGCATATAACCCGGAAAAAAAATTTCCTAAAAAGCAGCAGGCTAACAAAAGGTGATATCTTTGAATGTAGCATTTATAACATCCAAACGTCTCATTTTCTAGAATTTTAACATGTATATAGTTAATGCTCAGAACACTAAAATTTGAATCAAGTAAAAGTTCAATAATCACATATTAAAGTTATTATTTCATTAAGTCATTACTATTCATAAATACAAAAAATGGCATAATATTTCAAAGCTAGATTTCCAAGATATGTATAGATTTTAACATGCCTGTGCTCAGACCTGGGCAAAAGGACCTACCCCATGAGTCTTATCCATGATTTATAAGGTAATCGCACATATACGTGCACACATATCCCCCACTATAAAATGGATCTGTACCTTTGTCACTTGGGAACCAGAGTAGAGACAGCTAGCATGACCCCAACTCTAAATATCAGTTCTTGTGACTCACACATCCATCTTTCCAGAAATGTTCTTCCATATCTCTTGTCCTGTAGACCTGAAACAAAAGGCAGTTGAGTTAATAATGGTTTGGAGTTTCCCACTGCCAAAAAGAAGGCACGAACATCTATTTTTCAGGTGAAAACGAGAAATTAAATTAAATAAATGTACATTAATACATGAATTACGCACATCATCATTTTATTTACTCAAACCATATTTGCCCAGCATTTCTTTGAGCTACTCCATAAGAACATGGTTCAATACACATAACAAACTACATCAAGCAAACTTTAGAGTAGGTGATTGAATCAATTTAAAATTTCTGTAAATATAAAATTTATATATTTTTTAAATGATAATTGAAATTCACTACTCTTTATTACAAAACATTGTATTTTAGCATAAATATGAAGGACCACTATTTTATTGAGAAGCATATGAATTAGATAATAGCTTTACTTAGTTAACAAAATATAATCTGTCGTGCTTTCATATACCTGGCAACTCACTACTTGAAATATTCATATGTGTATTGGTAGATGTTTGGGAAAGGCACATAACACTGGAAAACCTTAAGGCAATAGAACAAATAGATGTTTATATCTTTAGCAAGAAGGAAAAATTAGTCAATCTATGACACAATTCTAATGAGAATTGAATTTATTTATTAACTTTAGCAAATCCATATGTCTTAACCTTAACAGGAATTAGACAAAATGCTAATGCATTTGGGTCCATGAAACAAAGTTATATCTAATTGTGAATAATCTAGTTTATTTCCATTTTCACTTGTATTCTTTGAATCTAATTATTACATTTGAAGCAACCATCTAAAAATGATAATCCAAATATATTTTTTGCTGTAAGTTTACATATAACTCATATGCTATGCATACTTTTAATTATCCATTATTCTAATTATTATCTTGCAAGTATATGACTATGAATTTTTTTAAAGGTTTTATTTATTTGAGAGAGAGAGAGAGAGGACAAGCAGGGGGAAGGGCAAAGAGAAAGAGAGAGAGAGAGAAACGAGCAGACTCCCACTGAGCAGGGGGCCCAGGACCTGGGATCACGACCTGAGCCAAAGGCAGATGCTTAACCAAATGAGCCAGTCAGGTACCCCTAAACTATGATATTTTTAAAATGAAACATTTTGGGGCGCCTGGGTGGCTGAGTGGGTTAAGCCGCTGCCTTCGGCTCAGGTCATGATCTCAGGGTCCTGGGATCAAGTCCCGCATCGGATTCTCTGCTCAGCAGGGAGCCTGCTTCCCGCCCCCCTCTCTCTGCCTGCCTCTACATCTACCTGTGATCTCTCTCTGTCAAATAAATAAATAAAATCTTTAAAAAAAAATAAAAAAAATAAAATGAAACATTTTTTACTAGTTTTAAAATATATATATTTTTCTGTGTAGAAAGCATCTTTATTTTTTCACTTAAATTCAATTAGCCAACACATAGTACAGCATTAGTTTCAGATGCAGTATAAATGAAACTTTATGTACTATACAATACCTGTTTCTAACACAGTATATTCTTTTCTTAAAACACGAACATAAGACTCCATCAGCCCAATTCAATATTCAGAAGCTTTACATTATTTATTTCAGCTCTCACTCAAAACATTTGGCAACACCTTTTGTCTAAAAATCATTCTATCATTTGAGTTTATTTGAAACTATTGTTTTTATAAGAATAGTTATCTATCTAGTTATAAAACTGTAATATGGAAAATTATGTATAATAAAAAGTAAATGCCTCCCTCCCATGTCAGTTTTTCTCTGCAAAGGTAATTATTCAGACCTTTCTAAAATTATACATATAATTCAAATATTTCATAATGTGTATCCTTTTTTTCATACAGAAGTAAGCAAATTTAATACATCATTCCACATCTTGCTCTTATTGAGAATAAGTATTATATATTTTGGAAATTTTTCTTTTAAGGTCTTTTACAATGACTTTATTTTTACTAGCTGCATATCATTTCTTCATATTGGTGTAACAAAATTTATTTAACCAGTCCCATGGAAATGAAATTAAATAGTTTTTTGGCTACTCAAAATATATTGAGATGAACATCTTAAGACATATGATAGCATACTTTGCAAGTACATACAAATGGCATATTTCTAGCCATTAAAATTCTGTATTATGGAACATATATATTCTCCAGTTTGAGATATGTTACTAAACTTACCTTCATAGAAAAGGTTGTTTTTAACAATTCAGATTTTTGCCAAAAACTAACTGAATTTAAATGACCCTTGAAGTAATATGAATCCATTATTCTCCATCCTATCCATGTTAAATTTTCCTTGCACTGATTAAACACATTACTTCTTTTATATTGGATTTTCCCATAATTTAAAAATATTTGATCAAAATCTTAAAAATAATCAAATAAAGGGCATACATTCAGAATCATTCTGAGGCCAGTATTACCCTAATACCAGAGCAGGATAAAAACAATATAAGGAAAAAAATCTAGTGTCTGATAAAGTATTGCTACTCCAGCTTTCTTTTGACATCCATCTGCACGATAAATGTTTCTCCTTCCTCTCACTTTAAATCTGAAGGTGTCTGTAGGTCTAGATGGAGACTCTTGTAGGCAGCCATACAGATGAATCTTATTTTTTTAATCCATTCTGATCCCCTTTAGACTGGAGTATTTATTTAGTCCATTTACATTCAAAGTAATTATTGATAGATACATGTATATTGACATTACTTGTTTTGTCATTGTTTCTGGAAATATTTTCTGGTCCTTTCTTGTCTTGGTATCTTTTGATTTCTCCTTTGCTCTCAAAGAGCCCTTTAATATTTCTTGTGGGGCTGATTTAGTGGTCACAAACTCCTTTAGTTTTTGTTTTTCTGGGGAACTCTCTATCTCTCCTTCTATTCTGAATGACAGCCCTGCTAGATAGAGTATATTTGGCTGCAGGGTTTTCCCATTCAGCACTTTGAATAGATCATTCCACTCTCTTCTGGTTTGCTAAGTTTCTGTTGAGAAATCTCCAGCTAGACTTATGGGTTTTCCCTTGTAAGCTAAGGACATCTTTAGTCTTGTTCCTTTTAAGATTTTTTTCTTTATCACTACATTATGCTAACTTAATTACAATATGTCCTGGTATTGGCCTGCTTTTGATAGAAGTTGATTTTGATGGGAGTTCCCTGTACATCCTGGATCTGGATGTGTTTCCTTCCCCTGATTAGGGAAGTTTTCTGCTATTATCTCTTGAAATAAATTGCCCCCTTTTCTCTCTCTCCTTCTGGGACTCCTATCATATAAATGTTATTACATTTGATGGAGTCACTGAGTTCCCTGACTCTGTTCTCATGAATAAAGTTTCATAATTCTTCTTTCTCTCTTTGGTTAAGTTTCACTATTTTCCATTATCTTTGAGGTTACTCATTTGCTCCTCTGTTTCTTCTAGCCTGCTGTTCATCACATCAAGCCTGTTTCCATCTCATTTATTGCATTCTTCATCTCTGATTGATTTTTTTAACTCTTTTATCCCTGTGGTAAGCATCTCACTGATGCCTTCCATCCTCATCTCAAGTCCAGTGAGTATCCTTATGATTGTTGCTTTAAATTCTCCATAAAGCAAGTTACTTATATCTGTTTTGTTTAGATTTCTGGCTGGGGCCTTATCTTCTTCTTTCATTTGGAATAAATTCCTCTGTCTTGGCATTTTGTCGTTCATTTTTTTTTTTTAATGTTTGGTATAATTCACCAATGAAACTGTGTAGTCTTGGGCTTTTTTGTGCTGGGAGATTTTCAACTTTCATTCCTGTTATTGATCTAAGAATATTTCCTATTTCTTGGATTCAAGATTCAATCTTGGTAACTTGTATGCTTTTAGGAATTATTTGGGATTTTTCCTAAGTTATCTGATTTGTCAGTATATAATTGTATACAGTAATCTGTTATCATATTATATATTTCTGTGGTATTTGTTGTATTGTTTCCTCTTCCATTTCTCATTTTAGTTTTTGAGTCTTTGTCTTTTTTTAGCTAAGGTAGTTAAAGCAGTGCTAATTTTTGTTTTTAAACTAGTCATTACTTTCAAAGTTATATTATTATTTATTTTGGTGTCCTATTTATTTCTGATTTTTCTTTGTTATTTTCTTCCTCTACTAAATTTCAGCTAGGTTTCTTCTTTTTCTATTCTTTCTAGTGTAATGTTGTTTATTTGAACATTTTTTCTTAATATAAGAATTAATAGCATAAATTTTCTTAATACAAGAATTTATAGCATAAATTTCATTCTAACATCTGCTATTGCTGCATCCCACAGGTTTTGGAATATTGTGTTTCCTTTTTTTTTTTTTTCTTCTTCTTTTAAGACATATTTTGATTTACTGTTTGATTTTTTATTTAGCCCATTGCTTGTATAGTAGTGTACTGTGTAATATTTACATATTAAATATTTAATATTTACATTGTAGATTTTCTAGCTTTACCTTATTGTTGATCTTTAGTTTTGTACCACTGTGGTTGGGAATTATAGTTGGTATGATTTCAGTTTACTTAAAATTGTAAAATTCATTATGTCTCTTTTTGTGTGACTTAACCACGAAATTCTGTGTGTACTGGAAGAAAATGCATATTCTACTTTTCTTGGATGGAATGTTTTATATATATCTTTTAGAACCATGTATTCTGAAAATGCTTCAAGTAAAAAATGTTCTTGTTGATTTTGTATCTAGATAATGAAATTTGTTGAAAATTTAAAAAATAAACTAAAGTTAAGAATTAAAAGAAAATAAAAATATTTTAATGCACAATGATTTAATATACAATAATTTAAAATACAATGGACTATCATGCAGCCATAAAAAGGGATGAAATCTAGCCATATGCAAAAATATGGATGGACCTAAAGGGTATTATGCTAAGTAAAGTAAGTCACACTGAGGAAGACAAATATATATTTCACTCATATGTGGAATCTAACAAACAAACAAACAAAACAAAACAAAACAAATGAATACACAAACCAAAGAAGCAGAATAAGACCTATAAATACAGAGAACAAACTGATGGTTGCTGGAAGGAATGCTGGTAGGGGGTTGAGCAAAATGGGTGAATGGGAGTGATAGATAGAGGATCCAATTATGGAATGAGGAAATCACAGGAATAAAAGGTACATCATGGAGATTACAGTCAATGATACTATAACACAGCTGTGTGGTGACAGATGGTAGCTACATTTGTGATGAGCATAGCATAATATATAAAAATGTTAAATCACTATGTTCTACACCTGAAACTAATATAACATCATGTGTCATATATACAAATAAAAATAAAATAAGTATATTTGAATCCTCTTTGAGCTCCAATAAAATTTTCATTATCTACAATGATGATGGCTAGAATTTGATTATTAATTTTGGATGCATCCTATCTAGGGAAATCCTAGGAGTAGGCTCATGATTCTCATGTGAAAAAATCCACTTTGATTTTGAAATCATTTTTATAAAGCATGCATGAAACACCTGTCTTATTCACAGACTTCAAAATTTTGACAATTCCTTCAATTTAAACTGATGTGCTATTCCTAAACTTTCTATTGACCTTTAAGACCCAGAGAGGACATAGGTTTTACCTCTCACAGGTCTGCCCACATGAGTGACTATGGGGTTGTAAGGGACGCAATTCATTTCAGCCCTTTAATTTCCCATAATACAACAGAAAACAGCAGTGGCAGAAGAAATCAATCCCAACTCATCCCTTGTCTAATATCAGCAAACACAATGTCACAAAACCAATGTGAAGAAATGAAGTATAGATTTTCTGCTGACATTTGTAAAGTGTTTGTGTCAAAGTATTTTTCTAATATAGGAAAGGTTAGAGTTTCACAAATTAAAGCATGTATTTCTTTTAAATGATTATGTTGGTCATTTGGATTAATTTTAAATGCTTTTTTCTTATGAAAATGTTTAACTCAATGTGATTGGATACAAGTCTTTAATTACTCAACATTAAGACACACATTATTTTATGATAAGCACATGGGGAAAATTTGTAAGAACCTATTTTTCAGATTATAGAGTTATCTACTGTAATTAAAAATAGAATCATGTCTCAAAAATTTAGTTTCTGTCAACAATGTATAGCTAGTTTCCTTTGTTTATTAAAATGATATATTAAAATGATATTCATTCTCTCTCCATAGCTATTATAGATGTTTCCATATTTAAATAATGCATGCATTTTAAATAATAATTATAAATTATTTCATTTACATAAGAGATTATATTATTTAAAAGTATAAATGGCAATATATAACATTAACATTTTATTTATATTAATCAACAATTACACCAAAATAATTGCTTTTCAACACTTTTAATTCTGCCAGTGTTTATTGAGGACATAATCAATGACACTGCAGTAGCAAAGATCACATGTAGTCCTTAGCTATATGAACTAGAGATTCTTGGAAATAAGTGGCTGACTGCAGAGCTGGGACAAGTATAATGTAAGGTGGTGACCCTGGAATATCTTGTGCAGAAAGTAGGAAAATGTTCTCAGAATGATGGGGCAGGTAAAATGGATATAAACAGGAACTAACTAAATCTCAGAAATTTGAGCATTAAAAGAAATAATAAGTGAAGGATTGTACCTCTCTGAATAATAAGAGGAATTTAGGAGTCCATACTCAGAAAAAAAGGCAGAAACAAAGATCCTAAATGTCAGTATAATGTCAACCAGTACAATAGGAGAAATGATTGAATTAGAAAACCACCATCAGATAACCATCATGGTAATAAGGGATTCATTCAAGAACCAAAATATATTTTCTGATGTAAAATTATCCCTAAAATTATTTGACATATATTTTGTGAGAAACAGAACATTTATATATGCTCAAACTGTCCCCCCAGAAAAAAATATTTATAATTATCTTTAAATTTTGGATGCCTTGTAGACAACACAGTAACCAAATAATTAAAACTACTATCATGAGCAATGTAGTACACGGTCAATGAGTGACTCTTGATACACACTATATGACAGAGAAGCCAACTGCTTCACTTCTATAGCATTACTGCCCAAATCTGTATCTAGTCTAATAAACACAATATGAGGAATATTCTACAGAGTAACTAGCCTGTACTCTTTGTAAGTATTCAAGACAAATAAAAGAAAGAACAAGAGAAGACTGAAGAACATTTCCAGATTGAAGAAGTTAACTAAAGAGCATGACACTTAAATGCAACCAGTAACCTTGGATATAATCTTACACCAGAAGTGAATGCGGTCTCTTCAGAAGTTTGTACTTTATTAGTGTTAATTTTCTGATTTTGATAGTATTATGTAAGGAGTTGATTTTGATGGTTATGTAAGGAGTATCCTTGTTTTCAGGAACAGAACAATATAAGTATTTTAAGTGTTATCATGGATTGTCTGATTTTTTTATACGTTTCAGAAAAATATAAAAATATATGGAGAGAAAATAAGAGAGAGAGAAATCAAAAGGGACAGCAACTACAACTATAGTAAAATATTGAAAATTAGGAAGTCTGTATGAAGAGCACATGGGAATTTTTTATACTTATAATTTCCTAAGTCAAAGCGTGATAAGGAGCAGTAAAATCACATGGAGGATTTTCATATCCCAATGCAGAACTCCTGAATCAGAATGTGCATTTTTAATAAGGTCTTCAGGTGATTTTTATACACATTAGTATTTGAGAAACACTACCTTAAACATGACTTGGCTGGGGAAATAGGGCATAAAAATCAATTATATTTGTTAGTTTTAGATTTAATAATGATATTATAGAGACATTTAAAAAGAGGCTTATCTTTAGGAGATTTTACCAAAATATTTACTGATAAAATGCCAAAGCGGCTGAAATTTGCTTTGATATATTATGTGATGAGGATGAAGTTGATGAGGGCATAGTTAAATTCAGCCATGGTGATAACTGTTACAGCAGGATAATGAATACATTGAGTTCCCTAGGCAAGTCCTTTTTTTTGTTTGTTTTGGGTATGGTTGAACTCTTTACAAGATAAAACATATACAACACAAACAAACATATCTTAATAATAAACAATGTTAGGAAAAAATAAGAGGAAATGATTAAGCTGCCTATGAGGGCATCTGAAAACAATGTCCAGAGAAGACAAATTCATTCCTATCTAACATTGTTTATACGATTTCCTTCTGTATATTTCATATTTTCTTTTTATAATTAAAGATTTACCATAATCACAAAATCAGGTTCTTGTAATGAGCAAGACTATATAGCAGAGCTAACAAAAAATTTTAATACTGCTTCATTTTAAACTAATAAATTGTTCTGTAACAAATGTTCTAATCTATGTTTCATTAGTAAAATGACAAGTAGTATCATGAAAAGAGAGAAAACTGTTAGAGGCGAATGTATAGATTAAAACATAATTTCACGGGGATGCCTGGGTGGCTCAGTTGGTTAAGCAGCTGCCTTCAGCTCAGGTCATGATCCCAGCATCCTGGGATCGAGTCCCACATTGGGCTCCTTGTTCTGTGGGGAGCCTGCTTCACCCTCTGCCTCTGCCTGCCACTCTGTCTGCCTGTGCTCGCTCTTTCTCTCTCTCTCTGACAAATAAATAAATAAAATCTTTAAAAAAAAAAAAAAAAAACATAATTTCACTAGGTTGGGTGACAGATAATGACAGCTTTATAGTCTGTCATTTCCCCCAATTTTAATCATACTGGAGTTTTCTTTTTGGTAATTATACTTTAAAAATATATAAATATGGTCTCCAACTACTGTTTAGTTAACTAAAATCTCTTCACCATCTAAGTTCTGTCTCTTCATGTGTGAAGGTCAATAATAACAATAATGTACATATTTATTTCAGGTTAAAGAAAATAACTGACATGAAAAAAGTAAATTTGCAAAATTTTAAATGGTATGTAAATAAATTATTTCATGATTTAGCCATCAACTTTAATACTTGATTCATGTATTTTGCAGCATGTTCAAATGATTTAACCAATTACTGTACTCCCTGTACATTATACTCAGAGAGTTGTGAGTAAAAAAAGAAAATATATAGCAGGTATCTATTATCTATGCTTACTTTATATCAAAAACTACATTAATTGATACAAATGTAGCCTGTCATTAAAAAAAAAAAGGACCAAATTATCAATGGTTTAAGGAAACCAGAAGTTTATTCTTGTATCACGTTATACTCCAAACAAAAGGTGATATGGTGATTATATGGTTGGAAGCCCATACTTCTGTTCTCTTTTGCTAACCTATTCCTTATAGATTCCATTATTATTAAGATGATCAAATTCTGTTCTCACTTCAATATTCCACCCAATAGGAAGTACACCCCCCAAAAAAAAAAGAAAAAAAGAAAGCACCATTATTCTCCTTTTTAAAAGCAATACCCAAATTGCATACATCAGTGTTTTGTTGGTTTTTTTTCTTAAATATTGTTGATCAGAAATTAGTCATATGGCCATATCTAGCTTTAAGAAAAACTGGAAAATACAGTTTTTATTCTGGATGGTCATAGCTAAAATTCAGGCATTTGGTTACCAAATGAAGACATAAAACATTAATTATTTTAATTGAATAATTCTGTGGGAGTTTTAGATTTCTATCCTAAAGATTTCATTTTAAAAAAGAACCAACTGCTTAGTGGTTCAGCTATATAAAGTTTGAAACAAAAGGTTAAAACAATGAATTTTGGAGCTGAAAAGAAATAAAATCAAATTAAATGAAAAAAATAGGGAATTTACTGAATATGTAACCATATTTTCTTCATTTCATGGATAACTGGAATACTCATAGAGATTACTCAGAGGTACAGGATAGCTCATTAAAAGCCAAGACTAAAAGAAAGGTTTTTTAGTTTCTAGTTTAGTTTGTTTTCCAATAAGCCAATTTTTATAATTTGAAGAATTATAGTTGCTTCTAATTTTTGTCATATGTATATATCTAATAAAATTTTAAGACAAACATTGCTAAAATACATTTGAGTAATTTCAGGAGTAAGTACAAGCATCATTTGAGGTATGTTCATAGGAAATGAGTTTGGTTGAATGAACAAATGACAATAAAGAAAAATCTGTTGGTAGGCCTGGGTGGCTCCGCAGGTTAAATGTTTAATCACTAAAACTGATGTTTTCTTTACTATTCTAATACTCTTCTTCATGTAAGGAAGCTTCCTTTCATTCCAGTAACAAGATACCTTACACAAAGGAAATATTTGTTTTTATCAAATGACTTTTAAGATGTCAAAAACTATGTTCTTTTTCTCCTTTGCAAAAATGGATGCATTAATAATTTTCTTAAGTTTTGACTATCTTGCTGAGTTAAAATAGTTCTAACCTGATTTTACTGTGTTCAAATGTTAATATACAATATGATGTGATTTGTTATTAACTTATCATTTATCAATATATCATAACTTATCATTTATCAACATATCATTTGTTTTCAAGTGTTTTTTGAAGAAAACTAGTTCAAAAAATGTCAATAGGTGTTCTCTAAAAAATGGATTATAGGATTAAATATATTTTGAAAATTGTAGCTGAAATGAAGTATTTTTTCCATTTAGCTGAAATGAATTTAAAGAACTCTCCTTGCTACTGAAATTTACAGCTAATTCATTAATCTGCATTAGAAATATTCATAGAATAGTTATTTTAGAGAATGTTCCTAAAATTTCTTTATGTAGAACAGTATAATATCTTCACATCCCAGAGTTATAGCATTTTTAAAATTTTATTTCTGGGGTCATTTAATTTTGTTTTGACAGGGAAAGAAGGCAAAACTAGGGATGAAATCATCAACTCAGGATTGAATCATAGTTTGAAAATGACCCAAAACCCTAGAAGATATATAGAAAACAAACACTTCAGTATTTACAGAAGTGTGATCATGTCTTCCAGTAATATTATTTGATACATTTTAGATTTATTGGTGTTCCTGAATTAAAATTATCTACAAAATGTGGCAAGTGAAAATTTGGCCTTTTATAACTAATGTAAGCATTCCCAAACAGTTATTAATTTTCTAATTCTTAGCAACCATTAAAAATTAGATTTTCATTGTTGTTCAAGATGTTTCTATGAATAGATGTAATTATATTTATATATATTTATATGTATGTAAATATATATATACACACATAAAAGTTTTTGAACAATTAACTGTATTTCACAATTCTAAATGTAAAAGTTCACATTCCATTTCTCAGTAAGCTAAAAACTATGCATTTCATTCTATATCTTCCCATAAGATATAGAATGTTTGTTATCTCATAAGATAACAAAAAACTTATTTTAGAATTTGCCTGATTAATGCTGAAAAGTAAATAACAGATATACACATACACACATATGTATGTTATGCATACATACATGTATGTTATACATGCATACATATGTATGTATATATAATGTGTTTAGAAGCCAGTGACTAAAGGTAACAAAATAATCTAGATTTAATTTGCACTTAATATAAAAAAGGATTGGTTATCAGCCAGTATTCAGATTTATTAAGAGTCAAAAATGCTGTCACAGCTCATGTGTACATGGAACATTAGTCATTCATTTTGTTAATCTAACATAATATGGAGTATAATTTATCAGGACATCAAAAATAATAGCTTTTACTCCATTTCCTCACTTTTATAAGGACATGCACAATAGACTCCACAGCTATACATGCACTCTACTAGGGCTAATTGAAAATAGATGGTACAATTAACCTGCTTCTTAGTAAAAAGCATTAACACTTAATGTAAAAGTCTAATCACAATAAAAAAAAGACTCACATTGGAAGGAAATGTGGTGAATAATTCAAAATCATCTTATTTTCTCTTACAAAGTAAATTAAAGAAAGAAAAAGTTAATATAACAACACCCAAAGCAACAATTAGATCATTTGCATTTCTAATCTTTGCTTCCTTTCCCAGATATATTCCATTTCAGAAGACTCTATAGATGATTTACCACAATGATTCAAGGTATTTAGGTGCAACATAGCAAAACTGAGCAGGTGGTCATGGAGCAAATAAGCTGTGGAGGTAATCTATTACAATACAAGATATAAAAATTAATGTGCAAACTCTTAGGTAGTAGGAAAAGCTGTCTTGATTACTTTATCTTAACAAATTCTGTTAAACACAGAATTTTTTGATGATACCCTATAACTAAAGCTCAATAAGCTTTCTTTTTTTAAAAAAGATTTTATTTATTTGTCAGAGAGAGAGAGAGAGCACAAGCAGGAGGAGCAGCAGGCAGAGTGGGCAGAGGGAGCAACAGACTCCCTGCCGAGCAAGGAACCCATGTGGGACTCCATCCCAAGACCCTGGGATCATTACCTGAGCCAAAGGCAGCAGCCTAAACAACTGAGCCACCCAGGTGTCTGTCAATAAGCTCTTTTAAAAATAGCAAAAATATTATTTATTTTTCATTTTTAAAAAGTCACCTATAAATGGTGATCATTTCAAGATCTACAGCTTTTAGTTGTTGCATAAGGTTTTTATTTATTTATTTATTTATTCGTAATTTTTTAATTTTATTAGGATTTTATGTATATTTTAGAGAGAGGGTGAAGGAGAGCATGAGCAGGGGGAGAGGAAGAGAGAAAGGCAGACTCCTGGCTGAGCAGGGAGCCCAATGTGGGACTCAATCCCAGGACCCCAGGATCATGACTTGAGCTGAAGGCTGGAGGCTGAAGCCACCCAGGTACCCCTCACAAGGTTTTTAAATGTTTGAACTTTTTAAATATGTCTCATAATGTAAAATAAAGTTTTTAAATGCAAATATAAAGGAAATACTGAGAATATTTATTACTCTTCTTGTGTTCTATACTTAGGGCAAACTTCATTAAATAGCCTTTAAAGTGGAGCCTGGGTGGCTCAGTCAGTTAAGCATCTGACTCTTGATTTCCTCTCAGGTCACGATCTCAGGATCATGATCTCAGGGTCATGAGATGGAGCACTTCCCTCCCCAACTCACCTTTGGGCTCCCTGCTCAGCAGAGAGTCTGCTTCTCCCCCTCTGCTCTTCTCCCCAACTAGCACTCTCTTTCTCTAAAGTAAATAAATAAATCTTTAAATTATTTACTGCTAAGTCTAGTCTCAGCTGTTGAATCTTTTATTATAACATTCTTGAGGTCACCACTATCAATTCCTAGGAATCACTGTAACAAAAGTTAATCATTTGACATACCCAAAACAGAGTTTAGAACTCCCTTTGCTTAGGGATGAAATAAATTAATAAATATTAATTTTTAATAAAATTAGAATATATCAAATTAATTATATAAAATTTCATTTCAAAAGAGGATACACATAAATTATTATAGGGGAATTATTTTGTTGTGACATAGAAAAACAGTATCACTTATTTCAAACTTTCAGGGAATTTCTTCTAAGAGAAGTGAAATTCCAAATATTACTAGAATTGAAGCTGGGCATAAATGCTATCCTAAGATGATACTAGCACAACTTTCTATTTTTGGAAAGAATATCTTAAAATATGATGGCACAAATAGGTTTTTCCTCAAAAGACAGGATGATATAGGAGAAGTGAAGGCTAAGTTTGGACTGAGTACTAAAGGTCTTCAAGGGTCGTGAGAATATTGGTATAATCTATATATGTCATGATAATACACTAAGGTCTAGGATAATCGGCTACAGAGGTGCCTGCGTGGCTCAGTTGTTAAGCGTCTGCCTTTGGCTCAGGTCATAATCCTGAGGTCCTGGGGTTGAGCCCCACGTTGGGCTCCCTGCTCAGTGGGAAGCCTGCTTCTCTCTCTCCCACACCCCCTGCTTGTATTCCCTCTCTCTCTGTGTGTCAAAAATAAAAAATAAAAAAATAAAATCTTAAAAAAAAAAAAAAAAAGCAGCAGCAGACTCCTAGGTTCTTCCCTAGACATACTAAGTCAGATATTCTAGGACAGGGACCCAGGAGTCTACATTTAAAAAAAAAAAAAGCAAAAAAAAACATAAAACAATCTGCTATACTAGATTAAGTTATAAGAGAATCAAAGAGAAAAAGCTCTTCATAGGTAGAATGTTAACTCTTTTTCCTCATTTCCTCTTTTCTCAGTGGCAGGTGAAAGTGTTTTGACCTTAACTAGAAATCCATGTAAATATACTGGTGGGATATTTTAAGTGTAGCTATGTACTGATCTCTTTTCTAAGGACCACTTTTAGCAGGATATACCTGTGCTGGGATTATTTTAAGTGTAGATATGCACTGATCTCTTTTCTAAGGAACACTTTTATCAGGACATACCTATGCTGGTTGTATTTTTATTTGTTTGTTTGTTTTTGTAAATAGACCTGTTCTTGTAGATTTACATACTTCAGATGTACTGAAGAATGAAGGGTTTTAGTTATAGCTAGTGAAATAGACCGCAGAAACTATGCAAGTAGATTGACCTGCATCTACCTTTTGCTCTTATCTTCTGAACCCAAAACATGTCCTGGTGAAAAAGAGCAGGGAATTTAGGCAGCTGTGTATGATAGATGTGGGGCATTCTATATGGAGGTGAACATTGAGAATATATGGTTACTGCTTCTCTTTTGGAGTCTTGGCTGATCACTAGTAAAACGTGATGCGAGGTTAAGATTTCTACTATGTATTTATCCATGTTATCATGCAGGTCTTTGAGTTTGCTCAGGATCACATTTAAAATTTGGGTGGTTAGCTTTAAAAAGGCAGAATCACAACAGTGGACTTAGCAATTGTTACAGATATTTAAAATTAAATTTCATTTTGAAAAACTATAAAATGCTACATGCTCGAATACCCTGGATTTGGAATGGATACTGGCATGCTAGAATCTCAAAGAGGCACTGTGTGGATATCAGAGGACAGAGAGATTATAATTCCTCTTAAAACAGTGCAGGTCAAGCTTACTTGACTGAAGAAAAATTCATTGGTACAAATATGGGAAAAATTTTAAAATAAGGAAGAAAAATCATGATGGTCTCAACAAACTGAGAAAAAGTGATAAAACTCAATATATACTCATGACAAAAATCTTAGTCAATTATGGAAATCACTTAATATAATAAAATATATTGAGAAAATACAATAAAAATCATACTTAATGGTGAAATGTTTAAATATTTCCTTATTTTAAAAAATCAACACAAATGTCCACTATCATGAATATTACCAGAGGTTCTAGCCTGACTGCTAATGCAATACAAGTACAAAACTATAAGTACTGGAGAAAAGTCAAAAAGCACTATTATACACAAATTGCATGATTACATATGTAGAAAATTTTTTAAATTGCACAAAAATATTAGAAATAATCAGAGAAAATTCATTATTTTGTTGGGAGCAAGGTCAATATAGAAAGTCAATTGTAGATCTATATACCAGCAACAAATAGAAAAATAATTTTTTACACATATTCCATTTACAACAGTGAATGTATGCGACACCAAGTTATAAAAAGCTTTAGAAATGGCTTTCCATAGAAAACAATAAAACTGGATTAAGTAAAAATAAAGAAAGCCTAAATACACAAAGGGATTTATGGTAATCAGTAATTAGAAAATCAAATATTGTAAAGATGCTACATTTCCCCAAATGTTTCATGCATTCAATGCAGACCTCAATCAAAATCCCAATGGGAATTTTATGGAAATTTATGAATTTATTTTAAAATGTGTCTGTAGGGGTGCTTGGATGGCTCAGTTGTTAAGCATCCAAATCTTGGATTTAACTCAGGTCAAGATCCCCAAGTCTTGAGAGACCCAAGTAGGGATCCAAGCTCAGTATGGAGTCTGCTTGTCTCTCTCCCTCCCCCTCTTTTACAATACTTAAAGATGGACACCAAATGGAGGAGGTGTTAACTGCCTTGGCAGAACAGCAACAGTATAAGCATAACTGGCTACAGATGGGGGTACCTATGAAAGGCAATCCATTTATTCTCCAGAAACTAGTCTCTGTTCAAGTGTTGGAAGACTAAGTACCCCTAAGCAACAGACTAGGGCATAATTCTAAAACAGAAAAGCTTTTAGAATCACAGAACCCCATTTTCACACTTGTAGGAGTGATGGATTTATTCCCTGGGATAGGTGACACCAGACACAGCTGAGAATAGGATAAGGTACTATTCTGAAACAGGTAGGATTCACTGGAAAAGCTCATTCAGAATGATATCTTCCTGCACCACTGAAAACCAACAGACACAGCACTCTCTGATAGGCAGAATTCTTAAGATGATCCCCAGTGACACACACCCACATGTAATCTCCTTTCCTCCAGTAGGAACAGACCCTGAATATGATATCACTTACATGACTACCTTACAAAGGTGAAAGGAATTTTGCAGATGTAAATAAGGTCCCTAATCAGTGTTATGGAATTAATCAAAGGGAGATTATCCAGGATAGGCCTAAGTTTATCAGATGAACTTTTTAGAAGGGGGCTTACTCCTTCCCTGAAGTTCTGAGATTCTCCCCTACTGGCTTTGAAACACACAGCCTTAGTATGAGTAGCCCATGGAAAAAAGCAGTCCATAGGAGCAGAGGGCCTCAGATCTCCCACTACAAGGGAATGAATTCTGCCAGCCATCTGAGTAAAGCTGGAAGAGAATTTCAAACTCCATATGAGAACTCAACACTATCAATATCTTGAATGGAACCCTGAAGACCATGGATAGAAGATCCAGCATATAACCATCTCCCAAATTCCTGAGCACAGAAACTGAGATGATAATATATTTTGTTTAAATTGCTAAAGTTGTGATAAATGGAAAAAAATAAACTTTCTTAAGCAGGAAACTGAAGAAATCTTTTCTAGATGAAGAAAAGTGTCCCAGGAAAATTAAGGCAATACTAAACTTTGAAAGTCCACAGTGAAACAGCTGCCTCACTGAATAACTGACCCATGGCAATGCCCAACAGTTGGCATCCTGTCTATGTGCACAAAGCATTCAGTTTTCTAACACCTCATTCCATAATATACATGGACAGACAATAAAAACTATCAAGATATACCTGACCTGGAGGATACAGTCTTACAAGCTAAGTTTCAAGGAAAAAAGAAATGTCCTTTAATTTGTGAAAAATTAAACTGAAAATACAAGAGTGGATGATTAACAATAATTTTTTTAAAAAAGTAATAATAATTAAGTACATTTGAAAGCAAATTCCAGAGGAAGATAAAACAACTGACACTAGTTAGCTAAACAAATTGGCTGAACATATTACAGGGTGGGAGAATTGTAATTTTGGTAGACTAATTGGCTCTGCTTTGAGCCCTATCTATATTAGTGTAATAATAGAACACTGAGTATTGATTAATACAAATTAGCTTTATAGGAACATATTCAGAGGACCAGACACTCATTTACTCTAATAAAATTTGTTATATTATGTCAAAACTCAATAAATCAAGAGCTCTCAAGGGAAGCATACTATTTAGAATAGCAAAAATGTAACATAAGAAATGTTAAAAGTTTGTAAGGGGCTATGCTGGAGACCCATTGTAGAGTTGGGAAGGGAAAAAATAAGGCACTGCTGTTATTATTAAAATATTTTTTATTATAATATTTTTAGCATGATTAGTTTCTGAAAATATGTGTAAATAGCATCTTGATGAAAATAAAAAATATCTAATAGTATGGGTGTGACCTCTTTGTCTAAAGTAAATTATGTGCTTTCCTCAATGTTACTACTCATTAGAGCACACCAAGTGGTCCCTGAAGGGTTGAAAGAGTTAATGTATCCCTAAGTATCTGAAGACAAGGAAAGACTGTCACTAGGGAGCCACTGGGTCATTAGGCAGAAGGAAAGATTACCAAGTAAATAGCCTTAAAAATCAAAAGGAGAAAAAGAAGAAGAATATTTATGTGTTCTCAGTGAAATTAATAAAATTACATGATGGACTGTACAGGTAACTGTACCTGTTAGATATTAAAAATCCTATTTGGAATTCTGATTTCTACCACAAAGACAGAGAGATGCAGGATGTCTAGCCTAAACAGCATTGGGATTTTCCTGAGCTTTTAAATAGCCTTTTCTTATCTCTTTTGAACTTGTAAGAAGTTATAAGGTAAAGACATTTGTCAGTGGGCCAAAATTAGAATGAAAAGCAAAGAAAATCATGGATAGGAGAAGTATATTCAATTATTATTTGTTTTATATAACAATCAGCATTAAAAGTTAAACTTAAAACTTAGGGGCACCTGGGTGGCTCAGTGGGTTAAGGCTTTGCCTTCCACTCAGGTCATGGTCTCAGGGTCCTGGGATCCAGCCCCGCATCTGGCTCTGCTCAGCAGGAAGCCTGCTACCCGCCCCTCTCCCCCGCCTGCCTCTCTGCCTACTTATGATCTCTCTCTCTGTGTCAAATAAATAAATAAAATCTTTTTTTTAAAAAGTTAAAATTTATAGGCAATCTCATTAAGTTTATTTATTTAAAGATACTGGGAACTACATTTAAAATCAATGGCATTTCAAAAAGAAAAAGATATATATATATATATATACATATATATATATATATATATACTTTTTTATTATCTGAAAGTAATATATAGAAAAGAAAACACAAAATTATGGGACAAATCTGACCACCTGTTTCCTTGAAATATCAGAAGATTAACTGAAACATTTTAAATACTCCATTTTCTGAAAATACATCATACATAAGACTAGGTTTTTATTTTGTCCCTTTGTCTAATTTACTTTAAGACTTTAAAGTCATATGATCTTTCTCATTTAAAATATTCATCTGTTAAGCAAACAGGAGAGAGACAAACTAGTTTTAACAATGAGGTCTTAACACTGTGAGTCTTCCTAGATGGGATAAGGTAGAATGGAGGCAGTGATGGCATTGCTCAAATAGGGGAGGTCTGCACCTCCCAGCCTGCCAACTTTGGAACCATAGCTTACTAGACAAAAATGTACATACTAGACAAGGCTAATGGATTAGATTTTTAGATAACACAGCTGATTTCTTGGTAAAATGTTCAAGATAATATATCAAGTCCTGTCAAGCTCTCACTGATTTCTCTGTAAAATTTAAATTTAATGAACTTAAGTGAAAAGTGATCTTTTCTCTTTTCTAATGTGATACTTTATTTGCTTGCATAAACATGGAAGCTACTAAAAATATAGTTAAAAAACCATTAACTTAGCATAACATTAATAACATTAGTTAATATAAATAATTAAACAACAGAAATGGCGCCTCACAGATGCAGGTCACAGTATCTGCTATGGAATAAATGTTTGCATTCCCCCTACCCAAATTCATATGTTGAATCCCTAATCCCCAGCGTGACTGTATTTAGAAGCCATAATGCCTTTGGGAGATAATTAAAGTTAGATTAGGTCATGTGGCTAGGGCCTTCATAATGAGATTAATGTCCTTATAAAAAGAAAAAAGAGACACAGGATCTCTCTCTCTCTCTCTCTCTCTCTCTCTCTTTCTCTCTCCATAGCATGTACAAAAAAAAAAAAAAAAAGGCTTTGTGAGTACACAGCAAGAAGGCCCCTATCTACAAGCCAGGAAAGGGGCTCTCCCCAGACACAAATCAGATGGTAACTTATTCCTGGACTTGCCAGCCTCCAGAACTGTGAGAAATAATTTCTGTTATTTAAGCCACTAGGTCTATGGTATTTTCTTATAGCATCTGAAGCTAAGACAGCATCCTACATGATTACTTAATTTAAGGTCCAAATCAGGCTTTGAACATCCTAGAAAATAGCATAATGATTCAGTTGAATAAACTGTATTTTCAGTTGTCAAAGAAAAATTGTACCAGCTGCGGTTAAACAGGCAAGGAAGACTTTATTCAGAATTATTGCAATAGGGAGAGACATTGAACTCAACTCTGTTGAAACCAATGCAGGAGGATTTTAGGTGTTGGGTTGAGACAGTGGACAAGTACTAGAGATGTCAACGAGGAGGTTTGTTAATGTGATTTGACCATCTGTATCTACTAACTGACACTCAATGAAATTAGGTTCCTACCCTCCTCACAGACTGAGAGAAAAGGGCAGAGAAACACTTCTAAACTAAAATTTCTAAAGTAAATGCTTTAAAAAAAGGGAGGTCAGGAGACTACAGTGAAAAAATCCTGTCTAAAATTTAGTCAAACTTAGGGGAACTTTAAGCCTATCTTGATCACTGTGAACAATATTAACATAATTATTCTTAATGTAAAAGAAAGTTTATATCAGTAACCATTTCTTTTCTTTCTTCCTTCCTTCCTTCATCCCTCCTCCCTCTCTCTCTTTCTCCTGGTCCCTCTCCCTCTCTCTCTCTCTTCCTCTCCTCTCGCTCTGTCTCTCTTTCTCACTTTCTTTCCAGAGGAAGAGAGAAGGTTGGGGTAGAGGGAGAGGGAGAATGAGAATTTTAAGCAGGCCCTGCACTGGGCTTGATCTCACAATCCTGAGATCATGACCTGAGTCTAAATCAAGAGTGTCAATCACCAATGAGCCACCTGGGACCCCAGCAATATCCATTCCTTAAAACAAACAAACAAACAAACAACAACAAAAAAAACCTCATGTTGATTTCAATAAGGAATCAATGTCACCTACAAAATGATATATTTAATTTTATGTCAAAATTTTATTTGAGTAAGAAAATCATTAATTAATATAACCTTTATCCTACAATATTAAACTTGTACAGTCTTTAGTGGGGGAATTATAAATTTCCAAAAACAGATTAAAAATTACTAGTTAGTAAGAAAGAAATGGAGTATCCTTTTGATTTGGTGAATCATTCACTGAAACAATAAAAGAATAATGCCATGGAATCATTTCATTGTAGCTCAGTCTCCATCTCTAAGCCATGTTAATATAAGGAAAGATCCATCCAGCTCCAAAGATTCCAGTTTCCTATATATCATCTGTAAATTGGAGTCAATTACAACGTATCTCAAAATGTCTTAAAATGGTTGATATGTGGGGCTTTCATACTATTTAAAAATAAATATTCTGGTCTGTTATCCTAACTTTAGCAGAGCATGGGCAATATCCTAAGCAATTTTGTGTACACAATTACTGTTTTGCTCTTCATAGTAACATTTAAGGTGAACAGGGCATGTATCACTGTACGCATTTTACATCACACATATAGGATTCAGAGGAATAAAAGATTACTTTTAGTGATTTACTAACCTTGAAGAGGCTGGATAAGAAAAAATGAAACTACAGTACCTAAAACAAAACCTACTCACAGAAAGAAAGAAAGGTGATGGATATAAAAGTCTCCTTTCTGTAAGACTCAATAAATAGCCCTTTATCTCATTTTTCATTGCTTGCTTTTTAAAGAATACTTTAATCATCTAAAAACTGAAGACAGAGAAGAGATAACTGAATTAGACAATGTTTGTAAATGTTTTCATGTGTAATAGAAATGTTCTGCAACCAAGAGACTAACCAACTTGTCCTAGTCCACCACTGCACAGCTGGATAAGCAGAATATTTATATCAAATAATGTGAAAATAAAGCAGTAGATATAAAATAAGCACAGAACACTCAATGACCTACAATTATAAATAAAAATAAGAATTTCTTTTTTTTTTTTTTTAAGATTTTATTTATTTATTTGTCAGAGCGAGAGAGGGAGAGAGAGCGAGCACAGGCAGACAGAATGGCAGGCAGAGGCAGAGGGAGAAGCAGGCTCCCTGCCAAGCAAGGAGTCTGATGTGGGACTCGATCCCAGGACGCTGGGATCATGACCTGGGCCGAAGGCAGCTGCTCAACCAACTGAGCCACCCAGGCGTCCCAAAAATAAGAATTTCTAATTGTAAGTGATCAGGAAATTATTAATAAAGTTATTAGCAAAGGATTTAGATTAGGGTAAGTTAGATTTCACTAGGCAGACATGAATTAACAGCATTTCATGTGCCATAAGTTTGGATACAGACACAGGAAAAATGAAGGTTTATTGGAGAGGATGAAAATTAGACAAGGATATCATGTAAACTTGAATATATGGATAAAATTACTAGAATCAAATACAAGCTTAGTAAAGTAGGGGAGAAACACATACACACCACCATATACATATATACACACACAATGTAGAAGGTGCCATAATAACTAAATATAGTTGACTAGATTTACAGAATAGGGAAAAAAGGAAAATAACACCTAATGGAAAGTAGGTATTTTGAGGAAAATATAGAAAATATAGTAAAATAAAAAAAAAATTTAGGTTCTGAACTAAAGTAAGATTAAATAAACCACGGATTTAAACTTGGTCAAATACAAATGTCTTTGTTCCAGAATCCAAACTAGTACTTAAAAAATTACTTATTCACATTTATTTTCATCAGTATATATTTTAAAACTTTTACATTTATGTCACACATCTTATGAGTCATACAAATTTATCTTAAGTTCCTTGTTGAAACTAATTATAATATGCAGGGGGGAAAAATCCATACCAAAATCCACTGACTTCTGAAATTCACCAAAATAAAAATCTACTTTACAAAGCTAAAGGCAAAGATTTCCTACAAATTTAACATATTATTAAAATAGGCAGTAACTAAAAATATGAAATAGTCTTCCTTCTAAAATTGACTATTGTGTAGCTATTTGGTTTTGAATGACTCATTTGCTTTAAAAGTTAAAGAGTTGAAAAGATAGCACAGAGAATTTCTGTACACTTTTGCCCATCTCTCACTAACATTAACATCTTAAATTATGATAAAAAATTATCAAACCAAAAAAAATTGGCAGAATACTACTACATTACAGACTTTATTCTAATTTCAGGGTTCTTTTTTTAGATAAATTCCTATATTCTGCTTATATAATTATGACATGAAAGGGATTTTTATTTGCTTTGTTTCATTTTACTTTTCAGCACTTCAGAGATATTTCCATCATATTCTGGCTTGTATGGTTTATGACAAGAAGTCTTCTGTAATTCCTATCTTTGTTCCTGTTTGTAATGTGTCTTTCTGTCCTCAAGATTTTCTCTTTGCCTTTGCTCTCAAAAATTTCTATGCAATATACCTAGGTTTCTGTTCGTTTATTTGTTTCATTGGGTTATTTATTCTAGTTGGTGCTCTCTATTTTAATTTGATTTATGCTTTGGGAGTTATCATTAGGTTTAGAAAATTCTTGGCCATTATTTCTGCAAAGATTTCATCTGCCCTCTCTTTTACTTCTTTTTCTGGATTCTAATTATACATTTCTTGACAAATGATAGTCTTGGGTGCACTGTTTTTTAACTTTTTCTCTCTGTGTTTAAGTTCCCTAATTTCTACTGGCCTATCTTTAAGTTCACTAATTCATTCTTCAGTTGTATTTAATCTATCGATGAGCAAAACCACCTAAAGTATTCTTTTTCTCTATTACTGATTATTCATTTGTGGTCTTTGCATTTCATTCTTTTCTATAATTTCCAACTCTCTGCTCAAATTACTCACATAATCTTTCATACTGTTCATCATATTCTTTAGAATCTCTAATATTTTAAACATTTAATTTTCTGTCAGCTATTTCCAATAGATGTGTCATATCTGTCTGACTCTGATAACTAGTTTGTCTCTTGAAAATGTGTTGTTTTCTCTTACCTTTTTGTATGCCTTATAATTTTGTTGTTGTTGAAAACTAGGTACATTGAGTGGAATGGTCAAAGCTTTGGTATCTTGTGTTTAGCCTGGAAATGTGAACATCTTTTCCTCTGCTATGTCTTTAGTACAAAGATTCATGTTCATATAGTTAGGAGTTGAGCTGCATTTCAGGATTATTTAATATGGTAATACTCAGTCAGTCCACCACAGGTTTCTAATGCTTCTAGCAATACACTACATCATGTTAGGGGCTGGTACTGTGTAGGTTTTTGCTTGTTTTTATTGTTGTTTTCGTTCCTTTGATGTTTACTTTAGGTCTTTCCTTTACATTGTCTCTCAGATAGGCTTTCCTTACATTCTCTTATGTCTTCTCTGTACTTCTCTCAATAATATTTTGCTGTTATTTGTTACTCAAACTTGTTAGTCTAAGGGAGAAGGGTAAAACATTACAGATATTTTCTCTGTAGTTACTATTTATTAGGGCTAAATCTTTGGAAGTTACCATGTTCCTATGCCTCCCTGTGTAGCTTCTTCGGGATGCCTGTCCCTCTCCTGCTACAGCTCTAGGTCTAGCACATGTTCCTGCCCCTACCTTAGGTACAGGGTTATTTTCTGTTTTCTTTTACATGTTCCAGTAGGTTTTCACCAGTAACGGTGACAGTGTCATTTTTGTCATTCCCCAAGAGATCAAGATTTGTTCCACAAGTAAGACAAGAGAGAAGTATGAGAAGTATCCCAGTGGAGTTTCATGCCCCTCCCCCTGTGGCTGCATTCCTACTCCCTTAAATCTACACCACACATAAACTTTTATTTAATAACATTCTCCAGAGAGCACAGCTTCCTATTTCTGCAGCACCCTGGTCTTCACAATCTCTTGTAGTGCACAACTGACTTACACCAATTCATCAACCATTCTTTCTCAGTTTTTCTACCGGCCTCTAATTGCATCTATTGCTGGGACCCCAGATAAGGTTGTGCTTGTTTCTCTTCTATATGGGCATAAGTTTTTCTTTAGGTGTCAGGCCAGTTGGTTACCCTGCCACTTCTGCTTCTGAATCTAGAAACTTCTTGAATTTATAATTTATCCAGTGTTTCTTATTCCTTGTAAGAAGCAGAGAAACACAATTCACTAGCTCAAAGGACTGAGGATAGTAAAGCATAAATAATCAAGGCAGAAGTCTAGTCCCAAAAGATTGCACTAACCAATAAGGAATTAATTTTAGCATACTTACAAAATACATATGATAAGTTTGAAAAATTTTTTGTTATTAAACAATGTTTAAGTGAATATCTCCAGGAAATTAATCATTATAATAGTTATAATTAACAGATGAACTGCTAAGTGACTTTTAGTCGAACTAAATTATCATTTTATTTATGCATCTTTGTGTTTAGAGATTTTTGACATATGCTTTATGGTACATTAAATCACATCTTTATTTGACATATAACTGACTATATTGCTGCAACTTAAGAGTTTCAGAAATATTTGAGAAATTAAAATCAAATCAAGACTAGTGAAATAAAAAGGAAATATTCCAGGTCCAATAGAGAGGAATTTGCTTGTCTGCTTATTTTAATTACACTTAATAATTCATTAATAAGAATAATTTGATTATCAAAAAGATATAAAATATTTACATCTGCTTTACCTTTAAGCATTACACATGAGTATGTTTAGTGGATATGCTTCCCTCATTTTTTCTTCAAACTTGGATTGGAAGAGATTTTATAAAGAAAAGGGAAGTTCAGAATTTTAACCCCACCATAGTCACATTAGCTCTACATGACTAGTAATCTTTTTCTTCAATCTATAATCTTATGTCAGTTGTAGACAAATGCAAGTGTCATTATTTGCAACAAAGTCTCTGAAATTATGTAGTTTCTAATGCACATCAAGATGAAATGACTTTTATGTAAATATAAATAGGCTTTTCACTTATGACGATAATGTATAAAACAGGATTTTAACTGAATTGTCTAGATATGTACCAACTCTCTCATTGATGAAATAATAATATTAAAAAATAAAACTAGACACAGACCTGTATCCCTGGGGATAAAAATATATGTTTATAAAAAATAAAATTTAAAAAAAAATAAATAAAACTAGAATAAAAATATAATATGTGGCATTGAAAAACAATATCCTCTTTCTTGATTTTGTATTAGATAAATTGAGAACATATTCTGTATGACTTCCACTTAATTTTAGAATATTTTTGGGCTTAGAACTTAAATTCAATTCACAAATTCTAATGCTGTCTTAGCATTTAAACATGACACAAATACATCATAATAAAGAGAACATAAATTAAAATTTATTATTAACTGAGTTTCAAAATATACATGACTTCAACCTATTTACATTTAAATAACTTTGAAATTAATTTTACATGATTTTAAAACTTTTTTTCAGAAGGTCAGTTTATACAAAATAAGGTATTGCTATTACATAATCTTCTCTAAAGACATTTTAGATTACATGTCATAAAGACAAGGAAATTATTTTAATGATTAATGTGTTAGAAGTTTTATCACTGGAAACAAAATTTTAATAAAAACATTGTCCAGCATATACTGAAAAGATCTTCTAATCTGTTAATATATTTGATAATGTAAACCATTCTCACATTCTTAGGCTTATCCCAGGCAAGATTTTCTTTCCTTTGATACATCAGAGGACATGTTTTATTCTTTTTATTGATGACAGATTAGCATTTTAGGAGCTTCAAATAATGCTAAAAAGGGGAGAGGAATGATTCATCTACTCTGAGGAAATCTGAATTAAAAATATATTTTTCAAGTTGGTGCTAATTAAAGAAATACAAATAAATTTCTTTAATTTAAAGAAATTTAATTTAAAGAATTAAATTAAAAATTTAATTTAAAAAAAATTTCTTTAAAAAATTAAAGAAATTTAATTTAAAGAAATTAAAGAAATGCTTTTATTTGGGTCATTTTAAGTCCATGCACAGAGTAAATTAAAGAAATAATCCATGATTCTGCAAAATATTAATTACTGCAAACAACCAAACAAGGAAGCTGATACATACACACACATAAACACACACACACACACTTATATTCATGAGGAAAATAACACTTATGTTCACTTGTGTTCAGAAAAACAATATGTACTCTATTTCAAATATAAATATTTATTGATGATATTATCTGAAATTATTTCCAAATAATGAATACTACTTGAAAATAATAATTAATATTGCAAAAATCCTTCAAGGGTACATTCATATTTTAGTGTGAATTGAAACACTATAAATTATCAACTATTTTCTGTTAATAAATGAATATTTAACAACTATATATTTCAATAATACATAGTATAACAAACTTTTATCATTTTTCATAGTGCAGGTCACTATAAACACACACATACATATTAATGCACTTTGAGAAAATGTTACCCAATATATTAAAAAGTTATGCGTCAATGGAGATGCACCAAAATAAGGGGCAGTGATATATTAAAAATGCATTGGCAACTTTTCAATTTAAATATCTGAAAACAATGTAACCATGTTAATAGCATACTCACGACCTTTGTTCTATACTCAGTTATCTCCCCTCTTCTAACTATATAAATAAAATCATACATGAGCAATCTAATTAGTTAATAATGAATCTCAAATTTTCAAAATAGTTCCATTTATCAAGTTTGAGAATTTTCATAAATCCAATTTAATAATGTCATATGAAGTTTGTAATGCAACTCTCAATTAGATTCTTAAGCTAAAGGAGATCAAATTATGATCTGTGTATAGGATTATCTTATTCCTTTTATCACTAATTGCATCTTAATTCTTCTATTCCATGTATAATTCCCAGTGTTTTGGGTCTTATTTGGAAGTAATCATCTACAAATCACTTTCCTTACTTCCTATATTCTTAAGCTCCTTCTCTCCACTCCTAATCAATTTATTTTGTTCGCAGTAATCTAGAACCTGCAGTGTTATTTGTGCCCAACAGTGTCATTCATTCCAAATGATGTTTTCGTTGTGAATTTTAATATTTTAACTATACTTTCAGGTCATCTTATTCAGGAATAATTTTTCTCAAAAATGCTGTTTTTCAAAATATATTTCATTTATTTAGTAGAGTCAAGATAGTTGTATTTAAGACTAATTACCCCGAAACAGTTACTTATCTTCTCAGCTTGAAACTATATTAAATGCAAAGTGAACCAAAAATGGAAGAAATATAAGCACAACGTTCGTTCCTAAACAGCATTAATTTTCAAAACTCTCATGTACAGTAGTGCTGAAAATAGGCAGAGAAAAGTAAAACATCCCCGAAGATACAAAGATATTAGGTACAAAAGGAAGGGGGACTCAATGAAGGTAAATGTTTTAGGTGTAGCAATGAATGGAGGGCCACAAGGTCTGGTGACAGAAGCACTAATGAAAATAATTCCTTTTAGTTAAGCAGAGTTAAATACAGAGAGAAGCCATTGCAATGCACAGTAATACAGCTCTAGTAAGGCAATAAAGTTTATAATGGAGTAGGGAGCCATGAAGCCTAGAAGAATGTATATATCCTTCATCCACAGGAGATCTTTGCAAATAGCAGGGATAATCCAATTGATTCCATGATTGGTAATAAATAGGAATCTGACTCAGCATACACAAAATGATAGGAGAAAAACAGAAATTGATATAATTATTGATCTATTTTCCTGTGCAAAGAAAAAGAAAAATGAGTAATATAATAAGTAAGATATAATGTAACAAAGTTAAGTAAGATATAATATGACAAAATCATGGGAAGAAATATGAGCTATTGAAACTCAAAAAAAATTAGAAAGAAAAGACGAATTAAAAATTAACACAAAAGAAAATAACCACTGAATAAAATACATAAGTGACACAGACATATGAATGAGAAAGACTAACAAAAACAAAATTAAAGAAATTTTAAATAAAGATTAGTAAGAGTGGGCAAAAACACATTTAAAAAAACATATAAATTTTGGATTTCCCAAATACGGAATATATAATAATGGAAAAAAATATTTATATGTATGACTTAACTGATGAAGATTTTTTTCTGAAATAAAGAAGCTAATGCATATTGTAAAAGAATGCAGCATGTGCCAAAGGAAATATATAGTTCATATCCAAATTTATCCCAATGCAGTTACCACACTATAAGAGTATTAGAAATATATAAAAATGCATGAAAAAATTATGAAAATAGAATCTTTGGGGTAGCCAAAACCAAATAAGTCACCTATAACTGAAAAATTTCTAGGGTGGCCTCAGACTTTTCCAAAGAAATATTCAATGTTAGACTAAAAAAGAGAATAAAAATATCTGTAATCAAGATAAGAAAATTAAAAAAACATTTTTAATCTATATAAGCTATCACACAAGCACAAAGGCTACAGTGCAAATATTTCTGAATATACAAGAACCTAGTTAATATTGTTGATGAGGTATCTTCCAGGATCAAAGAACCAGTAAAGAGTATTCTACATATTTATTTGACAAATTATAGTAAAATATCAGATGTATCTTTTTTTTAAATAGATTTTGTCTTTAGAGAAATTGTAGGTTCACAGCAAAATTGAGTAGAAAGTACAAAGAGAGTTCTCTATACCTACTGGCCTCAGAACAGAACAACCCCTCTTAGTATCAATATCCTTTACCAGAGTAGTCCTTTTATTATGACTGCTGAACCTATGTTGATATATCAATCAAATACATCAAACAAAGTCCATCGTTTATACCAGGGTTTACTCTTCATGTTGTACATTCTATAGGCTTGAATAAATGAACAATGACATGTATATACATATATGCTTTCATACAATATAGTTTCACTGCTCTAAAAATCCTCTCTGCTCTACCTGTTCATCATACCCTCCCCGCTAATCTCTGGCAACTACTGGTCTTTTTATGGTCTTCAGTTTTGCCTTCTCCAGAATGTCATATATTTAGAATATGTATGTAGCCTCTTCAGATCAGCTTCTTTCACTTAGTAATACACTTCTAAGGATCTCCATATCTTTTCATAGTTTGATAGTTAATTTTTTCCTTTTATTCCCATTTTTTTAAATTTAAATGCAATTAATTAACATAAAATGTATTACTGGTTTCAAAGATAGAGGTCAGTGATTCATCAGTCTTATATAACACCCAATTCTCATTACGTCATGTGCCCTCCTTAATGTCCATCACCCAGTTACCCCATCCCTCCACTCCCCTCCCCTTCAACCCTCAGCTTGTTTCCTATGATTAAGAGTCTTATGGTTTGTCTCCCTCCCTGGTTTCATCTTGTTTTATTTTTCCCTCCCTTCACCTATGATCCTCTGTTTTCTTTCTTATATTCCATACATGAGTGAGATCATATGATAACTGTCTTTCTCTGATTGGCTTATTTCACTTAGCATAATAGTTGCAACAATGAGCTCATTTTTCTTAAGTGATGAATAATATTCCATTGCCTGGATGAACCACATTTTATTTATCCACTAACTTACTGAAGGACAACTTCGGTTGTTTGAAGTTTTGGCAAATACAAATAAAGCCACTATAAACATCTGTGTCCAGGTTTTGTGTGTGGACACAACTTTTCAACTTGTTTGGGTAAATACCAAAGAATGAATTTGCTGGATCATATAGTAAGAGTATGTTTAGTTTTGTAAGAAACCACTGAACTGTTTCCCGAATTAGCTGAGTCATTTTACCTTTCCAATGTAAATTGGATGAAAATTCAATGAATGAGAATTCCTGTTTTTCCATAGTCTCACCAACATTTGGTGTTGTCAATGTTCCAGATTTTGGCCATTCTAATAGGTGTGTAACCATATCTTATTCTTGTTGTAATTTGCAATTCCCTAGTGGCAAATGATGTTGAGTGTCTTTTTATATTATTTGCCTTCTCTATATTTTCTTTGGCCATATGTTCAGGTCTTTATCCATTTTTTAACCAGGTTCTCTGTTTTCTTACTGTTGAGTTTTATAGGTTTTTTTTTTTTTTTTGTATATTTTGGATATTGGTCTTTTTATCAGATATGTCTTTTATAAATATTTTCTTCCAGTCTGTTGCTCCTCTTCCTACTCTTTTGACAGTGTCTTTCACAGAGAAGTTTTTCATTTCAGTTTATCTCTTTCATGAATCATGCCTTTGGGGCTATATCTAAAAAGTCATCAGCATACCCAAGGACACCTAGATTTTTCTCTTACATTATCTTCTATGATAATCTCCTGTTTTACTGTATTATGCACAACATATTTTCACTGAGTATATTTTATCACAAACAAGTCCAGGTATTAAAATAAAATAACTCAAATTTTACAACGTTAAAGCTTTGTTTAAAAAAAAAATTTACAATCAATATTCTTGACTTGTAACAGCTTTTATTTAAGAAGAACTGAAATCTATCCCAGGTTGTATTCTAAATGAAGTACAGTTTGAACTTCTACTTAGCTTACAGCATGTTTTTTAAGTTTTTATTTTAATTCCAGTTAATTAACATGCAGTGTAATACTAATTTCAGGTGTACAATACAGTGATTCAACACTTCCATACAACACCGGTGCTCATTACAGCAAGTGCACTCCTCAATCCCCATCACCTATGTAACCCCCACCCACTTCCCCTCTGGTAACCATCAGTTTCTTATCTAAACTTAAGTCTGTTTTTTAGTTTACCTCTCCCTCTCTCTTTTTCCCACTTTGCTCCTTTGTTTCTTAAATTCCACATGAGTGAAATCATATGGTATCTGTCTTTCTCTGACTGATTTATTTCACTTCACATAATACTCTCTTGCTCTATCCACTTCTTTGCAAATGGCAAGATTTCATTCTTTTTTATGCCTGAGTAATATTCTACTTTGTGTGCGTGTGTGTGTGTGTGTGTGTGTGTGTGTGTGTGTGTGTAGCACATCTTCTTTATCCATTCATCAGTGAATGGACATTTGGACTCTCCATAATTTGGCTATTGTAGACAATGCTGCTATAAACACTGGGGTGCATATATCCCTTCAAATCAGTATTTTTGTATTCTTAGAGTAAATACCTAAGTAGTAAAATTGCTGGATCATAGGGTAGTTCTATTTTTAACTTTTTGATGAACCTCCATATTGTTTTCCAGAGTGGCTGCACAAGTTTGCATTCCCATCAGCAGTGTAGGAGGGTTCCCCTTTCTTTGCATCCTCAGCAATATCTGTTGTTTCTATGTTGTTAATTTTAGCCACTCAAAGTCTGAGGTGATATCTCACTGTAGTTCTGACTTATATTTCCCTGATGATGAGTGATGTTGAATATCTTTTCACGTGTCTGTTAGTCATCTGTATGTCTTCTTTGGAAAAATGTCTGTTCATATCTTCTGCCCATTTTTTAACTGGATTATTTGTTTTGGGGGTATTCTGTTTTATAAATTCTTTATATGTTTTGGATACTAACCCCTCACTGGATATGTCATTTGCAAATATCTTCTCTCATTCTGAAGGCTGACTTTTAGTTTTGTCAACTGTTTCCTTCACTGCATAGAAATTTTCATTTTGATGAAGTCCCAGCAGTTCATTTTTGCTTTTGTTTTCCTTGCCTTGGGAGCCATATCTAGTGGGAAGTTGTTATGGCCAATGTCAAAGAGGTTACTGCTTGTGTTCTTCTCTAGAATGTTGATGGTTTCCTGTCTCACATTTAAGTGTTTCATCCATTTTGAGTTTATTCTTATGTATGATGTAAGAAAGTGGTCCAGTTTCATTCTTGTGCATGTTGCTGTCCAGTTTCCCAACACGATTTGCTGAAGAGACTGTCTTCATTCCACTGGATATTCTTTCCTGCTTTGTCGAATATTAATTAACCATATAGTTGTGAGTTCATTTGTGGGTTTTCTATTCTTATATTGTGTATTATTAATATTAACAATGTTGTATTATGTTCCTTTGGCTTTTAGCTATATTACCACATTTTATTATTACTTACAACAATCATTTCTTGGGTTAATTCGATGCTTACATGAAATAACCTTATTTTATACAAATAAAAGCTATGGGAATCCAAGGAATTGGATAGCTAGAAAATAATGTTTTGAGTTTCCTTTATTGGTTCTGCTTGAAAATTCTGGGTTTCTCAGGAGCTGGCCCTAGGAACTCTTCTCTCCCACTGAATACTCTCAGTAAGCAGTATTATCACTTTCCAAAGATTTAAATACCATCTTTATATAGATGACTTCCAAATTCATATCCTCAAGTAAAACTTTTTCTCTGAACTCAAGACATGAATATCCAAATGACTACTTGCTATCTCCAATCACATGTATCCCAAAGATCATAATTCAGATCACAAATATATCATACATAAAACAGAAAATCTTGATTTTTTTTCACTGACCTATTTCCTACTTCATGTCTCCCTATCAAGTTAAATATATTACCACTATTGATTCAAGCAAGAAACCCAACTATTAACCACAAGTCCTCAAATGGTCTAACCACATATTCATCAGAATAATAGTAATGTTTTGTGTCATGGAGTTTAAATGACTGTATTACAGTTTTATGTCAGATAATGGAGTGAGGTCAGAGATTAAGTCTTATTTTATATGTCTCCAGAGGAAAGAATCAATGGCTGGGAGCTATAGTGAGGTGGGTTTTGGCTCATTGGGATAAAAATCTATGCAAGTCAGCAATGTTAAAAATAGTGGTTTTTGTCCTGATTCTATTTTCAAGTATAATTTAAGTCCTACCTCCTTTCCTCTTTATTTTTTTTAATATTTTATATATTTGAGAGAGAGAGAGAGAGAGAGAGAAAGCAAACAAGCAAGCAAACACAAGCAGGGCAGGGGAAGGAGAGGGAGAGGGAGAAGCAGACTACCTACTAAGCAGGGAGCCTGACATGGAGTTTAATCCCAGGACTCTGGGACTACGACCTGAGTTGAAGGCAAATGCTTAACCAACTGAGCCACCCAGGTGCCCCATTCCTCTTCATTACTGCTGCCCACTTCATGCAGGACTTTGAGTACGGACATTACCCAAAATAACCTCTCTCCCAACTTCCACATTTGCTCCCCTCTGGTCCAGTATTAGACAGTAATAAATGAACCTTCTCCAATCTCAATCAAGTCACATTGCTCCCTACTAATTAAAAATCTTCAATGGTTTCTCATTGCCCTTATACTTAAAATCAAATCTGAGTTCTTACTACGGCTCATTTAGGGTCTTATCACTGCATATTTTCACAAACCTCATTTTGTTCACTCTCAACCCCTCTCACTTATCAGAAATCATGTTGGACTTCATTAAATATTTTGGACACAGGGAGAATTATGTGAGGAATATGTTCTGTACCTTTTTTTTTATATATGATTAGCTTCTTCTCTTTCTTCAGCTACAGGCCTCTTTTCAGGCCTGAAAAGGACACTGTCTCTTGGCATGAAGAAGGAAGTAAATGTCATTTTCTTAAGATCTCCTCTAACAATGAAAATCTATTTTCTCAATTTATTTTTTTCACCATGGCACTGATTGTAACTTGCAATTGTTTCAGTTGTAGGATACATGTTTTACATTCTTACTTTCACCACTGGAAGGTGAGCTTTTTAGTAGAGAACTAGTGATATCATGTTCACCTTTATATCCCTAGCACCTGGAGCGGGTCCTGCCTATTAGGTTCTTGGTAAATATTTGTGATTGAATACATCCAGGAAGAAGTTTTAAATAGGTAGTTGAATATGCAAAGAACTTTGAGAGAGCTTCCTAAGCCCAAGAGCTGCATTTAGTGAGAACATGAAATATACTGTACTAGAAAGAGAAAAACATCACATTAGCTAACATATCACATTTTTAATCAGGATTAATTCACTAGTGTTATGTAAGTGGATTCCAGATAAGGTTATACAAGGTTATACAAATATACAAAAAGGTTATCTTAGGTGCACTAAATTAATTTCCTTACTTGCTTCTTGAAAACAAGTTCAATTTAATGTTCAATTTTAATTTTCTAGAAATCCTTAATAAAGAAAATTGTCTTAAGCATAATCAGAATAGCTGTTACATAGAGGAAACTCATCTATCCCCTTATCCCAGCTGCCTCAGGTCATCAATAATTTCTCCATGCTACCTCCATCAGATTTTTTTTCAGTATTCCCATTTGTTGACTTGCCTTCTCTTGGAGAAAAATACTTTGGTTTCTACAGACTGGACTCTGTGAAAAGCAGTCCCTTTAAGAATGATATATTTAGTATTAGTTCTCTCAGTTTTTCTGAATAGCCCTCTCATTTGCAAGTACATAGGTAATTTGAGGTGTAAATAGGAAAACAATTTGGACAGGGTGGATATATAAACAATTCATTACACAGACCTAGTGAAATCTGACAAATTTCTTATTCATTTATGGTAAAGGTTTTTCCTTCTTACCAGCTCCTTTGTCCCACCTTACAACACAGCTTCCTTAAAAGGACATGTTCTTTGGAAGGAGACCACAGTTGTGCATGGTTTGAAAGGTGGCACTTGTAGGATGATTGATACATCGAGAAATTACACAATAGCAAAGGTATTCTGATATGTGTGTGCACAGATAGACTGAGAGACATATATGTGTGTAGAATTGTTTTTACTTCACATACATACAAAAAACTTGAACCAAACTTAGAGTTAAAACACAATTTGGAGAGTAAATGATAAAGTACAAAACATGTAACATAAAAGAGAAAGAGAAGGAAAAGAGAAAAGTACTTCAGAAAATACTGGATGATAAATTAAACAACCATGCACATAATCACTGCTTATGGAAAGGGAAATACAGTTGAAGTTGACTAAAAATATTCATCAGAATAAAACAAATTTTTCCTGTGCCATGATCCTTTAAAAAGGAGGTTGGTCTTATTAAAAAGGAGGTTGTGTCTCCAAAGAACAGGATCAATGATCAGAAGTTATAGGGAGGCAAGTTTTAGATCATTTGGATGAAGCCTGCGCAAGTCAGCTGTGAACAAAAATGGATGAGTGGATACCCAGAGTACCAGGTTTACCACAGCTAGAAGAATTCAGTCCTGAAAAGGACACTTGGCATGAAGAAAGAATTTCTACATTGGAAGGAATATTAGGATAAATGATGTTTTCAGTGTTTTATTCCTCTGTTTCTTAACTTACTATTCAGCTTTCTTAGTAAATACTTTTCCTTCCCTTTAGAATATACATTCTGTATCAACGAATCCCTACACGTAGGCTAGCTGTCTTTCTTTAACTTTTATACAGAATAGTAAAGCACCAAGTACTGCATACAATTAACCCAGGAACATTAGAGATATCTTTGGTGAATAGTAAAACAGTCTTGATTACACTTTACAGCACAGATTGTATGATTTCACAGTCAAGTAATCAAATACTAAATTCACTTAAAACAAAGCCATAAGCAAAAGAGAACCTCAAGCAAAGGAAAGATTTTAAGTGTTTGGAACAGGAGGTAATTTGGCTACAAGGTATTGTCTCCTAACTCGGTTAAGATTGGAAATACCTTATTTTAAAAATATATCTCTCTTTTCATTACATTTTTAAATAGATTGAGTTTTCTCAATAATACTTTATAAAGTTTCACTGAGATAGTTTTTACCTAGTATTTGTATACCATTCAGGAGTACTTTTAGTTTGTATGTTTTAGGAGGGAAAAAAAAAAATAAAGAACGTGCCTAACCATGTGTAAGAATCAAAATTCTGAATTGTTCTTAAAAAGCAAAGTTATCTTTTCTCATTACGTTACAAAAATAATCTGAAATAACTGGATACAATTAAAGAAATCGTAGGATATCTAAGGTAGATTGAGTTAAAGAAATGTTTAGTCTAGGTTTTTGTCCCCAAGAGGAACTAAAGCAATTTTATTAATTACAACTTCCCAATCTAGCCTGAAACATTTCTAGGAGAAATATCTAAATAATCATATTTGGTTAGCCTGAACCTTCAGTACTTGTAACACTGTTCTACTAATATGTGTTGATGGTTAACTTGGAGTGAGTACTCAACCTTCAAGACTGCTAAGGAATTTCTAACAGAACTCAGGATCCCCACATAGTCACATCACTGCAAAGGTCTCCTGGGTCAAAATCCTTTCATGTAAAGAAGTTTGATATGTCCCTCTTGTCATTTCTGCCAATGCTCCAGCCACAGTGAACATTTTTTTAGACCACAGTAATGCCAAGGTATTCATATCTCTGAATTTTGAGGCAAACTTCACACTGTGACCAAAAAGAGCTACCATCTTCGGCATTCACAGGACACACAGCTATCTACCTACCAAGATCCAAGTCAAGTCACTTTTCTGATAAAACTTATCCTGACATCTGGCTCAATAGAAATTCCCTTCTCTGTTAGCTGCAAGGTTTTTTAAAGGCTAAAGTTGAATGAATGATGCAAAACACCAATAGACACATGCAACACCAAGAGAGTCATGCAAAGTTTAATGACAGTAAAGGTTTTTACTCATTTACCCACAGGCACCCACAGGGAGTGGGAAACACAGTTGTTTATCTGATTAGGATGCAATCTTCCTATGCCTACAAATCCCTATGGAGAGGTTAAAATAGAAATTGTCTCACTTCAGGCAAGAATCACTATGGGGCCTTCACAATCTCCCTACGCCACTCTCGGAGCTATGTTTATCTTCCTGATTCATTTGAAATGTTTAGAAAACTCTGGCCACATGCCTGCCCTCTCATCTGGGTGCATGCTGTTATAACTCCAAATGTTCAGTGAGACTTGTTGAATTGATGGGCAATTTCCCAGGAATAACATCCCTTTAACAAACTCATGTTTCAGTCTTTCCTAAATTCTATTTCCCAAGTATCCTCCTGTATGACTCACAAAGATGTACTTTCTCACATTTGTAATTTATTGGATTTGTTTATTCATATCTCTATCTCCCTATTAAATGTCCATCCCTCAAAGGCAAGATAGGATCTTTTTTTTTGTAATACCAGTATCTTCCAAAATGACCAGCACATAAATATTATTATATTGGTTGCAATAAAGCACAAAAACACATCATTTACTTCTACTTGCAATATTGTAAGACTTTTGTGTGTTTGAAGATATGTGATGATTTGCCATTATGTATTTCTATCTTGAATCAACCAGAAAAAATTAAATAAAAGTGTCCTTCACATATTCTTTGACCCTGATGTCACTCATCTTACAATTCTTTATTCTCTCATTTTTTAAAGAATTTGTAAATTCCCTTGTTTTCCAATTTTCTATAGCTTGTCCTTATTTTATCATTCTATAAATATACTTTGCTCTCTTCTCTCTGCATGCACTCTCTCAGCAAAAATTCAAGAAGCTGCACTATGGCTGCTCAAATTACTCTGACAGATGATTTACTAATTTTCAGACTCAGACTCCATTTCTTTTTCATATTTTTGTCCTAAACTTAAGAACTATCACTCATTAAACTTTACATCTCCTTACATCATCTAAAATTCAATTTTCTAAAATAATAATCTCTTATACAAATTTCTCTATTTCTATTAATAAAATTATAATTGTCTCAGTCATCCACACATCCACATTTAAAATAATATTTCTTTTTTTTCACTGTAATGACATACAAGCAGCTTTTTTTTCCCCTCATATCAATGATCTCTTTCTCTTCCTACTACTTAAATTTTAAGGTACTAACTTTTGTGACAAATTGTTATATGGTGATTCAAACTAATTTGCTATTCCCACAGAATCCTTGGTAAAAGAGTTTAGTAAAGGAACACCTTGTATCTGTGGTCTGGGCCCAAGATAATTGTACTTTTTTGTTTTGTTTTGTTTTGTTTTACATGACAGCTTGGGCTCCAAAAGAAAGTGTGCCTGCAAACAAGGTGAAAAGGACATCACCTTTACAACCTAGCCTCAAAAAAACAGCAACATTTATTCCACATTCTCTTGGTTACAAATAAGTAACAAAGCTGTTCAAGATTTAAGAGGACAGGACATAAATCCACAGGTTGATAGGAAAACTATAAAGGTCACATTGTTTAAAAAAAAAAAAAAAAGCATATGGCAAGGCAGAATCTGTTTTTACTATCAATGAAAAATACATTTTGCCACAGTCTACTTGACCACAATTCATATCATTTCCATATTCAAAATACACTCATTCTTTTCCCTAAGACCATCAAAATCTCAACTTTTTACAACCTTAGCTCTAAAATCATGGCCCAAAGTTCAGATACTTCATTATATCTACCAAGTTGAATAGTGGAAGAGACTCATTAAGTGAAGCTCCTCTGGTAAAGTAAAAAGACAAGATATCTATTAGTCCTACAGCCAACACGCAATGGTGTGACAAGCATAGAATAATAATCATAGACACTCTGTATTAAACTGTTTGGGCTGCCATAACAGAATACCATAGATTGGGATGACGTAAATAACAGAAATTTATTTTCTCAGAATAGGGGAGACTGGAAGTCCAAGATCAACACCACCAGGGTCGGTTTCTTATGAAACCTCTCTTCCTGGCTTATAAAATGGGCAACTTTTCTGTGTCCTCATGTGGTCTTTTCTCTGTGCATACACACCTTTGGTGTCTCTTTTTCATCCTATAAGGATATTAGTTCTATAGGATTAGGGCCCCATCTTTATGACCTATTTAACCTTAATTACCCCCTGAAAGACACTATCTCCAAATATTATCAGATAGGGGATTAGGGCTTCAAAATATGAATTTTAAGGGGACAGAATTCAATCAATAACACACTTGAATTGATAATTCATTAGTCATTAATCCAAAGTAATTCTAAAATTCAGCCAGATTAATGTTCCCACTTCCTTGATTAGGCCTTATCTGTGCTTTGGCAGAGTTCTCTATGGCGGGCTCTTTTTTCCTCTGTGTAATTCCTTCTGATCTGCATAAAGTGGCCCAGTCTGCAACTGAGTAACTTTCTATGCTGTTGGCTTTCTAAAACTTCCTTTCATTGCAACCCATTAACTCTTTCAGATTTAAAAAAAATACAGTATCTTTACAATGTTATGGATTTACTGTGAATCAATTGATAATCTACTCTGTCAAAATAAATAAATAAATAAGCAAACGAACAAACAAAACCACTTCAATACTGGTAGCCGTTGTGTTAACCTGGAAAAGTAAAATATATTCCTCAAATCGAGATTTATCTACAACCACGTGACTTGACCAGAACATGGTGGAAAGGACTTCGCATGTTCAAACAAACTAAGAAATCAATCCACAGGATGACAGAATCCAAATATATTATTTCTAATAAATATAAATTATGTGAAAAGTCACAGAAACTCTAGATGCTAAACTGAAAGACCATTCTAGAGTATGGAACGTTAAACTAAAGTCATACGCAAGTCAGATTAGTAGTAAGTAGATACCTCAAGCAATACATTTAATAGCTGAACAATCCAGTTGCAAAAAGGAGAACACAGTATAGAATAGAAAGACAAAAGAAAAAAGTATATAAATCCAGCACAGACATCTAAATTTTCTAATTCTCCTGACCTCAGGCTATACTATGGCCTCTATATTCCATGATATTCTCATGTAGACATCATTAACCATCCTTCTATTCTTCACTTTCAGTAATTTTATATCTCCTTTGTAATTTCCAAATAATCTATAACAAGAAAAATTTCCCAAAAGGGATTGTCAAAGATATTTCAGCATTATTGATCAAAATGGCAACTTTTGAGCTGAATTAAAGAGACTACCATACATATTATATGACTGAAATTATTTTAAAAACTAGCCTTCTAAACCATTTAATGGACAGGCCAAAATTTTATAATGAAATTATTAGTATTCTCAAAATTCATTTCATTGGAAAAATTATACACAGAAGTGAAACAAACCATTCTTTAAAAAGCAAAATTAAAATTTAGGCATTTATTTATTTATGACTCTGTTTTTCAAAGCTAATTCTTATGATAAGCTTATCATGTGACTCAATCTCGTTTTGATTTACATTCACTTTACACTTTGAAATATTTTATTAAAAACACAAAAAACTTAAAATTCATAAATATAATTGTTATAAATTATTCCAAAATGAAATATTTGGATAGAAAGTTAGTTCAGATTTTCTCAAGTTATTTCAGTTATCTAAAATTATCTAGGTATTCAGTTGAAAACTAAAAGTAGATATTAATAATTTGTCATTTTTTTTTAAGATTGTCTTTGTTTATTTGAGAGAGAGCACGAGCTGGGGGAGGGGCAGAGGGAGAAGCAGACTCCCCAAAGAGTGTGAAACCTGATGCAGGCCTCAATCCCAAATCTCTGAAATCATGACCTAAACCCAAGTCAGAGGCTTAACCGACTGAGCCACCCAGATACCCCATAATTTTGTCATTCTTTATTTGAATAATCAGATAATGAATACAGAGACTTTTTATTTTTTTTACATAACAAGAATCAGCCAATCAACAGTATGGATAAGGATGTTAACACTCATCTATTTGGAAAACCAAGTAATCATTTCCCCAGGGTGCCTTAATTCTTAAGATCCTAAGAAACTAAAACTAATTATATTCAAACTTAAAATTAGGTGACAATATTTAAAATTATATCAAATTTGCTAATTTTCTAAGTCTGAATGTTTTCTTTCAACCAAAAGTGTCACACTTTTGTGTGACAAAACATAAAAGCATAAAAGTAAACGAAACAAGGATTTCTGAGAAAAATAAATAAATCTAGCATTCCCAAACTGAAATAACACATTTTCAGAACTCATAAATTCATATCCTTAAAGTAAATTAGTAAAAGCTAAATCCATAAATGTATTGGAGATGTCTGCTTTCAAAATAGCATCATTTCTAATTCTGCCAATTCAATTAACTTTGCTGATGTGGAAGGAGATTTTAATTAGCCCCTTATTACTATCAGCAAATCCTTATGGCATTCTTTTGTTTTTCTTTTTCTTTCCTTTTCTTCCATCTTAAATGGGATATAATAAATATATAACATTAAGTTTAAGGTGTATAAGTTTTGATTTGTTACACTTACAAATTGCAAAATGGTCATCACCATGGCATTAACTAGCACCTTCATCACATCATATAATTACCATTACTTTTTTTGTACTTAAAACAGTTAATCCTTTTTCCTTCCTCCAGCTTGATGAGTCTCACTGTCTCTAGAATCTTCCCAGATAACAGTCTTTTTATTCTATACAATCCTAACACAGGAAAGCCACCTGATTCTTATTGGTAAAACTATTTCTAGCTCTCAGTATATCATGTTAAATCCTGTTTAATTTAGGGCACTTGGGGGGCACCTGTGTGGCTCAGTGGGTTAAGCCTCTGCTTTTGGCTCAGGTCATGATCTCGGGGTCCTGGGATCGAGCCCCATATCGGGCTCTCTGCTCAGCGGGGAGCCTGCTTCCTCCTCTTTCTCTGCCTGCTTCTCTTCCTACTTGTGATCTCTCTCTCTCTCCGTCAAATAAATAAAATCTTAATAAAAAAAAAATTTAGGGCACTTGGGTGGCTTAGTCGGTTAAGTATCTGCCTTCTGCTCAGGTCATGATCGTAGGGTCCTGGGACAGATTCCCACATTGGGTTCCCTGCTCAGCTGTGAGTCTGCTTCTCCCTCTGCCCCTCCCACACCCTGCCTCATGTTCTTCACTCTTGCTTTCCCTCAAATAAATAAATAAAATCTTTTTTAAAAAATCTTGTTTAATTTAAATCATGAGAGCCACGTGTAATATATGCCACAATAATATATGCTGACATATATTATTATTATTATTATAGTAATACAAAAAATAACCCAGGCTTTTAAAACATCTAGTTTAAACTTTATAGCAGAACCATCCTTCAAGTAAAATTTTGAATTGAACTGCTAAAAATGAGTAATATGAAATAATACAAAAATGAAATTAGCATGTGGAAAGTAATCAATTTAGAAGAATATTTCATATAGACAGAGATGTATTTTCTACATGTTTATTAAATATTTATATGAAGCATAGCTACATATCAGAAACTTTACTTAATAAAATTAAATATATATTTTTTGGATTATACTTATATATGTTAATGTAAATTGAGGATATAAATTCTGCTCTGAGTATGGCTTAAGATAATTTTTTATACACAGAAGTACATACTCTGCCAAAAAAGAGAAAGGTACTGTACCTTTAGATAACATAGGTAAATTGATGCATTATAGAAATTCCGCACATCATTTATACATGTCCAAATGTAATAGCATAAAATGCATCATCATAAATCACTTCCCTTTCATTATTTAAAGTATAGTAAGGTCACCTCCAAAGTTAAGACAGTATTAGACATTTTATTCATTATGGGATGGAAAATAAAACAAGTAATCTCTTTTAGGACTGCAAGTACATTTTCCTTTTGAATTTTGTTTCTTCTCCCTCTCTTTTATGATATTTAATCTTGGTTTTACCAGAGAAACAAAGCCCATGATAATGTGAAACATAAATTTCCTGAGCTAAATGGAGTCCATTAAGTGAAACACTGAATGCAAAGCTGTTAGATAAGGAATGGCAGGTTACCATAAATTAAGCAATAGCCATTGAGGAGAGTGTGACAGTAGAATTTTAAAAATTTCAGTGACTCATTTATCAACAACTAAGAATATATCCTGTTTACAAAGATAAAATTTAAATAAAGAATGTGAAAAAATATCCCTCATAAAATCCTTTTTTCTATTTTTGACAATACATTACAACATACTATAATCAGATAGCTGTTGAGTCCACGCTGCCTGCTCAGAGTATGATTGTGCAAGGCCCAGGAAATATGAATTTTTAAAATTTACTTTACATCAATTTCATCCATTTAGACATCATTTTGAAGGGCTTGGGCCATTGTGAGACGTCAAAGAGAAAGTTTTTATGTGCTAATATTGAAAATGAGAGTCTAATTCTCATCTATTGATGACAAAAAGGGATATGAAGATGATAAATAGGCAGAGAGATGGATAACCAGTTACTCTTTCTTTTATCCCACACATGGTATTTGTACCCTAAAAAGTATATGCACTGAGAATATGATGGGAGTGAAACATACACTGAAAGATATTCATGAGTTACAGTGGAAGGGAAATTCTTACACCCTTAATGATGATGTTGGTGATGAACTTCCCCACAAGATGGGTTTGCTTGTGCAAACAAAAATAATCCTCCAAAAGAAAACAAATTATAGGAGTGAAAAGGGGGCTAAATAAAGACTACATGTAAATAAATGTTCTTTTCAAAATTCCTATTACAACTGATGACGAGTACCTCTTCCTAGGTGAAGGGCTGTAAATTCCTAAATAGCCAGAGCTGTTCCTTCCATTATTTGACAATATGGTTGAAAACAAATTTTGTTCAATAGTTTTGGCACCTGACATCTATTTAATGAGCATAAGGTCTTCAGTGAAATAAATATTTTAGGTAACTTTATAAAGAGAGAGACTTACCCCAATTTTTATCTCACAAAAACAGAAAATGATATGACTATAAATTGGTAGCTATAAGCATTTCATATCATTGGCAGGCAATTATACTGACTGTAAACTTACCAGTGGATACCTGGTTAGGGGATAAGTAGCTTGAACTATACTCCAATCACATATCCATCAGAATCTTTTCTTACTGTTTACTTCTACCAAATTAAAAAGTATCAACAGCTGTAAGTCCCTGGATTTAATATTTCATAATTTTATCAGAGAATTTCAGATATTTCAGAAAGAACGAACTCAGATAAGTTAAAGAGAATTCTCACTGAATATCCATTGCTTAGAAGAGTGCATATCACACCAAAATCTAGAAAGTCAACTGTTTTAACTTAGGAGAAGATGTTGTAGGACTGTATAATAGATTGTAAAATAATTCCTAATGTTATGTATTATCTTAATTGAATCCCCCACACGTCATCACTATGGGGAGTGGAGAAACAATGGAAGGTGAGAAGGTAAGTGATAAAGTATAGGCCAACAAGGGGGGGGCACTGAACCAGCTATTGCAGTGAGTGACTAAAGCTTAAAGTCTTAGAGAAAATCTTGGAAATGGTATAAAAGCCTTGCTTCAAAATTATGTAAGGGCAAGGGAACTGGAGTAAGTGTGGTTGTAGGTCTATTAGTCAATGATTGGTTAAGGGCTGCCTCCAAAGAAACATTAAATCTAGTTAATTAAAACCAGGTGTGCTGATAGGCAAAATACTCTGGCAACCCAGGGTGACAATTTCTGACTCTGATGTAGATGTTGACCTCCAGAAGTCAAGCTGATGGACACTGAAATGTAAGCAGATCCTATAGTACACTGGAGGAACACTGAGAGTGTTTACTGCATTTCTCTTTACCACAAGAATTCACATTACACATCAACATGACAGGATGTTGCTTATACGCATCTATAAAATTCTTCTTACCTACAAATTTTTTACTAGTTTTAATTAATTTTATATTTCAATTATTTACTTGGAGGACACTGATCAGCCTCTGTGATTTAGAGATAACTTATGCAAAGCAGTGTAACACATAAGCGGAGTCTGAGAAAATGACCTGAAAATACATTAACAAAACATACTTTATTCTATTAACTGATTTTTATTTTACATTTTAGTATGTTTATAGAGCGTCTAATTTCTTATGCCACTGGTATATGAGAGTTCTGTATTATTTTTGCAATTTCTTTGGAAGTTTAAATTTACATAGTTAAAATTTTTTAATGTTTAAGAAGACTGCGTTATGATAAGTGGGACAACAGAAGAAATAAATATCTAATGTTAAAGCTACATAATTATTATCATAATCATATTTCATACACGTCACATAGATATGCCATTGTTTAACTCCCTTTTGATCTCATAATTTTTTGACACTTGCTAGACCTTCAGGAAACACAACTATTTTTGTAAGCTTCAATGTGAAAATTTACCCTAAATTTACCCTATAAATATGTTGCACAAGGCAGGTTGTGACATATCTTTAAGGTGAGATAGTAGTAGAAGAAATGAGATGCTCTGTATTTGCTATTTTTCCAGAACTTAAAAAAATTTTGATGAACCAAAGATCAGATATGAACTATTTATAAGAGCTGTTATTAATTACTTTCTTCCTTAATGACTGAAAAACCAGATGTGATAATTAATGACAGAAATGTCATAATTCATGCAGAAGGAATTATATTCTCATAGAACTACTTGTTAGCAAGTAGAAATAAATCTGTTGTTCAGAGGCCAATATAAAATATTATTTGTATAGACTCTGTTAGCCTGGAAGAACCTCTTTTGGTTCAAGCTAGTGTAGTGTTGTCCCTAAATTTCATTCACTGTTGATTACAGGATGCCATGGGCCAACTTCTCATTCACCATCTGACTCTCACGGAGCATTCAAGGGAATAGACTAAAACATTCTGTGTTCTAATCAAATACAAGACTTACAAACATCTCCACTAAAAATCCCTCTCTTGTCATGCATCCCTGCATATATAAAAATGGCTAAAGCTTTTACTAATGAAATGCCAAAAAAAAAGAATGAAAAGAGAAAGAAAGAAAGAAAGAAAGAAAGAAAGAAAGAAAGAAAGAAAAGCTAAAGTAACAACACTGCTAACATCAAAATATAACAAAGATCCTTCATGACATTAAAATGATCTCTAAAATATTTTCCCTTGCGAATCACCATAGGATGAAGAGATGTTATATAGATACATATGAGAATTAAATGTTATGGTAGGTGACCTACAATTTTATATTGCTTGAAAACTTAAGGATACATGATTAAATCTATTTATATAATTTACAATACAATAAATAAAAAGAAATTCCCTAACATTTCCTTATTTAATATAGACATGTCAATGTGTTTATATGCTGAATTATATGATCAAGCCCTTGCAAGCTATAAATCAGTCTTTGACTAGTGCTCTTATTTTTATTCTGTCACAATACATTCTCTAAATAAGGCATTATGTTTATAGTAGTTGAATATATGAGTCAATAAATAGCTCTTGAAGGAGACAGAATGCCAAAACAAAGCAGAGATGTTTGATAACCACCAAACCATCTGTCTGTAGTACATATCAAGATGACGGACATTATTACCACTAGTCTAAGTTTTCACACAGCAAAGGAATCAAGAACTCAATGTAATCTCTGCCAAAGTTGTACTCTTTTCAATCAGTTTGATATTTTGTCAATGAATAAAATAAGTAAAGCATATTATAGCAAAGCTCAATAAAAACTATTCCCTATTGCAAATTGAGGTTAGGAAATCAATTCTTTTTTTTTTTTTTTAAGATTTTATTTATTTATTTGACAGACAGAGATCACAAGTAGGCCAAGAGGCAGGCAGAGAGAGAGGAGGAAGCAGGCTCCCTGCTGAGCAGAAAGCCCGATGTGAGGCTCGATCCCAGGGCCCCGGGATCATGACCTGAGTTGAAGGCAGAGGGTTTAACCCACTGAGCCACCCAGGTGCCCAGGAAATCAATTCTTTATGTCATATCTAATGTTAGATAATTTTCCTTATTTTAATAAGTGTACCTGTTACATTATGCAGTCTTTCCTTCTGATTTCTTATGTTAGATTTTAAAATTTCACATATGAACATTTGAGCCACAATTCATGCCTTAAAAACAGGTTAGTATTTTTATTGTTGTAAGTCATCAAATGCACAGAAACCACTACATTGTATATACTGAGAAACCAAAATGAGTTGTTCACTAGCCTACTGAGGGATCTCGATAGTAAATATGAATTATGTAAGAAGGAATCTATCTGAAGCATGTACAGCTGCAGACATACTAAAGGGCAGCTTCATCTCTTAGAGGTCTAAACTCTTCCAGAATATCAGTGTTCAATTCTAACTTTTTCTTTTAAAGAACTAACCTTCCAGTTTAGAGACAGAAATATGCTTTATATGTTTCCATCTTTCTTATGTTGGAACTATTTTTATTTTATTTTATTTTAAGATTTTATTTATTTATTTGACAGAGATCACAAGTAGGCAGAGAGGCAGGCAGAAAGGCAGGCAGGGAGCAAAGAGGAAGGAGGCTCCATGCTGAGCAGAGAGCCCAATGTGGGACTCGATTCCAGGACCCTGGGATCATGACCTGAGCCGATGGCAGAGGCTTAACCCACTGAGCCACCCAGGCTCCCCTGTTGGAACTATTTTTAAAGAAAATTTTACTTAAAGCTAAAGGAAAATGAAAAGATGCAGTAGGACTTTCTCAGGTTAGTACAATTAAATGGTTTAAAATAAGAATGTTTTGAACTGGGGCGCCTGGGTGGCTCAGTGGGTTAAGCCTCTGCCATCCGCTCAGGTCATGATCCCAGGGTCCTGGAATCGAGTCCCACATCGGGCTCTCTGCTCAGCATGGAGCCTCCTTCCTCTTTGCTCTCTGCCTGCCTTTCTGCCTGCCTCTCTGCCTACTTGTGATCTCTGTCAAATAAATGAATAAAATCTTAAAAAAAAAGAATGTTTTTAACTATTTTACAGTATTACTCTTCTATAGAGAGTGGAATATAAAATTTGTTTCTCATAAATCACTTTGATATAGGGAAAGTGAAAAATGCAAATAATTGGGGTGCCTAGGTGGTTCAGTGGGTTAAAGCCTCTGCCCTTGGCTCAGGTCATGATCTCAGGGTCCTGGGATCAAGCTCCGCATTGCATCGGGCTCTCTGCTCAGCAGGGAGCCTGCTTCCTCCTCCTCTCTCTCTCTGCCTGCCTCTTGGCCTACTTGTGACCTCTGTCTGTTAAGTAAATAAATAAAATCTTTTAAAAAATTACTTTTAAAAAGATACAAGTAATTGTGCCACTTTCTAACCATGTGCAAGTAAATCCTTTTAGTAACATGAATCTCTGTACGCTTACTGGAAAAAGAGGGATGTCAGTGTCTACTTCATCTCCATTACAGAAGTATTTTAAACTTCAAGTAACATGACTATTGAAAAACTTGGAAATTTAAACCCACTTATAAATGTAAAGAGTAATTTAATTAAAAATGAATTATGTAACAGAAATTTTATAAGACCCTTCTTATTACTTATTATTGGCTTGGCACTTGCTATGTTATGTAAAGTACCAAGCACCACATCTTGTTTCAGAGTATGGACTTTGGAATCAGATTAGTAAGAGTTTAGTCTCTCTGTGACCAGCTGAGTCATCTTCAGCATTTACATCATATCTTAAAGCCATGGTTTATTTATTTATAGAATGAAGATAATTGTTATCTATCTCATAAGTTTATAAGTAAAAGTAATCATTGCTGTTGTTTGTACATATTAGGTCTGTGTCTTTCAGCCTTGAAATCTGAAATCATAGTCTGTCTTACAGATAAGAAATAGGTCAAAATCTAATTTGGTTGATGCTGCAAAGCTAGAAAGTGGGAGACATAAAGCTAAGTCCCAGGTGTGTCTGACACCAAAGTCTCTGTGCAATTCATTAAATTTGGCTTTGGAAATTTTCTCTGAACAAAAAATTCAGAGAAGCTAAATGTATTTGGAATATGTTTTATGATGGTACAGCTCTGGCTGAAGGTGGTACTTCTGGGGTTTATAGGGAAGATGCTCACACAGCCTCACTCTCTCTACCTATGACCCTTCCCTGCCATAGTGGCAGTTAACAGGGCTCTGCATACCCCATGAGCCCAGTGGAACTGCCTGACAGCCGCTGTATTTTATTACAGTGTTCTATAATTATGTGCAATGAATTGGCCAGAGGGACCACACTACAGAAAGTCCCCCTAATATATACAATTTTGAAAATTATTCCTATAATCCGGGAAAAAAATTGCCAGCTACTAAAGCAGCATCAGAAATCCCATGAACCACATCTGATTGAAAGGAGAACATTACACCATTCACGGGTACCCCTAAGCTTCTGTGCAGTGAAAGGAGAGGCTGGAGAATAGAGCAATCTGTACGGTAGCTCTATAGACTGTGTTTTTTGTCTCCTAAAATGAATTTGAGTAACTTCTGGAGAGACTGATAGATGTAGATTTTTTTTTATAATTTTTTTTTTATTTGACAGACAGAGATCACAAGCAGGCAGAGAGGCAGGCAGAGAGGAGGAAGCAGGCTCCCTGCTGAACAGAGAGCCTGATGCGGGGCTCGATCCAAGGACCCTGGGATCATGACCTGAGCCGAAGGCAGAAGCTTTAACCCACTGAGCCACCCAGGCACCACAGATGTAGATGTTATAGATAAAAATATATAGATTCCATGATGCTTATCACAGGTTAGTGATCATTACAAATATTGCTTCAGTAAGCTCCTTTACCAAAGTAGATTTAGTGAACAGTAAAAACCAAAATGATAAGAAATGAAGTGCAGATCAATCCTGTGAAAATGAGGACAACGAGGACAGACTTTAGTGGCTGAGAGTCTGGCTCTACCAGAAAGGAACAAGAGTTTGAAGGAGACATAGTTAAATGGTTTTTCTTTTCTTTTTGTCTTAATGTAACACATTGGAGTCTGTTTATTCTGAGACAAAGAATCAAACATGAGTGATAAAGCAGCTTCCCAGAAGACACAGGAAAGGCCAGGATAAAAATAAAACCAGGTGGGGGGGGGAGGAGTCAAGATGGCAGAGAAGTAGCAGGCTGAGACTACTTCAGGTAGCGGGAGATCAGCTAGATAGCTTATCTAAAGATTGCAAACACCTACAAATCCAACAGGAGATCAAAGAGAAGAACAGCAATTCTAGAAACAGAAAATCAACCACTTTCTGGAAGGTAGGACTGGAGGAGAAGTGAATCCAAAGCGACGGGAAGATAGACTGCGGGGGGAGGGGCCGGCTCCCGGCAAGCGGCAGAGCAACGGAGCACAAAATCAGGACTTTTAAAAGTCTGTTCCGCTGAGGGACATCGCTCCAGAGGCTGAACCAGGGTGAAACCCACGCGGGGTCAGCGTGGCCTCAGGTCCCGCAGGGTCACAGAAGGATCGGGGGTGTCTGAATGTTGCAGAGCTTGCAGGTATTAGAACAGGGAAGGCAGCTACAGAGACAAAGCCGAGGAGTGAGCTCTAAACTCGGGGTTACCTTGAACCGGTTGCAGGCTCGGTCAGCTTGGAGCACGGCCGGAGGCCAGGGTGGCGGGAGTAATTGGGCGCTGTTCTCTGAGGGCGCACTGAGAAGTGGGGCCCCGGGCTCTCAGCTCCTCCGGGCCGGAGACCAGGAGACCACCATCTTCATTCCCGTCCTCAGGAACTCTATGGAAAGCGCTCAGGGAACAAAAGCTCCCGAAAGCAAACCTGAGCGGGTTACTCAGCCAGGTCCCTGGTAAGGGCAGTGCAACTCCGCCTGGGGCAAAGACACTTGAGAATCACTACAACAGGCCCCTCCCCCAGAAGAGCAACAAGAAACCCAGCCAGGACCAAGTTCACCTACCAAGGAGTGCAGTTTCAATACCAAGGAGAGCAGCGGAATTCCAGAGGAAGAGAAAGCAAAGCACGGAACTCATGGCTTTCTCCCCATGATTCTTTAGCCTTGTAG